>NW_024067725.1:557500-906698 GCF_009389715.1 Phoenix dactylifera | reverse complement strand
TATACAAAAATTTTCTCAAAATTGTGCAAAATTTACATCATACTTGTGATGATGAGATTTTTCTATGAAAATAATTTCATCACTAAAAATTACCAACAATAGTTTGGTGACGAAACTTTACTATCATCATGAAATTTGCAATCATTAGTGACGTTATTATTTCATCATGAACCATAATTGTAGCTAATTTCTAAATTTTAAAATAAAGAAAGAATAGATGATAAGAAATTTAGGTCACCAAAAGCATAAATATTTAGTGATTATTTCATCACCAAAATTTGTATTTCTTAGTGACGATAAACTTTGTCACAAAAAATTCCCTCCATATGGAGGGAATTATCGTATGATGTTTGATGACACTATTATTTTGTTATGAAAGCAATCATAGATTATTTTTATTTTTTATAAATAAAACAAGAATAGGTGACGAGAAATTTAAGTCACCAAAAGTAAAAATATTTAGTAACCCAAGATATTTCATCACAAAATTTACTAATTCTTTGTGACAATAAATTTTGTCACAATATAGTAAATATCATCACACAAAATTTTCCTTCATATGGTGGAAATTGATGCTAGAAATTTGGTGATGTATTTTTCCAACAAAAATAAAAAAAATGATTAACACTTATAACATGACGAAAGTCAGTTTTCATCATCAAACTTGTATTTTTATTGATGAAATTTCTTTTGTCATTAAAGTTTTTATCACAAATAATCTATTTTGTTGTAAAGCCAAAGGTGAGAAGAAGTGAGAGAGGTAGAGTTTCCAAGGTGAAAGGAGGTCTAAAACTACCGGAGTGAGAGGAAGTGAAGTGGTCGAGTTCAACTGAGCGCTAATGGGGTCATCAAGGCTATGACATGGAGTTGATGGGGTGACAAGAGGTTGAGGCACTAAGGTGAGAAGAGGGATTAGCATTTCTTCGAGCCTTTTCAAGTGATCTTGTAAAGTGGAGAGGACTATTAGCTTTAGGAAGGGGGTTTTATATGAAATGGTTTCTGGGTCAGGTATGTAGATTTTATTCTAGCCTAGATTAGTTATTGTACAGGCCAAGTCAGATTCAGTCAATTATGAATTTAAAAATCCATGGCAAATTCGGTTTTCAAAATAGGCCCTTCTTTTCATTCCAACCTAACAAGTTTTTAGAGTACGTTGGGCTGAGTCTATTTAGATTGGAACTACGGGCGGCAATTAGATTGGGTTGGACAAGATAACGGTTGGCTTAGATACAAGTTAGATTAAAAATTTGTCCGCTCGAACCTAACTTGTTTATTAAATGGGTCAAAAATACAAACCTGAATCCAACCATTTTATTAAGAGTAAATTACAAAAAAAATTTAGATCAAGAGTAAATTATACTTACACCTTATAGTTTGAAAAACTTATATTTACCTTTCTGAGGTTTTTCCAACATTTTAATCTATAACCTTAACAAAATATTAGTCAAACCATTAATCTTAAATGGGACATAAATACCACATCAGGAAAAAATTTCAAAAATGATCAAAATAATCTTAAGTGACATTATAGCCACCAAGGACAATAAAATATGTGCAATCAATCTCTTCATCCAAGTGTAATTTTGACTTTTCTATGAGATAAATAATTTCATTAACACTTTTAATTTAACTAGGTGTAAGGATAGGTTTTACAAATGATGGGGTGTAAATGTAATAAATAAAAACTTCAGGAAGTTTTTTGTAATGTACTGTTTTATTTAAATAAGTAACCTAAACCCGATCTATAACAGTTTAAATCAAGTTAAAAGACTAAATAGTTAGGCGTTGCCACCTCTAGCAGGTTGAGATCCAGGTCGTAGGTCTAAAAAATGGCAGGCCTCTTTCATTTCTCAAAAGGAGACTTTGTAGCCATATGTTGGATACACAGTCAAAAACCAAGCCCATACTGCTTGTCTACTACAATCGGACATCTCGATGCCTATGCTGTTTGCTCTCAGTGCAAAAATCTAAAGCCCCTAAAGGAAGTGCCCTGGTATTAAAAAAGAAGAAAAAGATAAATTCCTGCAATTGACTTGTAATGCATCTTGACACAAGACGCTAATAAAAAATAGAGGAATCAATGCCCAAAGAAAACATAGCCATATGCCCTTCACATGGTTGAGCTTCCTGTCATGTGGCGAGTCTAATATAAAAAAAACCATGCCAAAGCTCCTTCTACCAAACCAAAACAATACCACCAACAAGCTAGACCAAGAGAACCTCCTTACAAAGATATCCGCTGAAACTCCAGTGCATGATACTATGATCGCGACTCAATCCCAAAATGGATAAGTTCAAGCCTTGAGGGGTACATAAGAATGATGAGATTGATAAGTTTTTTAAGGTATTTTGTCATGTTACTAGTTGGTAGGGAGCAACGACTGAATCTAAGGAGTGTCCATCGGTTGTAGCACTGTCCGGCATTACCAACAAACATATTGGAGACACAACATATTGATGGAAACCAGCTTCAATTATATATTTTATCATGCAATAAAAGAATAGGTTGCTGTCCCAATGTTACACCAGTTCTGTTGAGAGAACAGGCCTTACATGTCCCTAGAAAGAAGAGGAATATGGTTGATGACATTTTATAATAATTGGATATGTGGTAAGATTGGCAAGAAGAATATGTTTGTGGATAAGATTGCAGGAAATCGATTCGGGCAGTCTATTGATGAGATCTAAGGAGCCACACACACACAACACACACACACACACACACACAGAGAGAGAGAGAGAGAGCGTATAATCGCATTGGGTCAAAGAGAGGGATTCCAGAGCGTATAATCGCATTGGGTCAAAGAGAGGGATTCCACCAAAAGTATAAATGAAGGTAAATATGTCCACATCATGTTTAGTTTTTAAGACCGTAGGAGCTTTGATCAAAGAAAGGGATTTCATCAATTGCTCCGAAAAATTCAGAGGGATCTCAAATAGAAGTAGATATCTACATTAAAATCCTGAAACTTATTAGCTGTTAGATCTCAACAACTTGCTTGGTTTAGGAATTTAGTAATTAAATACGAAAACATATAGAAGGTGCTAGATGATTTTATCAGAGAACTGGATGGGAATCATACCTTCGCCAGCATTTGGGAGACTAGGCATAGTCAGAAGAGGCAACTCCCCTCCCACCCCACCCTTTTTGTATATCACTAACTCTTTATCAAAGAAAAAAAGTAAAATACATTATAAAGAAATCTTGGATTTATAGTCTAAGTATTGTGATTATATATAACTCAACATAGTTTCCATCAAATATTGAAATGTTGGATTATTAATCATACCCAGCATAGGTATCCAACATGTTTGTTGCATCCAAAGGCACATGGCTTAGCCATCTTGCCTGCTAACAACAAGATTAAACATAAATGAACATGTTTCACTCGCAAGCACGTAACTACATTATTCATTTACGGCACCTAACAAAGTCAAGCTATGAGGCACAACTTAAGAATTTCATATGCTAAAATCCTACTTCATTTCATGATTTCATTCACATGAATGGTTTCTAATAATTCTTGTGTTGTTGTATTATACCAACCTAATGTGCACATAGCAATAGTTTATATATCCAATGACTATTATACTTAGTTGAGGGTTTGGGACAAATTTTTATTCAACAACCATATAATGGTAAAATGATTAAGGAATTGAATGACAAGTATTAGTTCCAAGTATCCCCTAATCCCTTGATGTATTAATCGCTGTCTGTAGAAGAGGTCACGGTCTCCTTCCTTCCTGATTTATCAGCTCACCTTAGCAATTTCTTGTTGCCAATTAACATAACTCAAAACAAGCACAACTTGCAATGAATGTCATAGATTGGTTTACAGGATATGGTGGCACAAAACAGGGTATGACACAAATGTAGACCGAGCAAAATAACTACAAAGAATTTGATGAATTAATCAAAACTTTTGGACACTCACTGAAACAGATTTATTGACCAACTATCTTAGATCACTTCCTCATAAAAGAGAAATTAGTATTTTTAAGTTTCTTTCTGGATAAGGCTTGTCTGCGAATAGAGGTGCCATTAGGGCTAGGTCAGGTCAAGTCTGGGATTCAGTAAATATAGACCTAGGTACATTGGGGATTCCAGTCTAAATTTTATTCCACATCCAGCCAATTAGAGGATCAGATCAAATCCGGGTTAGGGTAATAATATCAGGTCTTCAGGTATTAAGAATCATATCATACCTAGGGCATATCTAATTCAGATTACTGCAGCGTAGTTCTGGCTTCCCATGGGGTACCAAAAAATATATACCTTTATTAATTAATCAAGCTAAAACCATCCATATTTTGAGAAGTCCATCGATGAATCCAAGGTAAGCGCTCTACAAGATTAAAACATAAACAATATGCACTTGACAGTTAACCATATACAATGATTGACTAAAAATATATAAAGAAATACTTAATTTAAAGTTAACTACAACATTCAGACATATTCTGCAATGTGATTCTTTTGATTCTTTCTATTCTATTAAGTTATGAAACAAACTTTCATATGTCAAGAAATTAGGAAAAAAAAAAGAAATTAGAAATTGAAGGGTATGTATAAATTAATAGTGTATATATCATGCCCCCAACCCGAGAACGCGGGCCAGGGTTTGCGTCAACCGCCGCGTACTCATAAAGAACTCTCCCCACAAGCATGCAAGGCATCTGAACATAATATCATAAATATGCAACGGAATAATTTAACTAATAATATGCAAATTTATTTTATTAACTAACTCAATTTATAATGTCTCACAATTCTAACATTAGTCTAAGATAAAACATCAATTTAAATAAACTCAAATCTAAGATAACTTGTGCACAGTTCTTCTAGTTGCTCTCCTATATTAAAAACTTCGGTAGGCTAGTTCTCTTAATCTATAAAAATAAATAAGAAATCATGAGCTAAAGATAAGCAATGATCACTTAGCTAAACAAATCAGGCAATCAGATAGATAATAATTTGTAGAAAATAAGCATATATGCAGTACTAATACATGAATTAAATCCTTTTTTAAATGTTAAATTCCATTCATGAATTCATATTCTTTCAAATACTTAATTCATCTTATTGATTTTGAGCTATGACCACATATTTTCTGTGGCAGGGTCATAACACTGACTAATCATCTTGTAGTGAGCCATGCATCATCTTACGGCAAAGTCCTTCAGGAACGTTAGTCTGCTGGCATATGTTATTAATCATCTTGGACGCGACCTTTAGGACAAATCATGTGCCAACATATTAGCCTCTATTAGAGGGATCCTCAACACAGCCATGTCAAAAATTATGTCATTCTAGATTTCATATTCCAGTTCTAAATTCATGAGGTGTCAAAATCAATCGATCAAATCAATAATAAGATCATATATTGTTATAACCTTCCAAAATAATATATTGCATAAAAATATACTATGCATTAAATTCATGCATCATGAATATACCACTTAAAAGTCATGAATATAATAATTTAATGATTGATGATAACTTAGGAGAAGTGATACGTTACTTACCTTGCGAACACAATCCAACTAACAGATCTAATTAATTCTGAAAATTGTTCTCAGAGCCTAATATCCAAAAATCATATTTTTCTTTAAAATTTCATCATAATATATAAAAACTTAAATTCTATCACCATCATAAGGCCAACCAAGCGGAAGTGCCCGACACCTCAATTGATCCGATATTCATCAAATTATGCTCGAACTAAGATACATATAGGGCTCGTTTGGTTCGCGGAAAAAGAAGGGGGGAAAGTGTGGTCAACGGAAAAGTAATGAGATGCCTCTTGTTTGGTTAGAGTTTTTAAAGGAAAGAGATGAGAAAGTTGTATTCCCATGGGAATATGATTCCCACATTTTATAGGAAAGTCTTTTCCATGAGAAATATGAGAAAGTTACTTTCCCATGGGTGGGAATCACTTTATTTTTATTTTTTTCCAAAAGGCCCTTCAACATTAAAGAAGCATTAAAGAGGCATTAAAGACCTAATTTTTATTAAGGGCATAATAGGAATTATACATAACTTTTCCAAGAAAGTGGATGGCCAACCAAACATAAGCACTTTGGAAATTTGTCACTTTCCCATGGTCAACCAAACATGCCAAAAATACTTTCCTAGGTATCCTCTTCCTAGGAATTTGTTTCCCAGGAATCATATTCCTAGGAGGAAAAATGCTTCCCACGAACCAAACGAGCCCATAGTTCAACAAGGATCAAGTCAATCAAATCTAACAGTGTTTGGCAGGGGCCAAGTTGGGGGCTGACACACTGCCCGACGACTTGGGATCAGGATCCTTAACCAAGATGAATTCAAAATCACTATGAGTAGTCTTGCTGGATTCAACCATCCTAGAGAGAAAAAGTCCAACAAGAGAGAGAAAGAGAGAGAGGAGAGAGAAGAGAAGAGAGAGACCCTCTCTTCTTCTCCAAAATAGGGGATCCGTCCCTCCCTTTCTTCTCGATCGGATCTAAGGGCGGCTGTGGCGGCCAACCCCAACGGCGGCAGGAGGCAGTGAGGCAGGCTCGGCCAACCTCGACGGTCGACGGAGGCGAACAAGGGCCGGCGACAAGCGAAAACAAGCCAAAATAGGACTCCTCTATTTCAGCGATTCTCTGACGATTCGCCGTCCCAAACGAGGCAATCAAGCTTCCACATCATGAGAAAGAGAAGGAGATGAAAGGAGTACCATACCTAAGTTTGGTGAGGATTCCAGTGGCTCTCTCTCTCCGGCAACAAGTCGAGGAAGAAGAAGAACTGAAAGAGCAATTGGGATTCAGTGGCTCGACGTCGGATGAACTCGAAGAAGAAGAAGGAGTTCTATAAATAGATGATTCCGGCCTTAGCCGGCCGATCTCTAGATCACGATGAACTTTCTATTTCATCGTGATCGAGGGGGGAGAAGACTACGGCCGAAGTCTTCTTCCTGGTGCCTTCACATGTCACACATGAGGCCCAAAGCTATGTGGTTGGGCCAGCCAAGTGGACCGGGCCTAGTCTTAGAGTCTCATATTCCCCCCTCTTAAAAAAATATCCATCTACAAAATTTTCGTACCTATAGTTTCGAAGATTTGAGGATATTTCTACTTCATCTTATTTTCCAATTTCCTAGGTAGCTTCTCTTTCTAAATGACAACTCTACTGCACCTTGATATAAAGAATAACACGGCGTCTCAAAACTTGATCTTTTCAATCCACTATCCATACTAGATGCTCCTCATATGATGGATATTCTCTAATGCATAAAGGTTCAAGCTCCGTAACATAACTTGGGTCTGGTATATATTCTTCAACATGGGGACCTAAGAAACATTGTGCATTCCGGCCAGGAAAGGCAGTAAGGCAAGTTTATAAGCCACCTTACCAATTCTTTCCAAAATCTCGAACGGACCAACAAATCTAGAATTCAACTTGCCTCAAACACTTCTGATTTAATAGGACTCCTCTGTTTCAAAAATACTTCTATCTTTAATAAGTACATCTTGTTTCTGATTTAACAATAGACGTAGCACATGTTACCTCCTATTAGCTATCAGTTTAACAATAATTTTATATGGAGTGATATATAAATTGATAGCACGATAGTAAAATGGAAGCGATGCATCTGACCTTTACAGGATTATAGTAATAAAGTGTACTTCCATGATGTAGGCATAGAATATGATGGGAAGAATTGCTTTACTATAAGATACATCTCTATGGATGATGGCCAATAGCATTTTAAGAGAAAAGATAAAAAATCATTTGGATCAGGAGTTTATCATCTAATATAGATCGTAATGTAGATTCAATTTCAGCAGGGGAGACCGTTCTATAAAGTATCTCATTATCACTCAGATAGATAATAAAGTATTTGATGGTGGAAGGATTATCAGATGTGTGGTATTCTCATTTATGGTAGTTTCCCTTTTAAAAGCATATATCTCTATATTTCCAAGACTCTCGTGTGGTTTTCCGCTTTTTTCTTGCTTTTTGCCTGCGTCTTTTCAACTCACGTGTCTCTTCCTTGCCATCAGGGCAATCTCCAACCCGTACCTAGAACGCACTGTATTCCCGCCACGTGGCAGATAACCCCTTCTGATTGGTTGTCACGTGTAGGTTCTTCTTTCCAAATCCACTAACTGACTTACACGTGTACATCCGCTGTAGTGAATATTGGCATCATAGAAAAGTTAACTCACCACCGGCAAAATCAGCGGCGAAGAATCAGCCACGTTTAAGAGCGCGAGAAGTTTCGAGCGCAAATAATGAAATCCCGCCAGGCCAGTGGACGGTGCCGGCTTCCGTACTCCCGGACTGAGACAATCCCTAGCTATACAGGAAAACCCTTCTACTTTTACGAAATATCAATCCGTGCCACTAAAGCACCAAATGCCTGAACCAACCAAAGTTTGGTTAACGCGAACTATTCCGTAATTTTGAGATTTAAGTGTGGCTACGTGTGGCATACAAAAATATAATGGAGACAGATCTAGTAATCGACAAAGATGTCGGCAAGCCGATAAACCAGGAGACAAAGAGCCGGTACATGAACTCCAACTAACCAACGGTTAAATTTTCGAATAGTCATCAACCGGACAGTCATTAATTTATTAATAAATTCGGCAACTCCGTGCCGTTTGATTCGTCGAAGCTTGGATTCACCTAACGAACGGTTAGGATAGCTCATATAGCCAATATTTGTACATCACCGACGACGGACGGTAGCCATCCCGACATTATCTTTAATCGACCAATGATTAACAGCAAAATGATTATCTTAATCGTCAGATACACTACTTTAAGTTTTCATTAAACAAATCAAGAGTCCCTTTCGTAACTCGCGTTCTTTGTTCTCATTCTTCGCTCTCTCTCTCTCTCTCTCTCTCTCTCGCTCATACCTCCGCCCCCGGCTTCCCCCCGTCCCGGCGAGAAAACCTAGATATCGTAGTATACGCAAATGAGTTCAAACGGGAGTGATTTTTCGTACGTATTGAAATGGGAAACCGTGGAGATTTTACCGAGTTTGAAAGATTTTGAAGCGCTCTTGCGGTTTCTCTCGCATCTAGTGGTTTTTGAGCTGCGGGATTTCGAGCTCTGTTCTATCTTTTTTCAAAAGAAAGGAAGCTTTATTTGGAGTTAAATCTGATGAAATTTCTGATCCTAATTTCCTATGTGCCGTCTCTTTTGAACCTTGTAAGTGCGGTGATTTAAGCTGCTTTTTTTTTTCAAATTGTTTTTTCTGAGATCGCGATTAAGCTAGCGATCCTTTCTTCCAGCAGGATTTCGAATTCGTTTTTGATTTTTCCTGGGATTTTTTTTGTTGTTATTTTGAACTTTGGGAAGGATGTGCCAAAGTGATCAACCGGGCATTGTTTTAAAGTTTTCGTTAACATCGTTGTTCTATTGCTTTGTAATTTAGTAACTTTTTGATCTTTTAATTTCTGTATCAGATGATTGAACTTTATTGAAGGATAGTTATGGATGCTGCTGAGATTGAAGAGAATCTATTTGTCGCCCGCGATGCGAAGGTATCCATGCTTATCTTTTTCTGAGATAAGTAAATTTCAGTGTTTCATCTAAATAGGTTAACGATTATTAATTGATGAAATAATGAAATCATCACTATATGTGGTACAAGATGCATTAACTTTTTTACTGTGTCAAGATGTTCTTTTTGCTCGGTAATGACATAGTAGTGTTATTGTGGAAAATACATGACACTATTTACGTAGTTGTGTCATCTTAAGCCAGTGTTTCTATCACATACGGTTGTACCAAAGAAAACCACACCAAAAGTATCTTCATATTTTCTTCGTAATAAATTTTCCTTTCATCTGGTTTGATATTTTCTTGAGCTAAAGGATTCCTGCTTCTCAGAATAATCATGTAAAGCAGCTAGTAGATGTACTTTTCTGAACCAAATTTATTTCCATATTTTGTACATTTGCTTAAATAAGTGATTGATTGCAAAGGGATTGATAAATCTATATTTCTGTGATCCTGCTTTTTGCTAAGGTGATCATTATAGCTTATTGAAATGGTATTCATATTATAATTTTATTTCCCACTCTGGATTAAATGATTGAGGAACTTATGATGTGCGGGTGCAGTTGCATGGAGGAATGTGTAGAATACTTTCAACAATTGTTTGTAGAGTGCTGGAGATCTTTCCGTTAATTGAAGCAGCAAGACCCAGAAGCAAGTCTGGAATACAGGCACTTTGTGCGTTGCATGTGGCCCTTGACAGAGCTAAAGGCCTTCTGCGACATTGCTCGGATTGCAGCAAGTTTTACTTGGTAAGTCATTTTTGTTCAGATTGCAAAAATTTGACCTCTGTATTATCTGGTTCTGTAGGTTGCATTTCACTCAACTAATGGGTATGCTCTGAAAGATTTTTGGTTCTCTTTGTTTCTTTTATTTGTGTGTCAAAAGAACTATTTAGTAACTGTCACTTTTTTACTAATTATAGAATAATGAACTATGTTTAAAGAATGATCTAGGGAGGTTGTTGATGGAAACGGATTTATCTTGTGAAAATTGTAGTTTGGACATCCCAATTTACACATCTGCTCTTCCTAGAAATTCAGCTTCTTACTTCAGCTTCATATTGTTGTTGCTAATGATATTGGAGATTGCAAACCCGTGAATATGACAGTTAAAGTCTTCGGAAGCTATTATAGCTGTTATAGATGCAAAATCTTTCTGCAGTTATGCACTCACTGTGATAACACAATCCATTCTTTATGTGAATCTTGCTGCTTTAGCTTCACACATTTGAACAAATTATAGTTAATGTCTACTAGCCTGCTTCATGATTAGACTGAAGATGATTTCTAGTTTTTATGATACCCAATAGCCTGCTTCAGATATGCACTCACTGTGATAATGCAATCCATTCTTTATATGAATCTTGCTGCTTTAGCTTCACATGTTTTAACAAATTTTAGTTAGTGTCTACTGGCCTGCTTCATGATTAGACTGAAGGTGATTTCTAGTTTTTGGAGAGGTTAATTTTCCTGTATGATGGTGCAATCTCTGCATACAGCACTAAGGTCAATAGAATTGTTATCCAGATGAGCTGAATGATGTAATTTGTGCTTGATGATCTTTTGCTTTGTGGGGGTCTTATCTGCATTTATTGATTTGCAGGCTATAACTGCAGATTCCATCCTTATGAAGTTTGAGAAGGCAAGATGCTCTCTTGAAGAAAGTCTTAGGCATGTTGAAGACATAGTCCCACAAGCTATTGGTTTTCAGGTATATTATAGAGATCAAACTATTCAAATATTTGCTGCATTATTTGGCATAATGTTTCCATACTTAACAATGTTTTTATAATTATTTCTACACCAATGCTGTTACATATAGAGTTTTATGATGCCTATGTTGTAATTTACGAAAGGACCTACGCTCATATATTCTATTTGCAAGTGTTATACCCAAGAAGCTGTGCACACCCACTAAATTTTAGATTTTTGGTGAATTCCTCATTTTAACCAGACACCAACCCATAAAAGTTCAATGCGAAGTTGACAGCTGCTTGTAAAATGTTCTTATGCTTAATCTAGGACTGAGACTACCATAACTTGAACTGAATTACCAAAATCTTCAACCTAAGCTGGTGCCAAATTTACTACCATAATTATGTTTTTGCCCATTGCTTGAGAATGCTTATGCACTCCTTAGTGCACAGACAATTGTGGGTGCAAGCAACCTTCATTTACGTTATAAACGAACTATTATTCTGTTTTCTTAAACGTATGAGTAACTTCATTCTTCTTTCGTGCTTGCATGGATGTTTGATTGTCTTGTGGTACATGAATGCTTTTCCTTCCTGGTAAAGTCCGTAAGCTCTCAGATAGTTTTGATGGTGTTCTACAGGATGAATAGGTTTTGATTTAGTTTCGACTGAAGCAAATGAGTGTCAATTTTGGAAGTTTCAGTAGTTTTATATCCTTTTTCAGTTATTTTGATTGAAAACTATAATGAATCAAACATACCAACTATAACTAGGAAAATCAGAAATGATGAAGAAAATAAAATAAGTGTTGGAGACATCTTTTGATAGTTCCACATTGAGACAGTTCAAAACTTATTCTAAGAATATTTTTTGATGTTTAAAAACTATATTTTGTTTGTAATGCGTCATAGTACTATTTAACAATCTAACATATGAGAATCTCAATGTCTGTAACATAGCTGAGCCTATGTCAAAACTTGCTTCAAATCTCTTTGGAACATAATGTTTCAATGCTTCCAAATATTCTAATACCTTGTAGGATACATGTTCACTTGAGACGAAAATCTTCTTGGGAGTCAAAGTAATGAGGAAATGGAAAACAACAAAAGCATGGATACATATAAAGAATTTTGCTGGATAATTTCGGGCCTGTTTTGCATTTTTTCTGTTTTTGTGATATTGCTTCTCTACAAATTAGCGAAATACCACATGGAGATAGATGTTGAAGGATAGCATCTGCACAAAACTTCTGTTATTTTATTGCTTTCATTTTCACTCTTTTTTAAAAGTAATGAATCTTTGCTACCAAAAGCTTTAAAGATTTTACAGACAATTACAAAATACAATAGGGTTTCTTCATACATGTTTTCTATTATAGCTCATTATTCTTCTTGGGTTTTTGAAAAAGAAAGCAGAACATGGAAGCAATACCAAACAGGCCCTTAGCTTTCGCTGAAACTCTGAAAGCAGCTAAGTTCCAGATAGTTTTTGATTGATAGTTCTGAGTGAAATTTCAACTCATGTGGCAGGAAAACTCAATATATGAACCTATAGCCACAAGTAATCCATGGAAATTTCTTTGGGTTATTCTACCAGTTAGCAGATCTGTTTTGCTAAGCCTTTTTATTTGTCCCTGACCTTCTTTCCATGCCTTTTTGCTGAATGGTTGGACTTGCCTGGTTTCATCTCAGATTATGGAGATTGTTCGTGAGCTGGAAGGAACTATGTTTCTATTGGATCAGTCAGAGAAGCTGGCTGGTGATGAAGTGATTGCTTTGCTTCAGAAAGACAGACGATTTAGTAGTAGATTCAATGATAGTGAAGAACTTGAGGTCTTCCACCAAGCTGCTTCTAGGCTGGGCATTACATCTTCGAGAGCAGCACTCACTGAGAGAAGAGCTCTCAAGAATCTGATTGAAAGGGCTCGTGCAAAGGAAGACAAACGGAAGGAATTCATTTTATCTTACTTATATCATCTCATGAGGAAATACTCAAAGCTTTTCAGATGTGAGGTTGCAGATGATACCGACTTTCAAGGTTCAGATCCTTGTTCCCCTACAATACCAGGCTTTGAAGAGGTCTCTGCCCCTGATGGAAATGGTGTTGCCTTTGAGAGACAGCTATCAAAACTTCGCTTTTTTAATTTCAAGAAAAATGGGATAATATCAGGAAAAGTGCCACTTCCTCCTGAAGAACTCAGATGCCCTATCTCCTTGCAACTCATGTATGACCCGGTCGTTATTTCATCAGGGCAGACCTATGAACGTATTTGCATTGAGAAATGGTTTTGTGATGGGCATAGTACATGCCCCAAAACTCAGCAACAGCTCCCCCATCTCTGTGTAACTCCAAATTATTGTGTTAAAGGACTCATAGCAAGTTGGTGTGAACAAAATGGTGTTCCTCTGCCTGATGGTCCCCCAGAACCCCTTGATGTCAACTATTGGAGGCTGGCTTTCTCAGAATGCGAGGCCATGGATTCCAGATCCATGGGGAGTATTGACTCTTGCAAGCTTCAGGGTGTCAAGGTGGTCCCATTGGAATATGGTAGTATCACAGAGGCATTCCAGGGGATTGATGCTTGTACTTTAGACAACAGTTCCTGTCAGGATGGTGAAGTGGATGAGCTTGAAGGATACAAGAGTTTGCTAGCTGTGCTGCGTGAAAGCAACAGTATGGGAAAAAAATGCAGAGCAGTGGAGCAGATAAGGTATCTGCTGAAGGATGATGAGGAAGCAAGGATCTTTATGGGTGCAAATGGTGCTGTTGAGCTACTCCTTCAGTTTTTAAAGTTGGCTGTCAATGATGGAGAGAAGAAGTCTCAAGAGGTTGGAGCCATGGCTCTTTTCAACCTTGCAGTTAACAATAACAGGTATTCTGGTTGATGCATTCTCAAAGATAACTTTTAGTCAGATATCTTTGTTAGAAATCAGTAACTTGCTATACTATAGATTGTACATTAGTGTAGGCAAATTATAATCTCATTGGTCCTCAAAACAGTGATGACTTGTTTTGCTGGGATAAGTTGCGTATCAATTGAGTAAATTGTGACCCTTGGAATCTTTCATTTACCATCTCATTTGCATCTGTTTCTTTTCTTATATAAATTCATTATGGAAGTCCCCATGATTGCACCTTCTCCCACTTCTCTCTATCAAATGTTGTATCATCCAACTGAATATTGTTAATTCTCTGTTGGATCTACCGCTGTATCTACCACTTACCTTGTGAGGTGCCACTTCCCTTTGCACTATTGGCATGCCACTTGTATAATCCTTTTGGGTCCCTGAATGTCACTCTCATTGCAACCTGTACAAAATGGAACGCATGCAGCCCCTCCTCTCCTTTTGTTAGCTGAAATAAGTATCTTGATTCAGTTGACAGAGGAATTGAAGACATAATTGGAATATGAGTTATTTTTTCCATGGTCATATTAAACTTGATTTTGCTTCTTTTTTTGTTGTGTGTGTGTAGGGGCAGTGGGCCCTTCATTATTTTATCTTTTCTGAAAACTCCTGTTGTCAACTTGAATCAGGAACAAGAGTATGCTGTTATCTGGTGGGGTGTTGCCTCTACTGGAGCAAATGATCTCAAATTCAGAGACACGAGAAGCAGCCACTGCCCTCTGCCTTAATCTTTCCTGTCTCGACGAGGCCAAGCCCTTCATTGGCTCAAGCCAGGCAGTCCGGTTCCTGGTACAGCTCCTACAAGCTGAAGATACTGAAAGCAGTTCCTGCAAGCATGATTCCCTTGACACCCTTTACAACCTCTCCTCCCACCCACCCAACATTCCTCTCCTCCTATCATCTGGTATTGTTGATGGGCTTCACTCTCTTCTCACAGCCTGTGGGAGCCCTGAAGCGGAGAAGGCCCTTGCTGTCTTCATAAACTTGGCAACAAGCCAAGCAGGAAAAAGAGAAATAATGTCGACCCCTGGCCTAATTGGCGGGCTCGCAGCCATCTTGGATATCGGTGAGCCAACAGAGCAAGAGCATGCTGTTTCATGCATTCTTATACTGTGCAATGGTGATGAGAGATGTAGCCATATGGTGTTGCAAGAAGGGGTAATACCATCCTTAGTTTCCTTATCAGTGAGTGGGACAGCAAGAGGGAAGGAGAAGGCACAGAAGCTGCTAAAGCTTTTCCGGGAGCAGCGGCAGAGAGAGCCTTCACCTGTGAGGCAGCAGCAGCTGGTGGAGCGTTCTGCTGGCAAAGGGGGGGTTATGGAGTCGAAACCATCGTGTAAATCAAGATCGAAAAGGCTTGGGCGGACCCTGAGTTCCATATGGAAGAACAAGGGGTTTTCAGTGTATCAATGTTAGTAGTGATCAGGGGCCATGTAAACTGTTCTTTTTTTCTCTTCAGTTTCTTCTTTCCCTTCACGTTGAGGGTAACTGGTCATTTTCCTTTTACCCTTGAAAAACAGATGTACAGGACTTTTCTTCTAGTATTTTAATAGCAAATCCTTGTTATTTTCCTTGTGTTAAATCATTGGCATCCATTTATATATTTTAATATGTTTTAAACCCTGGAATACCTGTTAGCTCCAGTGCAGAGTTGGTGAGGAGGGTTCTAAACTTTGGCTTTAACTGCAATATTGATGAATTTATGATCTAGTCAACAATCAACGAGTATATTTGTTTTCTTATTTTTTTGAGGGAAGTTTTCTTTCTTTCTTTTTTTTATTTTTTTTTATAGAAAACGGTAATTCATTTAGCTCTAACGTGAGTACATCATGCCAAATCAAAAGAAAGTAGGGGCATTTTGAATAAAATTCCAAGGGATGCTAACTTGTAGGGCGTCATGTCTAGTAGATCTTTATTTCAAAAGAGAAGTTAATTAGATCTTACTGTGTATCCAATCAAGACCCTCATGTCACGGATTGCAGGAACTGTTTACAATTTATGCTGTAGATGATTTGTTGCCCTAGTATACTCATACAGCGGCCTGAATGTAAAAATAATTTAGTGGAGTAATTAAAAAATATGTAAACATGGTTTGCTCAGTAGTCATGTCTTTGTTGATCAATCATGTGCATTCTTATGTAAGTAGTGAGCAAAGTGGGTTATGATATGTTTGGCCAGGCAACCTATGCTAATCCCTTTGAAGTTCGACCAACACTAGCCCTTGAAGTTGGGATGACTTTGAGTGCTATGTTTTGAATTTCCAGAAACTCGGTTTCTCCAAAAGCTTTTGGGGGAGCTCGGTCTTGCATAGACTTAATTTAAAAGAAATATAGATCAAAATCTTGTGGTTGGTCATGGCCACTTTATGAATATTTTGAATTTGTTGAACTTTCTGGTTGTGCTTGTCACGCCCCGAACCCAGCACCCGGGTCCGGTACGCGACCGGCCGCATGAGCCCTAGAGCAGTGCCCTAAAGATCATGCAAGGCCTATGATTAACAAAATTCCAATAAATCCACAATTAATTTAATAATTCAAATAGACAAATCCGACATGTCAAAATAAACAAATTAGTTCAATTACGAGCTCTTCAAATGTTCATCGACATCAAAGAAGGATAAACAACTAACTAACTAATGACTCTGGTGCTCGCACTTTGCGCCCATCCCATCCAAAACTATGCATCCTGCAATTCTGGTAAAGAAAAAGAAGAAAAGGGGGTGAGCTTTACAGCTCAGTAAGAACCCCTACACATCCACACCAACACAATAATAATATAGATTTGAAAACCACAAGAAATTGATGCACATGTCATAAAATCATAAACCGGCTATCAACAAGCTCAAATAATCAATATAAGTATATACGTAAAACATCAATGAAAGTCCAGCCACACAAGAATGATATAGCATATGATAGCTCATAAATCTTCATTACTGTTTTCAATGCTTTTTCTTTTCATTCTATATTAACTTGATTCGGATCAATTATCTTTCCGACTTTGGGCTACATCCCGGTCACGTTTCCGGCCCGTGACGGGGCAATCGATAGTATCACATTTCCGGCTTGTGACGGGGCAATCGATGGTATCACATTTCCAGCCTGTGACGGGGCAATCGATGGTATCACATTTCCAGCCTGTGATGGGTCAATCGATAATATCATATTTCCAGCCTGTGATGGGGCAATCAATAATAACGAGATAAGCCCAAAGTCCCTGTTCATTTAATCAATTCACAAACACACATCCATTCCCTTTTTCCACTTTATTTCCGGCCTAGACTAACCATGGTCACGTTTCTGGCCCGTGACAGGGCAATCAATATAACATGGTTAGTCCATACCACCACATCCATAAATTCAATTATGCATGTATAAGTTATACACATACATGCATCCATCATACTACCAATCACAAGCCAACACGATCAAAATATAATTTAATATAAAACTATTTTTGATTTGTCTGGATCATAGCATATCATACATATCTAAGCATAAAAATATTATATCATGCAGGATTGGCGTACAAGGATCTTTACCCTTTATTGAAAAACTCAGACAAACTATTCACCCGCCCTCACAGCGATTTATGAACCGGAATGCGCAAGACTCCGCTCAGCATCCTCTCATCCAATAGATTGTTCCCCTACAAAACCCAAATCATTATTAAAATTTATCAAAGATATATGATAATCTAGGCCCCCTGTTTGATCCTCTAAAGGGTCCTCTAAAATCTAACATCCCAGGACTATTTAGAGTCCACAAAGCAATGCTCTCCCCAGATTCAAGTATAGAGAGAGAACCCCACTAGAGATAAACTAAAGAGAGAGAAAGGAAAGGCAAAGAAAGAGGAGAGAACCGAGTGGCTCTCCCTCCCTCCCTCTCTCCCTCCTTCCTTCTATTTTCTCCCCGTAGGCATGCTCGGTGGTAGTCCCTGTGGGTGTACTCGGTGGCGGCAGTCCCTATGGCGATGACCCCAGTGATCGACGGCCCCAACGTGGTGCTGACCGTGCGCCGCCCGACGACGGCAGGCCATGCGCCACCCCCGGCGATGAGCCACCGAATGGGAGGAGGAACAAAGCAACCAGGGACTCCTTGTGTCACGACCCCCGCCCCATTCCCGGCGGGCCGTCGCGACGGTCCTAGGGTGCGGGTAGGCATAAGGCCACCAGCCACCACGTAGAACCCTATTACCTATCAATCATTATTAAATTCTGAAAATTTTGGCATGATGCATGCACAAAATGATCACTTTTCCTATAGTGACCTGTCAGGATTATCTCAATATATACAACACACTACCTGTCAGAGTAGCAATCACATAATCCGTCACATAATGAACCTGGACAATATATATCAATACATCATCTCAGGCATATAACTCATCTGTATAAAAATCTGGTTCCCATTCCATCCATGGTCAAACCCATATCCACAACAGGATCTATGACAGTAACTATACACTAAATACAACAGAAGGTTTATAATACACCAAAAGGGTATAAACCTCTATCTACATTATACTATACTATACTATGGAGCGGCACAGCAAGCAGACAATCTCTAACCCTGCTCCTCTCTATACAATACCTGCCCTGCAATCAAAAACACCAAACTGGGGAGTGAGTATATGAATACTCAGTGAGTGGAGTAGAGAGTACTATGCACATGAGACAGAATATAATCATGGCTCGAGATGAAATCTCAAGATCAATAACAACATGAACATGAACTCAACATAGAGAATATAGAGTAAATCATCAATATCACCACAATCAATATCAACTCATCTGAAGCATATATGGAATAATCAAATAAACATATATGCTACTCATGAATATGCTCAACAGATCATAATGCTGGAACATACAAATCAGGTGTCAATATGCTGAAATCATCACTAGACAGCTGTCGGGAGGTGGGTTTTACGCCCCAGGCGAACCAGCAACAACTCCTTACTGTCACATGCATATGCAGGATAATACACCATATCGATAATGGAAATGCTAGACAGCTGTCGGAAGGTGGGTTTTACGCCCCAGGCGAACCAGCAACAACTCCCTACTGTCACATGCATATGCAGGATAAGACACCACACTAATCATGTAAATGCCGGCTAGTATCCAGAACAGAAATCCATCTCACACCTACATACTAAACGGCACCTCGCGGGAATTCTACATCCGCGGAAAGCCATACTGCACCTCGCGGGGTCTTACTATGCCCGGCGGCAAGCAGAATATAAGTCGTAGGACCGGCCGATCCTACGCCTAGGGCCGTGTCCCTCCTAGGAAGGGACTGGGCTCCGCCCACCCAGAAGGCTACTATGTGCACAAAGGCCGATGTTCAACCCCATCGACTATAGGTGTCTTGCAGATACTGCCAAGCCATGCATAAATGCTATAATGCACCCTCCCAATACTCTACTAAAAAGGAGTATAATCAAGATTACCACTCACTCGATCATGACACAATCATAAACTAACATCAGGGTTAGGAGTGAGGGTCAAGGAAGTGCAATACAACTCAATATACCACTAAAAAGGCTCTACAAATCTTTGAAATGGAGGAAATGAAATCAATTTACAAAAGAAGTTATTTCACAATTTGGAACCAATTTAATTACTCATAAAAGAGTATAATCAAGCTACGACTCACAAGTCTTTAAAATAGAGGAAATGAAATCAATTTACAAAAGAATTCATTTCACAATTCGGAATCAATTTGATTACTCATCAACCCCTCGTAATTCCTCTCAATGTTCCCTCAAATGCATGTACAGAATAATCAAGCATGGAGAATCAAGATTATAGAGGAATCTACTACAATATCAATCAATATGCTCAAGTGGAATCAATTCACACTTGGCGACATTCATGAAAATGAATTAAAGATGCTCATGGTGCAAAGTACATGACTCCCACTCACCTGTCAATCTGGCACAGCCTTGATACGCCTCCAAAAATCGACAGCAGGCAGTGGAAAACTTCTTCCTCTTGTTCCCTAGCTTCTTGCCCAACTGTGACATGCATTTATAATACATTTAGTCCTGTATCAAGGGTCATAATCTACGTGCCAATTATAACATAGGGAACTTTAATTGATTCAACTTCCCTGTTCCCTAAATCTTTTCTTTTCTTTCTTCTTTTTTTTTTAATTAATTAACTCACCATTTATGTGTATTAGGGACTCCCTTGCATGAGTACAAGGTCCCTTTTAGCTTGATCTAGGCTTAATACCCTATTATAGCATAAAATCCCCTATTTTTCACCCGGATGAACAGTAACCCGGACCGACAGCCGGTTACTTCATCCCGGGTTTTATCCACTTTTCAGACTTCAAATTTGATGAAATTTTTACGTAACATTCTACACTCATAAAGGATTCCAAAGAGATAACATACATCATCATCGGAGGCCGTTTGACCTCCTAAATAATTCGCTGAAGTTGGGACTTCGGCACAGTTTTTCCGTAGTGCCGGAAAAATTTGTCAAAATCCGATTTTTCCTCTTTTAACCGCCTCTACAACCCTTATCCGACCCCTCTAGACTATATCCACCCTTTGTATAGCCTAATGTCATCAAAAGACTAGATAGGGATGGATATTTACCTTTTTCTTTTTGGAAATCGAGGTCCTTGCGTAGAGGAGAAGGAGATCTACGTTTTTCCCTTCAATTGGAAGTGCAACCGGGATCCCTTTCCCTCTCGAATCCCCTTCCTCTTCTTCTTTCTTTCTTCTTCTTCTTCTTCTCTTTTTCTTTCTTTCTTTCCTCTCTGTTTCACGCCTGAGATTCCCCCTCTCTGTCTCTCGGTTTCATTCCAAAAGCCAGCTCAAACCCTCCAATTAAATCACATCAAGATACTATTCACCCTTTTTTAATATTATTAAATTCCCATTTTGCCCCTAACACTTCAACATATCTACTGTTATGCCATTAACTTTTGATTCTTTCCAATTTTACCCTTACCACTTCAACGCATCTACAACTATGCCATTTTCTTTTCATTCCTTCCAATTTTACCCCTCATATCAATTTTAAAGGACTATTCTATCCTTTTTTATATAAAAAAAATATTTTGGGGTTATTACATCCTCCCCCCTTATATAAAATTCGTCCTCGAATTTAAAAGAGTAAATTACCTGTCATATCTGCATTCGATGCCTGTGCCTCCTGTGGATTTACCGTGAACACCCTTCCTTGCCCTCTGCCTACTGGAGCTGACAGTTGAGATGGTCCAGCACTCTGCTGTGATGTTTGTGCTTGACCTCTACCTCTGCCTACAGGCTCCCTACTACTAGGCCTGTCCATCTGCACAGAAGGATAGGATGCCAAAGGCACAAACTGCTGGGTGGCACCCTGCGGGCATTCTCTGACAAAATGACCCGGCTGTCCACATCTGTAGCACACTCCCTGACCCATTCTGCATCTGCCAGGGTGCTGCTTCCCACATATGCCACATACTGGCCATGATTGGAACCTAGATTCAGTTCTGGCCATAGTGACTGGAGGACGAGGTACTGATGGTAGAAAAGTATCTTGTGATTGACCTCTTTCCCTCCATTTCCTCTTACGTGGGGTAGGTGGAGCTGAGCGTACAGACAGCTCCGTCGGGCCCTCCGAGAGATCTACTCCCTCAGATCTATCTCTACTGCTTTGCCCTTTTTCCCATACTCATTTTTCTCTGTTCTCTTTCAGCTCTTTCCTCTTTATTTCTGGTCTCCCACTGTTTTGCTTTATCTATCAGCCTAGACAAAGTGGGGACCTCTACTGCCAGTACTGCATTATAAAGCGGGGAAATCAGACCTCGTCTGAACCTTTCTATCCTGGCAGCTTCAGTGGGGATGATGTAAGGAGCATACTTCCCCAATCTAGTGAACTCACGAGCGTACTCAGATACGCTCATTCCGGGCATCTGCTTCAGCCTCTCAAACTGAAGAGCCCGATTTTGCCTCTCAGCCGGACACAAAAACTCATCCATCACTGCTTGCCTGAACTCTTCCCAGGTTGGAGGATTCCTACTGTACAATCTATCCTCCACGTGCCTCTGGTACCAGCCCCAGGCATCTTCTTTCATTGTGAGCCCTACAAGTTCTATTGCCCTTGCATCAGAACAGGGTAGTCTCCGTATCATCTTTTCAGTCTCCTCCAGGAATCTTTGAGGATCTTCACCTTCTTCCCCCTTAAACTCCGGGGTTCTGAGCCTCAGAAATTCTTGTACAGTAATCCCCTCATCATCTAGAGCTCGCCTGGCCAAACTTCTTGGCACAGGTACAGGAGGTGAGATGGATACTACTGACGGGGCAGGAGATTTCTCCCGAGCAATCTGCTCCCTCAGAGCCTGATTCTCCGCCAGTAGCTGTTCCATCAATGCATCTCTACTTCCTACCTCTCCTTGATCATCGACCCTCCGTCTATCAGCAAGAGGAGGTTTTTTCTCTTTAGGGCTCGACATGTGTGGAACCCGCATCCAATGCTATATCTGGCTCCATTTTTCTTGGAAGTATTCTTTATATGTCTCTAAAAGAGTTAAAAAGAGAGGGCAGTCGTTACACACTGAGTCATAATATATTTTACTGAATTGTAAATGACTCATAAATTAACATACAGAAAAACCCTATGCTCCATAGTATAATCCTATACTTAATCCTGACTCACCCTATTGCTCTGACAGGACTCTTCTTAACCTTTGCTCTGATACCAAGCTTTGTCACGACCCCCGCCCCATTCCCGGCGGGCCGTCGCGACGGTCCTAGGGTGCGGGTAGGCATAAGGCCACCAGCCACCACGTAGAACCCTATTACCTATCAATCATTATTAAATTCTGAAAATTTTGGCATGATGCATGCACAAAATGATCACTTTTCCTATAGTGACCTGTCAGGATTATCTCAATACATACAACACACTACCTGTCAGAGCAGCAATCACATAATCCGTCACATAATGAACCTGGACAATATATATCAATACATCATCTCAGGCATATAACTCATCTGTATAAAAATCTGGTTCCCATTCCATCCATGGTCAAACCCATATCCACAACAGGATCTATGACAGTAACTATACACTAAATACAACAGAAGGTTTATAATACACCAAAAGGGTATAAACCTCTATCTACATTATACTATACTATACTATGGAGCGGCACAGCAAGCAGACAATCTCTAACCCTGCTCCTCTCTATACAATACCTGCCCTGCAATCAAAAACACCAAACTGGGGAGTGAGTATATGAATACTCAGTGAGTGGAGTAGAGAGTACTATGCACATGAGACAGAATATAATCATGGCTCGAGATGAAATCTCAAGATCAATAACAACATGAACATGAATTCAACATAGAGAATATAGAGTAAATCATCAATATCACCACAATCAATATCAACTCATCTGAAGCATATATGGAATAATCAAATAAACATATATGCTACTCATGAATATGCTCAACAGATCATAATGCTGGAACATACAAATCAGGTGTCAATATGCTGAAATCATCACTAGACAGCTGTCGGGAGGTGGGTTTTACGCCCCAGGCGAACCAGCAACAACTCCTTACTGTCACATGCATATGCAGGATAATACACCATATCGATAATGGAAATGCTAGACAGCTGTCGGAAGGTGGGTTTTACGCCCCAGGCGAACCAGCAACAACTCCCTACTGTCACATGCATATGCAGGATAAGACACCACACTAATCATGTAAATGCCGGCTAGTATCCAGAACAGAAATCCATCTCACACCTACATACTAAACGGCACCTCGCGGGAATTCTACATCCGCGGAAAGCCATACTGCACCTCGCGGGGTCTTACTATGCCCGGCGGCAAGCAGAATATAAGTCGTAGGACCGGCCGATCCTACGCCTAGGGCCGTGTCCCTCCTAGGAAGGGACTGGGCTCCGCCCACCCAGAAGGCTACTATGTGCACAAAGGCCGATGTTCAACCCCATCGACTATAGGTGTCCTGCAGATACTGCCAAGCCATGCATAAATGCTATAATGCACCCTCCCAATACTCTACTAAAAAGGAGTATAATCAAGATTACCACTCACTCGATCATGACACAATCATAAACTAACATCAGGGTTAGGAGTGAGGGTCAAGGAAGTGCAATACAACTCAATATACCACTAAAAAGGCTCTACAAATCTTTGAAATGGAGGAAATGAAATCAATTTACAAAAGAAGTTATTTCACAATTTGGAACCAATTTAATTACTCATAAAAGAGTATAATCAAGCTACGACTCACAAGTCTTTAAAATAGAGGAAATGAAATCAATTTACAAAAGAATTCATTTCACAATTCGGAATCAATTTGATTACTCATCAACCCCTCGTAATTCCTCTCAATGTTCCCTCAAATGCATGTACAGAATAATCAAGCATGGAGAATCAAGATTATAGAGGAATCTACTACAATATCAATCAATATGCTCAAGTGAAATCAATTCACACTTGGCGACATTCATGAAAATGAATTAAAGATGCTCATGGTGCAAAGTACATGACTCCCACTCACCTGTCAATCTGGCACAGCCTTGATACGCCTCCAAAAATCGACAGCAGGCAGTGGAAAACTTCTTCCTCTTGTTCCCTAGCTTCTTGCCCAACTGTGACATGCATTTATAATACATTTAGTCCTGTATCAAGGGTCATAATCTACGTGCCAATTATAACATAGGGAACTTTAATTGATTCAACTCTCCTGTTCCCTAAATCTTTTCTTTTCTTTCTTCTTTTTCTTTTTAATTAATTAACTCACCATTTATGTGTATTAGGGACTCTCTTGCATGAGTACAAGGTCCCTTTTAGCTTGATCTAGGCTTAATACCCTATTATAGCATGAAATCCCCTATTTTTCACCCGGATGAACAGTAACCCGGACCGACAGCCGGTTACTTCATCCCGGGTTTGATCCACTTTTCAGACTCCAAATTTGATGAAATTTTTACCTAACATTCTACACTCATAGAGGATTCCAAAGAGATAACATGCATCATCATCGGAGGCCGTTTGTCTCCCTAAATAATTCACCGAAGTTGGGACTTCGGCACAGTTTTTCCGTAGTGCCGGAAAAATTTGTCAAAATCCGATTTTTCCTCTTTTAAACCGCCTCTACAACCCTTATCCGACCCCTCTAGACTATATCCACCCTTTGTATAGCCTAATGTCGTCAAAAGACTAGATAGGGATGGATATTTACCTTTTTCTTTTTGGAAATCGAGGTCCTTGCGTAGAGGGGAAGGAGATCTACGTTTTTCCCTTCAATTGGAAGTGCAACCGGGATCCCTTTCCCTCTCGAATCCCCTTCCTCTTCTTCTTTCTTTCTTCTTCTTCTTCTTCTCTTTTTCTTTCTTTCTTTCCTCTCTGTTTCACGCCTGAGATTCCCCCTCTCTGTCTCTCGGTTTCATTCCAAAAGCCAGCTCAAACCCTCCAATTAAATCACATCAAGATACTATTCACCCTTTTTTAATATTATTAAATTTCCATTTTGCCCCTAACACTTCAACATATCTACTGTTATGCCATTAACTTTTGATTCTTTCCAATTTTACCCTTACCACTTCAACGCATCTACAACTATGCCATTATCTTTTCATTCCTTCCAATTTTACCCCTCATATCAATTTTAAAGGACTATTCTATCCTTTTTTATATAAAAAAAATATTTTGGGGTTATTACACCTTGTCTCCAAATCAACGGCTCACCGGCTGTTTTCAAGAGGAATAAGGATCCAGAGGTTGAGAAAGGAGGAACGACTCACCTTGCCTCCGGCGAGATCCTCCCAGCCGGATCGATGGTGACTGCTTCGATTCCTCCCGCGGCAAGGTAAAACCCAATCTCCCTTCTCCCTTTTTTTTTTGTGGTTTGTGGGAGGCTCTTGGTTGATGCCCTAGGAAGGGAGGGAGGAGATCCTTGGCCTGATTTGGTAGGGTTTTATCACCCTATAACTTCCCTTCCGGTGGATTCGGGAGGAGGGGAAGGCATTTTGAAACAGGGGAGGGAGGGCATTTCAATCGGAAGACTCCCTCCCCCTTTTTCATGTTTGGGCTGCCCTTGCTTAGAGGCCGGCCCAAACCCAAATGGGGGCCTTTACATTCTCCCCCCTAAAAAAAAAAATTTCGTCCTCGAAATTGACATACCTGAGGTTTCAAAAAGCTGTGGGTATTTGACTTTCATCTCTTCTTCGAGCTCCCAAGTAGCCTTTCTTTCCGTATGATTATTCCATTGTACTTTTACAAAAGGAATGGCTCGGTGTCGTAATACCTGATCTTTTCTGTCCACAATTCGTATCGGGAATGAGGATGATAGTGTTATTTTGATGATTAACAAGCAATTATCTAGAGTATGTTATAAGTTAAATTGATACTTCATTTATAAGACTATTACTCTCAGGATATTTGTATAAATTGATATAGATACATTTCATTGTCTATTTGAATGAATCTAACCTTGAGATGCAGCAAAGTGTGGATTGAGTCGACCCAAAGGATGATTGGGTCGACCCCGGCACATCAAGAAATCATTTGGCACACTTCTGCAAAAATGGCACAAATGAACAGTGAGTTGGGTCGACCCAAGGAAAGCATGAGTCGACCCAAACATCAAGATCCTCAAAACAAGACAGAACAATGGTTCTCTGGATTCACTGAGAGAGTCGACCCAAGAAGTAGTTGAGTCGACCCAAGCTTGAGTCGACCCAAACCCTGAGAGGGTCGACCCAAAGGCAAGACAGAAAAGAAGACAGAAAATGGTTGTCTGGAATTACTGAGAGGGTCGACCCAAGAAGAAGTTGAGTCGACCCAAGGGAAGGAAGGCTGAATTTCAAGTTTCTATGTTTTCTGAGAGAGTCGACCCAAAGAATGTTTGAGTCGACCCAAGTGAAAGTTGGGTCGACCCAAGGATAGGTTGAGCCGACCCAAACACGGGCTGAAGCATAACGGCTAGTTCTGCAGATGTACTTTTTGTCCTTTCCAAAGTCAGTAACGGCTAGTTTTTGAATTCTAACCATTGGGGCTTGTCCAATGGATATAGGAGACTATTTAAAGTGGCACTATTCATTAGATAGAACAACTTTTGAAAGGAATATCAAAGAGTACACAAGAAAACAAAAGTGCCATAATCTTCTTCATCCAAGTGCTTCATTCAAGAATCAAAGAAAGGGGTTGAGCAGATTCAAAGAGTCATCAAGAGCTCCATCCTCCCTTGTAGAGTGAAGCATCCTTGACAAAGAAGAGAGAAGCCACTTCAAAGCGATAAATATTTTCTATACTCTTCTTTGTAGTTTATATTGTTTCATTTGCTCATTTAGGAGTTTAAATCTTCTTTCTTTATTTGTTAAACAACTTGTAAAGGTTGGTTGGTGAGCCCGGAAAACCAACGGAGTAGGTTGATTGGTGAACCCGGAAAACCAATTGTAAAGGTTCGTTGGTGAGCCCGTAAAACCAACAAAGGTTTTTGGTGAACCCGGAAAACCAAAGTGTAAAGGTTCGTTGGTGAGCCCGTAAAACCAACAAAGGTTTTTGGATTGTGAGCCCGGAAAACAATCCAACTGTAATCCGCGAGATTATAGTGAATTCCCAAGGGGTCGCTTGGGGAGTGGACGTAGGTGCTAAGGAGAGCACCGAACTACTATACTTTGTGTTGTTTGTGTTGTGATTTGCTTTAGCTTACTAACCATCCATTTGACTTGAGTAAGATAGTTTAAATTTAAAAGAAACCAATTCACCCCCCCCCCTCTTGGCTTGTCACCTTGGGCAACAAGTGGTATCAGAGCAAGGTGCTCTAATAGTACTCATTGATCTCACAATCAAGAGTTAAAGATCATGACAACCCAAGTGGGATGTTCTATGAGTGAGGGGCAATCCACAAATAGACCACCTCTATTTAATGGCACAAACTACACATATTGGAAAGCTAGAATGAGGATATTCATTCAAGCTTCAGACTATGAACTATGGCAAATCATCACTAGAGGACCTCACACACCCACACTTAACATAGAGGGCACTATCATACCCAAACCAGAAATGGATTGGAATGAAAGTGATAGAAGATTAGCACAGTTAAATGCAAAAGCTATAAATGTACTTTACTGCTCATTAGATGTAAATGAATTTAATAGAATATCTACTTGCACTACTGCCAAAGAAATTTGGGACAGACTTGAGGTCACACATGAAGGGACCAATCAAGTTAAGGAGTCAAAGATAAACATATTAGTACACAAGTATGAATTGTTTAAAATGGAATCTACTGAGTCCATAACTGATATGTTTACTCGTTTTACTGACATTATAAATGGGCTTAAGAGTTTAGGAAAGTCTTACTCTAACTCTGATTTGGTGCGAAAAATTCTCAGGTCTCTACCAAGGAATTGGGAGGCCAAGGTAACCGCTATTCAAGAAGCAAAGGACCTCAACACACTGCAGTTAGAGGAGCTTCTAAGATCACTCATGACCCATGAGTTGATAATGAGGCAAAATTCAGAAGATGAGGTCAAGAGAAGAAAGCCCATCGCCCTAAAGACTACCACCCCTAAACAACTAACTGAATCAGAAGATTCAGATGATGATGAAGAAATCGATGAAGAAGGGATGGCTGTGCTTGGGAGAAAATTCAGAAAATTTATGAGAGGTAAGAATAGGTTCCATAAAAAGAAACCCTTCCTTAAAGGTAACTCAAGCAAAGAAAAGGGTAAGGACAAAGAAAAGGAAAAAGAAACTCCCATTTGCTATGAGTGTAACAAACCCGGGCATTATAAGATAGATTGCCCAGATTTGAAGTGGATGGCAAGAAAGTTGAAAAAGAAAAATTTCATGGCTGAATGGAGTGAAAGTGAGGAATCAAGTTCGGAGGAGGAAGATCATCAAGAGAAGGCCCAAATGTGTCATATGGCCAATGACGATGAGGTAGATTCTGAACTTGACTGTGATTTTACTGTTGATGAATTACATGATGCATTCTTAGAACTCATGGAAGAACATAAGAAACTAATTAATAGAAATAAAGTTCTAAAAGAAGAAAATCAATCTCTTATTAAGGACAAGTTAAAACTGTCTCATACCTGTGAAACTTTGAGTAGGAAACTTACAAATGAAACCAAGGATCTAATTGCTGAAAATATCAAGCTAAAAGAAGATGCTGAAAAATATAAATCCTTGGTAGATAAATTTACACTTAGTTCTACCAAATTAAATATGATTCTTGATAGCCAAAAAGCTGTATATGATAAGGCTGGTTTAGGATATAGAACAAATAGGAAACAAAAATTCTTAAAGAACATTTTTGTAAAAGCTAAAAGTGAAAATATTACTTGTTATTACTGCAATAAGTTAGGACATAGAGCATATGAATGTAACTTTAGAAAGTCCAGTCAAAACAAATCAAGTTATAATCAAAAGATTAAATTCAAGAAAGTTTGGGTTCCAAAAGGAACATGGAGTACTAACCCTAAAGGACCCAACTTAGTTTGGGTACCTAAAGTTTCTTCTTGATCTTGATTGCAGGTGTGTCTTACAGCTGATAAAGTGAAAAAACAATGGTATCTAGATAGCGGCTGTTCAAGACACATGACCCGTGACGTAGATCAATTTGTCACCTTGGAATCAAAGAAAGGTGGAGTAGTAACCTATGGAGACAATGGTAAAGGGCATATCATTGGAAAGGGTAAAATTTTCATTGCTCCATCTATTTTTATAGAAAATGTCTTATTAGTTAAGGGTTTGAAACATAACCTTCTTAGTATAAGTCAATTTTATGATAAAGGGTTTAAAGTTACATTTGAAGCATCTGTATGCATAATCACTAATCCTAAAGATAATAGCATTGTACTTGTAGGACAAAGGCAAAGAAATATTTACTTAGTAGATCTTCATGAGTTAGGCAAGAAAAATGGTTTATGCTTAATTACTAATGAAGAAAAGAAAAATGAAACTAGTTGGCTTTGGCATCGAAGATTAGGACATGCTAGTATGGAATTAATATCAAAACTAGTTAAGAAGGAATTAATTAAAGATGTGCCAAAATTGATCTTTGAAAAGGATAAAATATGTGGACCATGTTCATTGGGAAAACAAACTAAATCATCTTTCAAATCGAAGAATGTAGTATCAACAACTAGACCATTTGAACTCATACACATGGATTTATTTGGACCTACTAGAACTGCAAGTCTAGGAGGGAAGAAATATGGACTAGTTATTGTTGATGATTTTTCAAGGTATACATGGGTTTCATTTTTGGCACATAAGAATGAAGCATTTTCAGAATTTTTGAAACTATATAATAATATCATAAATAAAAAGAAACTCACCTTAGTAGCAATTCGAAGTGATCATGGTACGGAATTTGAAAATCAACACTTTGAAGAATTTTGCACTAAAAATGGAATATCACATCAATTTTCAGCACCTAGAACGCCTCCACAAAATGGGGTTGTTGAAAGGAAAAATAGGACATTGACAGAAATGGCACGCACAATGTTGTGTGAGTCAAATCTTCCAAAGTACTTTTGGGCTGAAGCTATAAACACTGCTTGCCATATTCTAAATCGAGTTTTAATACGACCTATAACCAAGAAAACTCCTTATGAACTCTGAAAGAATAAGAAACCAACTGCTAAATATCTTAAAGTTTTTGGATGTAGATGTTTCATCTTAAACAACGGCAAGGAGGATCTAAGTAAATTTGATGCCAAGTCAGATGAAGGTATCTTCTTAGGATACTCCACATCTAGCAGGGCATACAGAGTATTCAATAAAAGAACCTTAGTAGTGGAAGAGTCAGTCAATATTATATTTGATGAGTCTGATAGTGAGTCTGCTAGAAAAGAAAATATTGTTGATGATGATACAGGAATTATCGACTTTGAAAAGTTGAATATTGATGACGTGCCAAATCAAGATAAAGGAGATGATAGCGTGCCACCACAATTCCAAAACTTGCCAAAGGAATGGAGGTATGCATATGGACATCCTAAAGACTTAATCATTGGTGATCCATCTCAAGGGGTAAGGACTCGATCATCTTTTAGGAATTTAAATGATTATCTTGCTTTCGTTTCACAATTAGAACCTAAGACTTATGAAGAAGCTGAAAAAGATACTAACTGGATAAATGCCATGCAAGAAGAATTAAATTAATTCAAAAGAAGTAATGTATGGACATTAACTGAAAGACCAAAGCATAATTCAGTAATTGGAACAAAATGGATATTTAGAAATAAATTAGATGAAAATGGATTAGTTATAAGAAATAAGGCTAGACTTGTAGCTAAGGGATACAATCAAGAAGAAGGAATAGATTTTGATGAGACATTTGCTCCTGTAGCTAGATTAGAGGCTATTAGATTACTTCTAGCATTTGCATGTTTCATGGATTTCAAATTATATCAAATGGATGTGAAGAGTGCATTCTTAAATGGTTTTATTGAGGAGGAAGTATATGTAGAACAACCTCCAGATTTTGAGAATCATGAATTGCCAAATCATGTCTTTAAACTACATAAGGCATTGTATGGATTAAAGCAAGCACCTAGGGCTTGGTATGATCGATTAAGCAAATTTCTGCTTAATAATGACTTTAGTAGAGGAAATGTAGATAAAACTCTATTTCTCAAAAGAAAGGACAAAAATCTATTAGTGGTACAAATATATGTAGATGACATAATCTTTGGTGCCACAAATGATACTCTTTGCAAAGAATTTGCTGATTTAATGCATGGAGAATTTGAAATGAGTTTGATGGAAGAACTAAGCTTCTTTCTAGGATTACAAATCAAACAAACTAAAGAAGGCATTTTCATTCATCAAACTAAGTATACAAAGGAAATACTAAAGAAGTTTGGGAATGAAAATCATAAGGGAGTAGGCACTCCAATGAATCCCACTAGCAAGCTAGACAAGGATGAAAAAGGGAAGAGTATTGATATCAAGCTCTATAGAGGACTAATTGGATCCTTACTCTATCTTACTGCTAGTAGACCCGACATCGTATTTAGTGTAGGAATATGTGCTAGATACCAATCGGATCCTAAGGAGTCACATTTAAGTGCTGTTAAGAGAATCCTTAGATATTTAAGAGGAACTACCAATATAGGGCTATGGTACTCAAGGGACTCCTGTCTAAATTTGCTTGCGTATTTAGATGCTGATTTTGCCGGATGCAAATTAGATAGGAAGAGCACAAGTGGCACATGTCAATTCTTAGGAAATAACTTAGTATCATGGTTTAGCAAAAAGCAGAATTCAGTGGCACTGTCCACAGCTGAAGCTGAATATATAGCTGCTGGTAGTTGTTGTGCTCAAGTATTATGGCTTAAGCAACAACTAGAGGACTATGGAGTTAAACTAGATAATATTCCTATTAAGTGTGATAATACTAGTGCCATCAATCTTACTAAAAATCCAGTTCAGCACTCTAAAGCCAAACACATAGAAATAAGGTACCATTTTATTAGGAATCATGTGCAAAATGGAAATATATGTATTGAGCATATATGCACTGAAAAATAATTAGCCGACATATTTACGAAACCATTGAGTGAAGATAGATTCTGCATGCTAAGGAGGGAATTAGGCATATGTGATCCTTTTTATGGAAGAAATATAAAAGGGAGCTAGTAGTCTCATGATACATTCTTCCAATTTCTAAAATCCCATGAAACATGAGTCAAATTTGTTATCTAGAGATTCCTTACTCATGTATCATTGTCCCATAAAGAGTTTATAAGGATTGGAAGCAAGAAAAATTCTTAGAAGCAAAAAGGAAGAGAAAAGAAAAAATTCTGCACTTGGGTCGACCCAACCCAGAATAGGGTCGACCCAACGTTGAGTCGACCCAAGAAAAATCTTGAGTCGACCCAACGTCGGGACCCCACTGTTAAAAGGGGACCCGAGAGCATTGTTAGGGCACTGTTTGCCCTTGTCCTCTTCTGAATACTCTAATCTCCACTCTCCAAACTCCTCCAAACTCCTCCAAACAGTAGATTACCTTGAGATCTTAGAGAAATGAGACCCAAAAGAGCCGTAGCCAAGAGATCCGGAAGAGTCTCACGGATCCAACGGGAGGAAAGGCAACCTATGGAGCCATCTACCGTGTCTCCACGACGTGAGGCACGTGCGGAGGCCCCTCCTCCTCCTTTCCCCTCAGTGATACTTGCAAGATTTGCGGGGAGACCGGTTACAATGGGGAGAAGGATCCATTCCGAGTTCTTTGATCAAGAAGGGTTTCGGTTGAGGGAATGGATCCGAAGGCAAGGTTGGGAGTATCTTTGCTCCCTAGACGTGATGATCTACCCCGGATTGGTTCAGGAGTTCTATGCCTTCCTCAAAACTGGTATGGGAGGGCTTGTTTTGGAAGTTCGAGGGGTTCGAGTTCGAGTTTCCGAGGAGAGCTTGAGTGAGCTACTTTATCTACCCTGCGTAGGAGCCACTCCGGAAAAGCCTGAAAACAAAATGAGAGCTCTACAGTTGATCATGGAAAATGAGAACTTCGACTTTTCCGCAAAGGTAATAGCTAGTTCTCTTACTGCTGAAATGAGATTACTGCTCAGTATAATAAATAGAATCTTATTTCCAAAGACCGGGAGATTCGATCTCATCACAGAGCGAGATCTAGCAGTGATGGAGTGTATGATTTAGGGGATTCCCCTAAATCTTCCGGCCATGATACTGAGACAGATGAGGAAGGTGATGTGCAACTCCAGGGTATCACTACCTTATGGTATGATACTCACCTTGATTTTTCGACAGCACGGTTTAGCTCTCGAGGAGGAGGCATCCAAGAGTCTGCATCATACTGACACATACACTGCACGGACACTTATACGCATTGGATATGAGAAAGTGAACGGGCAGTGGATTCACACTGGAGCAGGCATTCAGGGTGAGGCACCAGAGGGAGATGCACCAGAGGATGAGGATGAGGAGCATATGGATCATCCTCCTGCACCTTCAGAGGCTGGACCATCATCATCCGTTCCTCCGAGAGATACGGATGAGTTCTGGAGAAGGATGACTGAGCTCATGTCAGCTCAGGCGAGGACTATCACTGACGGGCTGACGAGCCGATTGGACGCCCGATTGGACGTCATGTCTGCTGAGATCAGTGATCTGAGGCAGCAGATAGGAGCACTCCGGAGAGAGAGAGAGACCCATGGACCATCTGTGCCACAGGCTGCTGAGTCAGAGATTTCGGCACAGAGTCATCCAGCTCGTCGTGCTCCACGCCAGACACAGTCTCACCAGGCTCGACCTCCCCTCGCCACGTACACTAGGAGGATGAGGACTAGATCCCAGCCATTAGAGTCTCCCTAGGCTGATCTTAGCATCTATGTTTAGAGCCTAGGCTAGATATCTAGTTCTCATATCTATTTTGCTTTTATCATGTATCTTTAAACTTTGATTCAGGAACATTGTATCTGTTTTTGTTTTTGGCATGAATGTATGAAAATGTTCCCATTTTGATCAATGAAGTTTGAAGCTTGGTATTTATTGCATCTTTCCCATGTATCTTTTTGATGATAACAAAAAGGGGAAGAAGTAAAGAAAGAGTATTTATTTTAGGAGAAGTAAAGATATTGTTTAGAGTAAGTAAAGAAAGAATAATAAGAGCAAAAGTAAAGAAAGTTAAAGAAAGGAGAAGTAAAGAAAAAGAAATAAGAAGTTATGTAAAGAAAGAGAAATGAGAACTTATGCAAGAAAAGAAAAATAATTGGGCAAACAAATTGAAAATCATATAAGAAAGCTTATGCATCTAAGGGGGAGCAATTTGTAACAATGAAAATCATCAAATCAAAAATTTCTATCAAATTTCAGAATTTGGCACATATAATTTCAGAATTTGACACGCACCTCTCGCACCCCGATACATAACCTGAAACTCATATTTTATCTCAAATTTTTGAAGTTTCATCGTTAATGAATTATAAATGAAAGGGGGAGCAATTCAAAAAGTTAAATTGGCAACATTTAAATGAAATAGGGGGAGATTTCACTCTTATATGAAAAGCTGAAATTCAGCAAGTTAAGCCCTTTCAAAAAACTGATCTTAAAGACAAGTATCAATAGGCTCATACTCTTTATTTTGTAATCATCAAAAAGGGGGAGATTGAGGATGATAGTGTTATTTTGATGATTAACAAGCAATTATCTAGAGTATGTTATAAGTTAAATTGATACTTCATTTATAAGACTATTACTCTCAGGATATTTGTATAAATTGATATAGATACATTTCATTGTCTATTTGAATGAATCTAACCTTGAGATGCAGCAAAGTGTGGATTGAGTCGACCCAAAGGATGATTGGGTCGACCCCGGCACATCAAGAAATCATTTGGCACACTTCTGCAAAAATGGCACAGATGAACAGTGAGTTGGGTCGACCCAAGGAAAGCATGAGTCGACCCAAACATCAAGATCCTCAAAACAAGACAGAACAATGGTTCTCTGGATTCACTGAGAGGGTCGACCCAAGAAGTAGTTGAGTCGACCCAAGCTTGAGTCGACCCAAACCCTGAGAGGGTCGACCCAAAGGCAAGACAGAAAAGAAGACAGAAAATGGTTGTCTGGAATTACTGAGAGGGTCGACCCAAGAAGAAGTTGAGTCGACCCAAGTGAACTTTGAGTCGACCCAAAGAATGGTTGGGTCGACCCAAGGGAAGGAAGGCTGAATTTCAAGTTTCTGTGTTTTCTGAGAGAGTCGACCCAAGGAATGTTTGAGTCGACCCAAGTGAAAGTTGGGTCGACCCAAGGACAGGTTGAGCCGACCCAAACACGGGCTGAAGCATAACGGCTAGTTCTGCAGATGTACTTTTTGTCCTTCCCAAAGTCAGTAACGGCTAGTTTTTGAATTCTAACCATTGGGGCTTGTCCAATGGATGTAGGAGACTATTTAAAGTGGCACTATTCATCAGATAGAACAACTTTTGAAAGAAATATCAAAGAGTACACAAGAAAACAAAAGTGCCCTAATCTTCTTTATCCAAGTGCTTCATTCAAGAATCAAAGAAAGGGGTTGAGCAGATTCAAAGAGTCATCAAGAGCTCCATCCTCCCTTGTAGAGTGAAGCATCCTTGACAAAGAAGAGAGAAGCCACTTCAAAGCGATAAATATTTTCTATACTCTTCTTTGTAGTTTATATTGTTTCATTTGCTCATTTAGGAGTTTAAATCTTCTTTCTTTATTTGTTAAACAACTTGTAAAGGTTGGTTGGTGAGCCCGGAAAACCAACGGAGTAGGTTGATTGGTGAACCCGGAAAACCAATTGTAAAGGTTCGTTGGTGAGCCCGTAAAACCAACAAAGGTTTTTGGTGAACCCGGAAAACCAAAGTGTAAAGGTTCGTTGGTGAGCCCGTAAAACCAACAAAGGTTTTTGGATTGTGAGCCCGGAAAACAATCCAACTGTAATCCGCGAGATTATAGTGAATTCCCAAGGGGTCGCTTGGAGAGTGGACGTAGGTGCTAAGGAGAGCACCGAACCACTATACTTTGTGTTGTTTGTGTTGTGATTTGCTTTAGCTTACTAACCATCCATTTGACTTGAGTAAGATAGTTTAAATTTAAAAGAAACCAATTCACCCCCCCCCCCTCTTGGCTTGTCACCTTGGGCAACAGGGAACTCCTCATAGGTCAAATCCTCCTGAAGATGTAATGGCTCATATGCTACCACATGATTCGGATCTGGGACATATTTCTTCAACATTGACACATGAAAAGCATTGTGCACACTGGATAAAGTCAGTGGTAGAGCCAATGCCACCTCTCCAACCTTGTCCGAAATCTCAAATAGACCACATACTTAGAGCTCAATTTATCATGAACCCCAAATCTCATCACTCCTCTAGTGGATGACACTCTCAAGAAAACATGATCCCCAATTTAAAATTTCAGTTTTCTCCTCCTATTATCAGCATAACTCTTTTGACGACTCTAAGCTGTACGAAGTCGTTCTCTGATCACTTGCAACTTATCTATGGTCTATTGCACTATCTCTGGGCCTAATAATTTCTCTCGCCCACATCATCCCAACAAAATAGGAGATCCATGTTAAAATATTCCAAATCTATGATCAATCAAGAAATCACCAACCGTTAACGCTAAATTTAAGATGCCCAAGGTTCTCCCAAAAATTGTCAACAATAGAAGAACCCACTGGTGAAAATTACATAGCTACCTCTAGATCATCCATAGAATCAATAATATTCTCCTCTGCTAGAAACTAACTCAAGTATTCCATCATAATACCTTTTAGATCAAATATTAATGTCCTTAACCAGTTTCAAAATAACTCAAACCACCACACTTCCGCTGCGCACTCTGATCTAATTCATTAAATACTCTAGAGCCTCTAAATGATTTATGACCGAAATATTACTTTGCACTGGGAGTAAGAAAAATCTTCAAAACTTTAATTGAGCAGAACCTCCAGATCTCCCTGTCCTCAATTTATGTAGAGTATACTAACCATAGCTAACCCTCAAGCCATTAATCAAGTTTAAGGTTACTATATAATATTCACAACCATTTTAGAATTCATAATATCTAGATTTAATTTAAAATAAGTTAACCTTGGATTTCCTCAGCAATTCGATTAGACAATCTACGTTGATCTTCTTTCAAAAAAAAAAAATTACTTCAAATTCAATGGGTTAGAAGATATTGAGCCAATATTACTATGAATAGAATTAACTCCATTATCCTCCAAATCTTTCTTCACTAAGATTCTTAATGTTTAACATCAATGCTACATGTGATAACTTATATAAGCATCTCAAAATCAAAATCTCTACTCAATATTGTATTTATAAAGATTCCTAGTTAGATCATAAATCTAGACTTGCGTTCAAGTTAACACATCCAATAGTCTCCAACAATTATGGAAAAAATTTCAGTAGCCCAATCTGAATATACAAATTCAAATAATTAGAATTCTCCACCAATTTGCATACTAGCCTTAAGAATCTAACCCACCAATAGAAATACACCTATTTAAAATATCCAAACATGCCAATACCACATATAGATTCACCAACATATTCAACTTCGAAGAACATTTCTTTCAATATTATGAAATCTTCTTAGCTCACTTCAATACTATGGAAGATCTATGTACAAATCTCACTCTAATAATTAGCAACAAAATCAAAAGTACAATCACATCAAAACCTATATCAAGTTTGAACTTTCAAGTCATTTAAATAATATATGAGCATGGTATAACCGATATGCCATTGTTGACCTTTTTACACTTATCTTAGGTCAAACCCCTCTTATCATGATCAAAGACAATTTATACTTTCCTTCCACACTCATCAAAAACCAAATCCGATGCATACATTTTATCACAATGCCCAGTGATCTTACATCTTAAGCACTAAATTTAATTGTCATGTTCCAAGTGATCATAACCTTAAGCTATGATATATTTCTGTCACAATACCTAGTGATCTTAAACATATACTCAGATTTCGATTTGTCACTATCTCCAATTATCTTAAACGTCAAACTTTAATGCTACTAAGGCCACAGTCCTTAGTGGTCTTAAACCTTAGATTATAATATCATTTCTGTTACAATCTCAAGTGCTTATAAACCAAGGCTCTGATAGTTTTTCTATCATAATTTTCCACTCACACTCATCTGAACCTAAACCTTAGGATACCTTAACCTTAAGCTCTAATACTCCTCTGTCACGCCCCGAACCCAGCACCCGGGTCCGGTACGCGACCGGCCGCATAAGCCCTAGAGCAGTGCCCTAAAGATCATGCAAGGCCTATGATTAACAAAATTCCAATAAATCCACAATTAATTTAATAATTCAAATAGACAAATCCGACATGTCAAAATAAACAAATTAGTTCAATTACGAGCTCTTCAAATGTTCATCGACATCAAAGAAGGATAAACAACTAACTAACTAATAATTCTGGTGCTCGCACTCTGCGCCCATCCCATCCAAAACTATGCATCCTGCAACTCTGGTAAAGAAAAAGAAGAAAAAGGGGTGAGCTTTACAGCCCAGTAAGAATCCCTACACATCCATACCAACACAATAATAATATAGATTTGAAAACCACAAGAAATTGATGCACATGTCATAAAATCATAAACCAGCTATCAACAAGCTCAAATAATCAATATAAGTATATACATAAAACATCAATGAAAGTCCAGCCACACAAGAATGATATAGCATATGATAGCTCATAAATCTTCATTACTGTTTTCAATGCCTTTTCTTTTCATTCTATATTAACTTGATCCAGGATCAATTATCTTTCCGACTTTGGGCTACATCCCGGTCACGTTTCCGGTCCGTGACGGGGCAATCGATAGTATCACATTTTCGGCCTGTGACGGGGCAATCGATGGTATTACATTTCCAGCCTGTGATGGGTCAATCGATAATATCATATTTCCAGCCTGTGATGGGGCAATCAATAATAACGAGATAAGCCCAAAGTCTCTATTCATTTAATCAATTCACAAACACACATCCATTCCTTTTTTCCACTTTATTTTCGGCCTAGACTAACCATGGTCACGTTTCCGGCCCGTGACAGGACAATCAATATAACATGGTTAGTCCATACCACCACATCCATAAATTCAATTATGCATGTATAAGTTATACACATACATGCATCCATCATACTACCAATCACAAGCCAACACGATCAAAATATAATTTAATATAAAACTATTTTTGATTTGTCTGGATCATAGCATATCATACATATCTAAGCATAAAAATATTATATCATGCAGGATTGGCGTACAAGGATCCTTACCCTTTATTGAAAAACTCAAAAAAACTATTCACCCGCCCTCACAGCGATTTATGAACCGGAATGCCCAAGACTCCGCTCAGCATCCTCTCATCCAATAGATTGTTCCCCTACAAAATCCAAATCATTATTAAAATTTATCAAAGATATATGATAATCTAGGACCCCTGTTTGATCCTCTAAAGGGTCCTCTAAAATCTAACATCCCAGGACTATCTAGAGTCCACAAAGCAATGCTCTCCCCAGATTCAAGTATAGAGAGAGAACCCCACTAAAGATAAACTAAAGAGAGAGAAAGGAAAGGCAAAGAAAGAGGAGAGAACCGAGTGGCTCTCCCTCCCTCCCTCTCTCCCTCCTTCCTTCTATTTTCTCCCCGTGGGCATGCTCGGTGGTAGTCCCTGTGGGTGTACTCGGTGGCGGCAGTCCCTATGGCGACGACCCCAGCGATCGACGGCCCCAACGTGGTGCCGGCCGTGGGCCGCCCGACGATGGCAGGCCATGCGCCACCCCCGGCGATGAGCCACCAAATGGAAGGAGGAACAAAGCAACCGGGGACTCCTTGTCTCCAAATCAACGGCTCACCGGCCGGTTTCAAGAGGAATAAGGATCCAGAGTTTGAGAAAGGAGGAGGGACGACTCACCTTGCCTCCGGCGAGATCCTCCCGGCCGGATCGATGGTGACTGCTTTGATTCCTCCCGCGGCAAGGTAAAACCCAATCTCCCTTCTCCCTTTTTTTTTTTTTTTGGTTTGTGGGAGGCTCTTGGTTGATGCCCTAGGAAGGGAGGGAGGAGATCCTTGGCCTGATTTGGTAGGGTTTTATCACCTTATAACTTCCCTTCCGGTGGATTCGGGAGGAGGGGAAGGCATTTTGAAACAGGGGAGGGAGGGCATTTCAATCGGAAGACTCCCTCCCCCTTTTTCACATTTGGGCTGCCCTTGCTTAGAGGCCGGCCCAAACCCAAATGGGGGCCTTTACAGTGCTGAAACATTAAATGGAGATGAGTATCTGCTGAAGTACTGATGCTAAATTTTTTACATATTCTGTTTCAGAATATTTGGACTATAGTGAGCGATAGTATGGCTTTTCAGACTAAGCATGTATTTAGAGAGATTAACGGAATTGTAGATTGTATGGTCTCTTATGTATCCAGTTATTTAGAAAGTATTCTATGGACTCAGAAGAGGGAACTGCCTAAAGCACTACAAAACTTGCTATTTTTAATTTTATTGGATGTATTTGTACTCAAATTATATTAATTATCTATTTCGGCAAAAAAAAAATACTCCAAAAAAAAAAAAAGAAGTTAAGGATAGACCCGGCTTGGAGAAAGAAGCCCTCAAGATCTTTCCTAGTCAACTCTCTGCATCGGTCCATCAATTAATAGTGGTGGGATCCTTTGTCTTTTTATTCTGTTTTTGGAAAGAAGGTACTCTTGAGAAAGAAAAAACTTTTTATAGGCTGGCCGTCAAAAACAAGAAACGTACTAGGGAGAACCTCTCGACGAAGGGTTGGCAGCTTCTTGGGGGATGTTGTTTTTATAATTACCCGGTAGAAACGACCACTACTAGCTTTCTCAAACGCACATGTATCTGGTGCTCTCTTGGACGTAAACTGGGAATCGGAGGAATATATAGTTTCTACATTTCTGGATCTTTGGACTAGTTGGAGAGGAAACATTTTGCCAACAGATTGATGAGAGTATGAGATCAACTGGTGATAGTAACATGTTGGAGCATTGGGAAGGAGCAAAACAGAAGAATCTCTGAGAAGTCGTTGAGCTAGCTCTGATTCTGTTCCTCATGGTATTCTTTGGTTAAGTACTTGGAGCTCTGTGGCGCTTCCGAGCCACGTTCTCCGCCCGTACGACCCAAGCCATTGGTTCGGAGCATACGGATCCGGAAAATCAGACGAAAGATGGAGAGAGGGAGTAAGAGAAGAGGAAGAGGGAGAGGGGGAGGGAGAAAGGAAGGGGGGGAGAGAGAGAGAGAGAAGAGGGGGAGGGAGAAAGAGAGCGAGAGGACTCATAAGTCCCTCCTGTTTCCCTTCGAAAGAGACTTTTATTTATTTGTCACGGTTTTTGAACTAAAGTCGGAAAATAATTTGCCGTATTGGCAGATAATTAGCCAACTTTACTTCAATTTTTTTTTTTAAAAAAGAAAATTTTAAAAAGGCTAAGATTTTCTTGTGGCTGATCGCCTCAAAAGATCCTAGCCTGCTCTTGATACTTGTGTTCTTTGTGTGCGATCTCGTCTAATTCTCAGTAATTCCTAGTTGCTCCTATACCAGAAAGCTATTTGATCATTTTAACACAGATAGAGAGGCTTGTCTCTCCTCTTTCATCTATCTAATTGGGAAGCTCGGACGACCAAGATAATTAATAAAGGGCTCAAACTCGTTGGAGTTTGCATCACGTTGCTATCCAATGGATGGTTTGGAATGAAAGGATTGTGAGAATATTCAATTTTTATTCCAAGATTGAATGTTCCGATTCTTGAGAGAAAAAAGGGTTTGGCAACACATGGATTTGTCATTTCTCATAAATAGCTGAGAGCTTATGCATCTTAAAATGTGTACCAAATTTAATAATCTTAATGAAATGCTGATACAATTTGTTCCATTTTGGTTCTCTAAAACATATTACTCTAAGTTGTGTGATTTACTGAGTATAGGTATCATATAGGTTTGTACACTCATGTAAACTGAACATGACTGTATTAATATATCTCAATATAGTATAATACAAACTATTGCCACCAGTATTCACTTGTCATTATTTTGTCACCTTTGCAACTTCTTGGCTTTAATGAATATACTCTTAAGACTAGTTCTCAAACTCTTCCAAGTGCATTAGTGAAGTTGATACGTCATATGTCAAGTTATAAAATAATAAAAAGTATTTTATTGTTTTATTCTTGGAAAAAAGTTGTTTGTTGTCATGTGGGGCATAGAAGGGTTTGTTGTTTTTCACCTTTCAAACAAGCTCATGATGATCATGGGAGCAAGTAACAAATGTTTTGACTAAATTAAATTTCACAAAGGAGGCATTTGTTGTAGGATCATCATCCTAAGATCAAGGGTGACCATCATTCTAATATCAAGGTGATGTGGGTGGAGGTAATAAGATCACCATATTTGGTTGCATTACGGTAATCCTACATGACAGTAATCCTAAATCACTCCAATTTCTCAAATCACTATCCAACCCAGTGATGGAATATCCGTTGTTGAAGTTGGGAAATTCAAATTACCTCAGGACAGTAATCTTGAGCTGAAAATTAAGAACAAAAATGTCCCTCACACTGGCAAAAAAATTGATATATCAATATACCATTAAAATATTATATCAATTATATACTATATCATATTATATTAATATTATATTTATGATAATATTATTAATCATATTATTGTGATATTATTATTCAATGATAATTTTAAATTATAGTAGAAATATATTATTTTATTTTATATTTATATAATGAAAGTATTTAATATATTACTTCTATTTTCTTTATTTTCCTAAGCAAAATAATTATTAGTACTAAAACATAATATATTATTAGTATAAATAAAATATTAACGCTATAATAACAATCAACATATCTTTAAAGGATTAATAATTTATAGGACTAGTAAATGTATTTTCATGAAATATATAAATAATTATATTGATAAATATATTAATATTTATTATAACATATTTTATATAATTAATAAATATATTTTTATGGAATATATCGGGGCAGTTTTGGTATTATATGGTGAGTGATCTTGAATTCCTATGGAATAACAAATATATACACATGGATATCCGAGAATCTTTAATCACTAGAACATAGCAAATCAAACAAGGTAAACTTAAATCATTGAAGATCAAATTATCCGGGATAAGGATCACTGGTGATCCCATTTAGGTCACCAAACGCAACCTAAATGCCTTTCATACCAATGAAATGTAACCCTTTTAGCTCAGTCGGTAGAGCAAGACTCTCACGATGGGCGGTCTTTCTGTTGGAATTAATTTGCTATGATTCACACGAAAATGTACAACATTATTTTAAAAAAAGTTGAGGATCCACAAAATATGTTTTTTTCTAGTTTATTACAACAAAAAATGACAAAATACTACTACTCTCAAAATTGGTGATTAAACGTAGTAATCATATGGACATAGTTGAAGATATAACTTACACATCTACCTTCGTTTGCCTTGCCTCCTTATCCTTTCTTCACTTTCAAAGCTTCAGCTGCCACTTGTTTGTTCTTTCCTGTCTAACTAAAAATATGCTAAACAGATCGTTGTTAGAACCGACGAACAAAAGTTAAATTTAAATTTTTACTCTTACCTGTTCTACTCGAAGAATAGTGGTTGTAAGAGGTCGATCCACAGGGAGGCGATTGGAGTTACATAAAATTAGAACATTCACTCGGATTCAAAATCGACTTTTGAATGATGGAAGAAAAAACATTATGTCGGGGGATATCGACTGATTTCCTGGTCTACCAGAGAATTATTTTTTATTGAAATCAACTAGAGGACATATACTTATATTTAAAAAGCATTTATATATTTAATAAAAAAGAAAGCTCTGAACTTAAAATGGATGAAACAGTGCTAGGAATATTGAAGACTAGAACATCGATTTCATGAAAGAAATTTTAATGTATTAAAGAAAGATTACAGAATCTGAGGAACGGAAATTAAAAACAACATAAATTAAAAACTTTAGCATAAATAAAACTCTTATTTAAACTAAATCTAAAAATCCCAAAATAACATGTTTCAAAATAAAACTCTTACTAAAAAATTAAAACATTGCTCTCAATTAAACTAAAGAAATAGGAACAACATAATGCCCAAATCACTAATACACAAATTAAAAAACATAACTTCTAAAAAAATAAACAACAAAACAATAAAAAAAAACTAAGGAAGCGTGATGCTCTGTTTTCAAATTTGAAAACAGAGCATTACTCTTCCCCTCTTTCTTCTCTCACAAACAGAATGTTCCCCTCTCCTTGGACAAAAACCAGCCGAGCTCTTCCCTCCTTCCCTGGTTCTTGGCCTCAACCCCAAAACTGAGCACACCCCCCCTTCCTCTTCTTCCTTCTCCTCTTATAGCCGCGGACGGACGCCTGATGCGGAAGGAAGATGGCAGACGCGGTGAGGATGCGGGGAGGAGTCGATCACGGACAAGATCCGGGCGCTGGGGAGCAGGCTGGGATCGCTGATCACGGGCGGAAGCTTCATGGACGGCTGCTGGGAGAAGAATGCGGGAGGAGTGGATCACGGCTGGGGACGCGCTGAAATGGAAGAAGCGATCATCCGAGATCGCACATGGAATGGAAGGTGATCTAGAGATCGATGGGAGGACGCCGTGGACGTTGGGGCTTCCTTCTTCGGGTGCTGCTGGGAGCTGAAGCGGAAGGTGGGCTGCTGGCACGCGGTGGGAGAAACGCGGACGGCAGGAGCGAAACTGGTGCTGGGATTTCGGGATCACGGAAGGAAGGCGTCGATGATCGTTGGAGCTCGGATGCGGACGTCGGAGGCTGGGATTCCGGCTCGGGATTCCTTCTTTGGACCTTGGTTGAGAGCGGGCTGGTGCGAGGAGCCGGACGCGATCGCTGGGAGCTTGGATCACGGCTTGGAATAGGAAAGGAGGATAGCTGCGTTGGAAGGAGCTGGGAGACACCAAGTTCCATCCAATTAGTCATATAGAAAAAAATAGTGTGATATGAAATTTGTAGATGGGTCATCTATTCTGGCTGGAGGGTCAAGTGCAATTCTTTCAAGTCATGGGTCACCCAGCACCTTATAGTTATGATATAGCCAATTTAGATTTGCCCAAAATTATTTTCCAAAAGCACAAAAGAAATGGACCCGATTCGGACCCAAACCTGACTCGGATCCGAACCCGACTCGGACCCGATTTGAAGTCAAATTTGTACTCAATGTGCATTTTATCTCTAATTTATACTAATCTATGTTAAACCCAAATATAATATTAATCCAGTAAATTTATCATTATCGGTTAACAATAACACTAATTTTAGTAACATGTAGGTCGCACTTTTGTGCTCTCATCACAACCCCCAACTAGCTTATTGCTAGTCTCTAGCAATTCAGTGCAAAAATGATAAAATGAGAGAGCAAAGTGTTATTTATTATATAAATATCCTAAGATAAATACTCACTTTCGTAGAGTATTACGATTGCACTTAGCATGTGCAACAAGCCGTTAAACCACTAGGTTACCCTAGTGGACGAGTGTTGTCTCGTGAGGGTTTGCAGTGAAGTTACCCACAAACCTCAATTCCAAAATAAAATTTGGTTTGTGAAATGAAAGTCTTATTTCAAGTACATAACTGATAAAAATTTCAAAAGCACACAAGGTTTTAATTACTAAGTAGCCCAATTTCTAGGTTAGTATGTACTTTAAGTTGAAGTTATTAAGTTTTCCGTTAGAAAGTTGTAAGACTTATTATACTTGAGTGCTCAGTGAAGTTTGGACCATGCACAAGCTAAAGTTTTGGATCTCCAAAATATCGCTAATATTAGTAGTTTCCAAGAATTGGTCGGACAAGACCTATTTGCTGATTCAAAATCATCTTTTCTGCAGGATTTCGAGAGCTGTGGATGTTTACTTTAATATCTCATGGGCTTTATCTGTAATATTCCAGTTTACTCGAATTTTTACAACGACGGCTTTCACACTATTGTCTTTCTTAAGGTCAATATACATTTTTTTTTTCTTTTTTTTTTGCATTAAAGAGAAATGATAATGTATATATTGTGCACTTTTACTCCTGTGATGATTCCTCCATGTAGCGAGCAATTAATCGACAATTCTCACACCAGTTGGCATGAGATGTCGGGCATCAAGACTTCCCTACGGACCTATGCTCGGGTTCCTCATCACAAGCCCGCTGACCTTTGACAATAAGTAGCCCTTTTCGATGTACCTGACTAAATCCACCATTTTTTTTTGGATCAGAAAAAGATGGGGTTCATCAGGATTCGAGGTTGCTACCATATTCTTAACACAATGTCGAACCTATACCTTAGAAAATGCAGGCCAGATGTGTTGTGAAATTCAAAGCACTAATTAGCTTACAACTCACTAAAAGGAACTTAATAAAAAGAACTCACTTTGCACTACTTCCAACTAGTCATTGGGCTCTTAGATTTATATATCTTGTGTGTTGTATATATATATATATATATATATATATATATATATATATATATATATATATTCAAAAATTTTAACTAAAAACTTTTTTTTTATAAAATTTCACATGCGTAAAAATACCCCCAACCTAAATCTAACATTGTCCTCAATGTTAAAGAAAATTTAAAGCAGTAAGAGGACAGAGAGTGGTTACCTGATATGGGTGGTAAATTGAAAATTGGGGCAAAATTCCCCAAACCTGCATGTTAGTAATTTTTTTTTTATAGATGATATTTATATGTTGGGTTGCCTCCCAAGAGCGCTAAGTTTTTATGTCTTCAGCCAGACAATTCTAATTCATTCATGATAAACAGGGTCGATCAGAAGTATCTCCTCAACTTCTGGACTCAGATACTCAAGGTATGGTTTTTAAACGATGTCTATTGACTTGAAAGGACCTACCATCCTTGGTATTGCATATTACTACTGCACCATGCGGGTGCACTTTCTCTACTGTGTATGGGCCAGTCCAGCGAGATTTAAGTTTTTCAGGGAATAGATGTAATCGAGAATCATATAGAAGGACTTTTGTCCTTGGTGAAATTCCTTACGAATGATCATTTTATTATGCATGATCTTCATGCCAATCTTTGTACTTTTTGGCACACTCGTAAGCATCGTTTCTAATTTCTTCAAGCTCATCGAGTTGAAGCTTCCTATGTTCTCCTGCTTTGTCAAGATCGAAATTTAAATGTTTAATAGCCCAATAGGCCTTGTGCTCTAACTCAACAGGTAATGGCAGGCCTTGCCATAGACAGTTCTATATGGAGACATTCCCAATTGGTGTTTTGTAAGCCGTCCCGATATGCCCACAGTGCATCTGTTAGCCTAAGAGACCAATCCTTCCGAGATGTATGAACAGTTTTTTCAAGGATGGTCTTGATCTCCGATTGGAAATTTCGATTGTCCACTTGTTTGTGGATGATATGGTGTACTAACCTTGTGATTAATGTTGTACTTTCTCATAAGGGCTTTAAAGATTTTATTACAAAAATGTTTTCCCCCATCAGTAATGATAGCACGAGGGGTGCCAAACGAGCAAAGATAGATTCTTTAAGGAACTTGATCACCCACTTTGTGATCATTTGGTCTTACATGCGATAGCCCTCAATCCATTTTGATACATAGTCAACTGCCACAAGAATGTACTGATGCCCAAACGACATAGGAAAAGGACCCATAAATCAATACCCCAAAACATCGAAAATTTCTATAATTAAGATAGGGTTCAGGGGATCTCATTCTTTCTCGAAGTTTTCCTAATCGTTGACATCGATCGCAAGATTTACAATAGTCATGCGCATCTCGAAAAAGTGTGGGCCAATAAAAATCCGCACTGGCAAAACTTTTGCAGCAGTTTTCTTCCCACTAAAATGACCACCACAAGCATGGTCATGACAAAAGAAAAGGACATTCCTTTGATCGTGTTCAGGGATGCATCGTCTGATGATTTGATCAGGACAGTATTTGAACAAGTATGGTTCATCCCAAAAATACCATTTTACACGAGCTAGGAAGCGGAATTTCTTTGTTTGGTCATGAACGGGGCATTCGTTCAGTAACTAGATAGTGACTACATCAGCATACCATGGAACATTGGTATGGGAATCATCATTAATTGTTCATCAGGGAAGGTCTCGGACACAGGCATGGATTCTCCGGATGATTCGACAATTAATCTGGACAAGTGGTCAGCTACAACATTTTCAGATCCCTTTTTATCTCGTATTTCAAGATCAAATTCTTGAAGCAATAGGATCCAACGAATGAGTCTTGCCTTGGCATCCTTTTTGTGAGAAGGTACTTAAGGGCGGCATGATCAGAATAAATAAGGACTTGGATCTATCAGATAGGGACGAAATTTGTCAAGAGCAAAGACAACAGCCAACAACTCTTTTTCATGTTGTAGAATAGTTAAGTTGGGCGTTCATTCAGAGTTTTGCTCGCATAATGAATCACATGGGGAAGCTTCCCCCTCGCTGACTAGGACGGCACCTATTTGCATAATCAGATGCATCACACATGATTTTCAAATGGCAAGATTCCAATCAGGGACCTTATGATGGTGCTGAGGTTAGTTTCAGACTTTAGTCTTTCGAAAGCAGTTAATACCAATTGGCGAAAATTAAAGTAGCATCTTTCACCAACAATCGCATAAGGATTCGACAATTTACTGAAATCCTTGATAAGCGGCGGTAAAAACCGCATGCCCTAAAAGGATCTGACTTTCCCTAACAATTTTGGGAGGTGGTAACTTGGCAATTAATTCTACTTTGGCCTTATCCACTTCAATTCTCCTTTGTGACACAATGTGTCTAAAACAATACTGATTCTAACATGAAGTGACACTTCTTCCAGTTAAGAACTAAGTTTTTCTGTTTACAGCATTCTACAACAAGTGTCAAGTGGCTGTAGACATTCCTCAAAATTGGATCCAAATACAGAAAATCATCCATGAAAACTTCTAAAATTTCTCCACCATGTCGGAGAAAATACTCATCATACACCGCTGGAATGTAGCCGGTGCATTGCATAACCCAAAAGGCATGCGACGATAGGCAAAAGTGCATAAGGATAGGTGAATGTGGTTTTTTCTTGATCCTCAAGTGCAATTGGAACTTGGTTATATCCAGAATAACCATCAGAAAACAGTAATGAGAGTGGCCAGCTAGACGTTCTAACATTTGGTCAATGAAGGGTAGTGGGAAGTGGTCTTTCCTAGTCATGGCGTTCAGCTTTCTGTAGTCGATGCACACTCGCCATCCAGTTTGGATTCGAGTTGGGACTAACTCATTTTGGTCATTCTTGATCACAGTAATTCCAGATTTCTTGGGTACAACTTGAACTGGGCTCACCCACTGGCTATCAAAAATAGGGTATATAATCCCTGCATCTAAGAGTTTAATGATTTCGGCTAGAACTACATCTTTCATGACTGGGTTAAGTCGCCTTTGTGGTTCTCTAGAGGTTTTTGCATCCTCTTCTAGATGAATTTTATGTTGGACCACAGAAGGGCTAATCCCCTTATATCAGCTATAGACCAGCCGATCGCTTCTTGATTTTTCTGAAGGATATTTAACAACTTCTCTTCCTGTTCTTCAGTTAAATTTGATGCAATAATAACAGGTAAGGTGTTGTTTGTCCCCTAGAAATGTATATTTTAGGTTTTCAGGCAGATCTTTAAGTTCAAGCTGGGGAGGTTTGACACTTGAAGGTACTAGCTGGGATTCAGGTATAGGTAATGATTCCAAATTTAGTAGCCCATCTGCTAGTATCCATTACAGGAATGGAATCTAGTAATGCATTAACCTCCTGATTCGACTCTCCTTCCTCACAATCTTGACTGAATTGGGCCAAACATCTTTCTAGTGGATCAGAATAACTTGACTCTTCAAAGGACTTGCTGATTATGTTTTCAATCATGTGAATTTCTTCTAATCGTCCATCTCAGATGGTTGATTACTACTGTGAAAGACATTGAGTTGGACGGTCAAGTTTCCAAATGCTAAGATCATTATCCCATTTCGGCAACTAATCACAGCATTTGAAGTGGCCAAAAATGGTCTACCAAGGATTACCGGGATGTGACTTCCTGGGTTTTTCACTGGTTCAGTTTCGAGGACTACAAAATCCATAGGGTAGTAAAACTCATTTACCTTTACAATTACATTCCTCTACAATTCCCTTAGGATACTTCACAGTCCTATCTGCTAATGACAAAGTAATGTTTGTGGGCTTTAATTCTCCCAAACCTAGTTCGGTGTAGACAGAATAGGGTAATAGGTTTACACTTGCTCCTAAGTCTAATAGGGCTCTCCGAATGATGGTTTCTCCTATTTTAATTTCAACAGTGGGGCAACCAGGGTCCTTGTATTTTGGGGCAATCTGCTGTTGAATAAGAGATGAGGCTTGTGCAGCCATCACAGCTTGCCTAGGAATACTGATTTTTCTTTTCACCGTGGTTAAGTCTTTTAAGAATTTTGTATAGGAGGGGATCTGTCTGATGGCATCTAGGAAGGGTAAATTTATTTGGACATTTTTAAAGACTTCCATGATTTCATCGTACTGAGATTTTTTCTTTGAGTCTTGTAGTCTACTAGAAAAGGGAGCCTTAGGTGTGTAAGTTTCTATTGGTTTCTCCTTTATTCCTTGTGTTCCCTGTTCTTGTGTCTTTTTCTAGGTGGGATTTGGCTCATGCTTTTCTTCTTTTTTCTTGCACAGGAAGTTGGACTTTGTTGTCCACTTGCTTGCCAGACCGTAAAGTGGTAATTGCCTGGACTTCATGTTTAGGGTTTCCATTAGAATCAATCTGAAACTAGCCTCTCGGTCCTTGATTCTGTTGCCTACTAGGGTTAGGTATTGGCTGACTTGGCAATTCACCTCTCTTTCCTATCCCCTAGAGAGTTAGCTATTTGGCTTAGACTAACCTCAAGTTTTGCAATCGCTTGCGCATGGAATTGATTAGTCTGGGTTTGAGCTATGTTGGTCTGTTGTTGCTGTTGGATGAAGTCTTGTTGCTGCTTCATCATGTTAGCCATCATGGCTTCTAATGATGTAGTTTGCTGAGGGATAGGGGCACTATAAGTAGGAATAGGTGGAGCCAATGATTGGTTTATTTGTGATGGACCTATCCTGAAAAAATTCTTCTAAAACCTGGTGGACCACCTTGATGTTGAATAGGTTCATTTTGCTTGTATGAGAAATTTGGGATGGAACCTATTATCAGGGTGGTAGACTGGGCTGAATGAATTGGGAGTGGGCTTCTTGAAGGCACTATATGAGTTAAGAGCATTTGCCTGCTCAGCCTTAATGTTGGATAAACTAGGACAACACTCCACTAGATGCTCAGAACTATTACACAAGATACATAAACTATGTGACTCGTGATCCACTTTCATGATGGGATTTAACTCTTTATATGAACTCGGACTAGTGGAAACAGTGAAAGCATCAAACTTTTTGCTTAAGTTGTTCATTCCAGTCACCAGATTGGACATGACATTTTTGAGTTCTGGGTCTGCTTTTATTTCATAATTACCTGATTTTCTAGACCTGAACTTATCTCTATTTACTTCCTCACCATAGCTACTCCAATTTTGGGGCGTTCTCGGCTAAGTCAACAAGAAATTCATATGCTTGATTCGGGGTTTGGTCCATTAACCTACCTTTGTGCATGGACTCGATCATGTTTCTATGTGCCGGAGGTAGTCCTTTGTAAAAGAAATGTACTAGATCAGCCTTGTCAAGCCCATGGTGGGGGCACTTGACCAAAAGATCATGGAATCTTTTCCATAGTTGGAAAAATTCCTCCTCAGATTTTTCTCTAAAAATTCTGATTGCATCCTTAATTTTTTCAGTTTTACCATGGGATAGAACTTAGCCATGAACTTCCTAGATAGTTGTTCCCATGATGTGATGGAATTTGAAGCTAGGGAATACAGCCATGCGGCAGCACGATCCTCTAAAGTCATGGAAAATAACCTTAATTTAATACTCTCTTCATCTAAATTTTGATTTCTAAACGTTTGACAAATTGTCAAAATTGTTTAGATGAATGTAGGGTTGTTCACTCTCGAACCCATGAAACTTGGGTAACATGTTTATTGTTGCAGCCCGAATCTCGAATTGGCTGCATTATTAATCGGTAATACTATGCAGGTAGGGGACTAGCGGATGCGGGTGCAAACAGTTCATTTAGGGTTCTAATATGTTCACCCATTATAGAGATCGACGGTTGGTTTACAGTTCGTAAGTTGTGATGAAAAGTTCTGTCAATCTCAGGATCAAATGGGGTTAATTTATCCCTTAATGACCTTCTAACCATGCATACATTATCAATAACTTAATTAGACTCGACTCCTAAACGAAATCCTAAAAGAGAAGAGAAGGGCTAGACACAGATAACCACAATCAACACCACACAACAATTTGACCCTATTAGTCTTAGATTTAAGTGAGGTTTAGTAGCTTCTTAAAGTTGCACAGAGATTTATCAGGTTAAAAATTTCCTGAAATTCTCTCCTAGATTAGACAGCTCCTAATCTTCCTTTCATATTAAGCTTGAGCTTACCAGTTAAGCAATCCAGTAACCAGTGATCAGGAAAGTCCCGGGGTGTGTGGTGGTGCTAGAAGGGATACACCGATACCACAATACCCGTAACAGTTCTCACTGTTGTAAAACTTTCCTAGACATCACCAATTACTAAATCCTCACTGGAGTGGCTTTCAGCCGCTTCTTTTCAAGAGCCTAATTGAGCTCGAAATCCAAAGGCCAACGTCTAATTTGATTTTAATTTAATTTGGCTTAGGATAAGTATACAAGGTGGTGATTTTTGGGCTAAGGACAGGTAATGACTTTCTGACCTTATCTTTTTAATGGGTTTTGCTCTTAAATTCTTTTATGCAAATGCTTAATACTAAATGCAGCAAATAATCAATGGTTTTTTAAAGTTTATGCAATGTCATTAGGTTGTACTGATTAAATGAGCAAGCAATTTTTTTTATTTTTTTTATTTTTCTTTATTTTTTTAATTTTCTATTGTTTTTTTAATTTTTTATATAGGAATAACTTGAATGAAAACTAAAACTAATCCTTATGTGTCAGTTAATCTCCGAATGCCCGTTGAATAAGCTCTGGAGATTACTCCGTGAGGAGCCCCAATAGAGGTATGATCACCTCGGAGGATTGCACCCTATCAATTACTAGCAAAAAAAAAATTTTAATTAATTTTTTAACCTTTTTTTTAATTTAATTCTCAAATTTCGAATCACAGAATTCAAATTTTGAATTTAAATTTTTGAATTTTTTTTGAATTTTGGAAATTTTTCAACTTTTTTTTAATTATCTTTTTTGAATTTAAATTTTTACTTTTTTTTAAAAAAAACTTTAAATTTCGAATTTCAAATTTCAGAATTTAATAACTACGAAATTATTAACTAAAAATTATCAAAATAAGAAAAATTAATAAAAATAAAAACTTACTACCGGAGTGCGTTCACTTCGGGCATCCAAAATTTGTTTTGATCTGCGTGATCGTTCTTGCTTCTCGATTTCCCTTCCCGGCAACGGCGCCAAAATTTTGTTCGTCCTTCCTGTCTAACTAAAAATATGCTAAACAGATCATTGTTAGAACCGACGAACAAAAGTTAAATTTAAATTTTTACTCTTACCTGTTCTACTCGAAGAATAGCGATTGTAAGAGGTCGATCCACAGGGAGGCGATTGGAGTTGCATAAAAATTAGAACATTCACTCGGATTCAAAATCGACTTTTGAATGATGGAAGAAAAAAACATTATATCGGGGATATTGACTGATTTCCTGGTCTACCAGAGAATTATTTTTTATTGAAATCAACTAGAGGACATATACTTAGATTTAAAAAGCATTTATATATTTAATAAAAAAGAAAGCTCTGAACTAAAATGGATGAAACAGTGCTAGGAATATTGAAGACTAGAACATCGATTTCATGAAAGAAATTTTAATGTATTAAAGAAAGATTACAGAATCTGAGGAACGGAAATTAAAAACAACATAAATTAAAAACTTTAGCATAAATAAAACTCTTATTTAAACTAAATCTAAAAACTCCAAATAACATGTTTCAAAATAAAACTCTTACTAAAAAATTAAAACATTGCTCTCAATTAAACTAAAGAAATAGGAACAACATAATGCCCAAAATCACTAATACACAAATTAAAAACATAACTTCTAAAAAAATAAACAACAAAAACAATAAAAAAAAACTAAGGAAGCGTGAAAACAAAGCATTACTCTTCCCCTCTTTCTTCTCTCACAAACAGAACGTTCCCCTCTCCTTGGACAAAAACCAGCCGAGCTCTTCCTCCTTCCCTGGTTCTTGGCCTCAACCCCAAAACTGAGCACACCCCCCTTCCTCTTCTTCCTTCTCCTCTTATAGCCGCGGACGGACACCTGATGCGGAAGGAAGATGGCAGACGCGGTGAGGACGCGGGGAGGAGTCGATCACGGACAAGATCCGGGCGCTGGGAGCAGGCTGGATCGCTGATCACGGGCGGAAGCTTCGTGGACGGCTGCTGGGAGAAGAACGCGGAGGAGTGGATCACGGCTGGGGACGCGCTGAAATGGAAGAAGCGATCATCCGAGATCGCACATGGAATGGAAGGTGATCCGAGATCGATGGGAGGACGCCGTGGACGCTGGGGCTTCCTTCTTCGGGTGCTGCTGGGAGCTGAAGCGGAAGGTGGGCTGCTGGCATGCGGTGGGAGAAACGCGGACGACAGGAGCGAAACTGGTGCTGGGATTTTGGGATCACGGAAGGAAGGCGTCGATGATCGTTGGAGCTCGGATGCGGCGTCGGAGGCTGGGATTCCGGCTCGGGATTCCTTCTTTGGACCTTGGTTGAGAGGCGGGCTGGTGCGAGGAGCCGGACGCGATCGCTGGGAGCTTGGATCACGGCTTGAATAGGGAAGGAGGATAGCTGCGTTGGAAGGAGCTGGGAGACACCAAGTTCCATCCAATTAGTCATATAGAAAAAAATAGTGTGATATGAAATTTGGCTTGTAGACGGGTCATCTATTCTGGCTGGAGGTCAAGTGCAATTCTTTCAAGTCATGGGTCACCCAGCACCTTATAGTTATGATATAGCCAATTTAGATTTGCCCAAAATTATTTTCCAAAAGCACAAAAGAAATGGACCCGATTCGGACCCAAACCCGACTCGGATCTGAACCCGACTCGGACCCGATTTGAAGTCAAATTTGTACTCAATATGCATTTTATCTCTAATTTATACTAATCTATGTTAAACCCAAATATAATATTAATCCAGTGAATTTATCATTATCGGTTAACAATAACACTAATTTTAGTAACATGTAGGTCGCACTTTTGTGCTCTCATCACCACTCTTATGGAATAACTTTAGTATAAGATCTCTCTATTTGTGCTCCATACTTTCTTATGATTGAGCGACCACCATGTTCCCAAATCTGCCACCAGCTCTCAATCTCCAACTCTATCAACACAGGACTTGCAGACATAATTAGTGACTAATACATCTCCAACTGGGGTTTCAACATATAAGGCAGTTTCTAAAGGTTCACATAGCATATCATATTTTTTCAACAAATGTAGTGGATAGAAGGAATAAGTGGCATTAGGATAAAACAAAGCATATGCAAAAATATTGAGTATTGAAATGGTACCTGCCACCATTGCATTAGAGGCTTGGGCATCTTGCTGGGTAATGGTATATGCTCACCCCTGCGTTCAAGGTCTCTGGCTTCCTACTCTACTCTGTCTAGCAAAAGGATGCTGCTTGTTGGTACTTGAGCTGGATGGGATACAGAAGGTGTCAAAGCAGTCCAGCTCTCAACTGGCATTGGACAAGCTACTACTTTATAACCCTTCTATCCACATTTAAAACAAACACCAATTTTCAAAGGACAATCCCTATCTAAATGACTCTTTCCACACCAAGAATTGCAATTCGAACTCCCTTGCGATTGTCTCCTGCTGGGTTGATTTCTTTGATGCCAGGTTGAAACTTTGCCCACTCTGTCTCATTGCTAGCCTAAACCTCTTTCTCTGACCTTCTCTTTTCCTTTATTCATGCTCAATTTCTTCTATTATCAATACTATATTTAAAATTTTCTACATATGTCATCAATTATAAAGGTGCTACTCTTTTCCTAATTTCTGCCCTTAAACCCATTTGAAACTTGCGGAGTCTGATATCCTCATCTTCTACTAGTTTGGGGACAAACTTGATAAGTTTATTACATTTAACTTCATATTAGGCTACAATCATAACCTTTTGCCGTAAAGCAATGAATTTCTTTCAATTCCAAAGTGCAACGACTACTTCTAGAGCATGAATTCGAGAATCTACCAAGAGAAATGGTCATTCAAGGCTTTCCTCCAATTCCAAGGTGCACCAAAAAGGATTCCATTCTGCTCATTCCAGAAGCATTGAGTTTGTAAAAGTTTTTCTTTCAGTCTTATTGTATTGGGAGAGTTGAAACTTCAGATAGACTGATTTGTGCCTTGAAACGAAGTGTAAACTAGCTTAGGGATTAGCTAGGGGTGATTAGTTAGTGAGGAACTAATGTTGATGTATTCGTTGGATTAATAAATAGTAGATTGAATTTTTAAGGAAGGAGCCACAAGGAGGGGATATAGGAGTTGGGTTTGGCTTCGAACTTCCATAAAACTTGTTGTGTTTGTTGTGCCATGCTCTGATTGTTTGCACCCATTTATCATTGTTGTAGCTACACATACTTATTGCCATACCCCACAAACACTTTGCAAAAGTTGTTTTCCACTGCACATATTAAAAATTTTAGAGGAACCTAATTCAATCCAGCTCTTAGGCTGCATATTTGGGAAATTAGTGGTATAATAATTTTGTTTTTCATCCCTCATAGATCTAATAGTCTAGCATAAAAGATCAATGGCAGCCCAAATTGGATCATCTCCTGATGAGTGCTAATTCACAAATAAACCTCCTCATTTCAATGGCATAAGTTACATGTATTTTTATTCAAGCACTTGATTATGACATGTGGATATCATAATCAACTGACCTCACAAATCCACAAAGCTAATTGATAGTATGGTTTCCCCAAGCTAGAAAGCGAATATGATGAACTTGATAAGAAAATGGCATAGCTTAATACTAAGCCCATAAATGTCTTGTACTGCTCTTTAGATGTAAATAAATTTAATTGCATTCTACTTGTATATATTTCTACCGAAGAGATCTAAGATAAGCTAGAAGTAACACATAAAGGAACCAACTAGGTCAAAAAGTCTAAGATTAATATGCTTGTACATAGATATGAATTATTTAAAATTGAACCTAATGAAAGTATAATCGAAATGTTTACTTATTTTACTAATATTATTAATGGATTGTAAAATCTTAGTAAATTTTATACTAATAGTGAATTTGCAAGGAAAGTTCTCAAATCTTTGCTAAGGATGTGGGAAGAAAAGATCACAACAATTCAAGAGATGAAAGACCTCAACAAGTTACCTTTGGAGAAGCTATTACGATCCTTGATGACTTACAAGCTGACTATGAAGCAAAACAATAAAGAAGAGTGAAAAAGAAAGAAGACAATAACACTAAAGTCTATGGCATATGAGAATGAAGAGCTTGAAGAATTTGAAAATGCCGATGATAATGAAGAGCATGGGTTTGTCACAAAAAAATTTAGAAGAGCTATGAAGAGGAAGAAATAAGGAACGAGGAAGGCGATGGTCAAAGAGGAGTGGACCAAAGAGAAAAAGAGGGAGCTACTGGTGTGCTATGAGTGCAAGAAGTTGGTACAATTCAAGACGGACTATCCTCAACTCAAGAAGATCCCGAAGAAGCCAAAGAAGAAAGCTATGATAGCAATGCGGAGCAATAGTGAAGATAGTACCTCCAATGAGGAAAGTCAAGAAGTTGCAAACTTGTGCCTCATTCCATATGAGAAGGAGGTAAAATCTGGAACCTAACTTGATTTTACATTCGATGAATTACAAGAGGCATTTAATGATCTTTTGGTTGAATTAAAGAAGTTAAGACTAAAGAAGAAAGAGCTGAAAAGAGTTAACCAAAACTTGATTAAAGAAAAAGAAGAAATTTTACTTAGAAGAACAATTAATCAAAGAAAATGAAAATCTTAAGAAAGAAGTAAATAAATTGAAGCTAATTGTAGAAAAATATACTCTTAGTTCAGAAAAACTTCAAATGATTCTAGATAAGCAAGGGGTTCTTTATAATAATGTTGGACTTGGTTACAACCCTTAGAAGAAGCAAAAGTACCTTAAAAGAATTTTTGTTATACCATTAGATCACAGCTCACCTAATGTTACTTGTTATTACTATGTAAAAATGGACATAAATTTTTGCCTGCAGCATTAGAAGAAAATGTTATGTTGGACTTAAGAAAGTTTAAATTTCAAAAGGAACCAAAGAGATAAACGACAAAGGACCTAAGAAAGTTTGGGTACTTAAATTAAAAACCTAAAAATCTATTTTTCAGGTTTGTCTGATAGCTCGTGGGAAAAAAAAATTGGTATTTGGATAATAGCTTTTCAAATACATGACTGGAGATGAGTCTCAGTTCATCAACCTTGAAGCTAAAGATGGAGAGATCATTACCTTTGAAAAAAATGACAGAGAAAAGATAATCGGTACAAAAAGTATTGGTATAAATTCCTCAACTTTAGCATAAAATATTCTTCTAATTAAAGGCATCATCCTCGAGGGCGATTCGACCATAGTGATCAACTGGGTCCGGAAGCAGGGTCGTGTAGGCGAGGGTAGGCCACTGCTCCTTGATATTCACAAACTACTGCAGGAGAGTGGCGCCCATCTAGCTACACACATATACAGAAAAGCGAATGGTACATTTAATTGGGTTGCCTCCTATGCGGCCTATCATTTCGAAGGCTTCGTATGGATCGAGCGTGACAGAGTACCGGATTCTTTATCTACTTTGTTGTTTTTTAATTTTGTTGGCCGCATCCACACCCACAGGGTGTGAATCGCCGTTGTACCAAAAACAAAGGTTTAGAGCATAATCTTTTAAATATTAGTGTTGTTGCTTTGTTGTTAAATGACATTTGCATGACTTTATGCTTGTCTCATAAGTCTTTGGGTATCGACACTAGGGTAGGCTGGTGGAAGGCTTCCAACATGGATATCAATTAGATTCTTCACTCTGGAGAATTGAGTAGAAGCAATAACAAAAATATTTCTAGTGGAATATCATTCACAATTCTTAGAGAGATAATTCTGTAATAGACCATTAATAATGAAATAATTCCTTCATAGAAATAGAAGACATAATTCATATGGATATAGTACAAGTTACTTGGGCTGGTTTAATGGTATTAATTATATAATAGAGGTTATAAATCAGTTTTTGGAGCATCCATGTGCATAGTGTCTAACCCTATTTACAATATAATTAAATTTATTGGACATAGACATGACAATATTTACATGGTTGATCTTGATGATCTATCCATGCACAATGTACAATATTTGGTTGCAATGAATTCTAAAGTCAATAAGGCTAGTTCGTTGTAGCATGATAGAATTGTGCATGCTAGTATGGATATTATTTCTAAATAAATCAAGAAGGATCTTATTGTTGGTTTGCCCAAGTTAAAATTTGAAAAAGATAAAATTTGTGATGCATGCCAATTAGGTAAACAAACTAGAGCTTCTTTTAAAGCTAAAAATGTTGTTTTAACTTTTAGTCTATTAGAACTATTTTAATAGATTTATTTGGACCGACTAAAACTACAATCTTTTGAGGTAAAAGATATGAACTTGTAATTGTTGATGACAGGTTTACTTGGATTATTTTTTTAGCTCATAAAAATGAAGCTTTTGTCTTTTTTACAAAGTTTCACTAAAAGGTTCAAAATAAAAAAAAAAACTTCTTAATTACATATATTCATAGGGATCATGGAATGAAATCTCAAAATCAAGACTTTGAAAAAAATTGCAATGAGCATGGTTTTAAACATAATTTTTTTGCTCGTAAGGCACCTCATTAAAATAGAGTTATAGAAAGAAAAAAATAGAACACTAGAAAAAATGACTCTAGCATATTGTGTGAAAACCATCTCTCAAAACACTTTTTGGTTGAAGCTATCAACACGGTATGTTACATAATGAATAGAGCTTTAATAAGATCAATTTTAAAGAAAACCCCCTTTGAATTATGGAAAGGTAAGAAACTAAATCTAAGTTCTTTTCATGTATTTGGTTGTAGATATTTTATATTGAACAATGGTAAGGATAGATTATGTAAATTTGATGCAAAATTGAATGAAGGTACGTATATTTTTAGGATACTCTACAAGTAGTAAGACCTATAGAGTGTTCAATAAGAGGACTTTGGTTGTAGAAGAATCCATTTATATAGTATTTGATGAGTCTAACACTCTTTTTTTTTCTTTTTTTGCTGTAAGTCTAACACTCTTTCATTAAGAAAGAAAGCGTTGCTTGGTGATAGTGCAGATTTATTGGAGAAAGAGATAGAACAGTTGATATTAAAGGATACAACCATGCAAAATAGAGAAGAAGAGATAAAGAACAAGGATGAAGAAGAGAATGAAGATCTAAAAATTTAGCAACAAAATTATCAAGAAGACATGACTTGCCAAGAGAGTGGAGGTATAATCACTATTATTTCAAAGAAACTCATAATTGGTGATCCATCATATAGGGTAAAAACTAGATTTTCACTTAGAAAATATTTCCAATCACTTAGTTTTAATATCTCAGATAGAACCTTAAAATATAGATGAAGCCAAAAAAAAATCATCATCAGAGTAAGTTATACATGGTGTTACTCTATATACTTTTTTGAATTAGATACTCCTAAATTGGTAATTTGAGCGATTAGATATGATCTATTATCTCTAAACTGTTTTCAAATTAAAAATTATATGATTTGGAGACTCTTAGGTTATATATCAAGTAGTCAAAAAATATGCATTATTTTATGATATTTGAACTTACCAATTTTTGACCACCTAGTGCATATACTAGGAGTCTCAAAATTATTTGATTTTTGGTGTATAAATAGTTTAAAGTTCGCATATTAGAACTAACGGTTTGGATCATCAATATAGAATTTTATCGTTTAATTCAAGAAAGATATATAAGAAGAGATCCACTCTTTCCATCCTGGCTGTCTGTGTTGCAGGATGGCTATATAATGGAATGAGTCTCGTGCAGTACATGGAACATTTCACGATACCATGGGAGGTTGTCCAGTCATAGACTTTGTTGCAATACGCAGCTAGTCGTAATTGCAGGACTACAACTGCATGCGATTTAAGTCCTCCATCTTGCTACACTGCTGCTGGCACGCTGAGTGGCTTCCTTGGGTTGCTGCACCCACAACTTAAAACATCAACTTAGGCTATTCGGTGATGTGCATCATATATTGATTTGATCTATTCGTAACCTGATCTACGATTCCTTGCCTATAATATGAAAGGGCGCGCAAAGAAGTGCTCTCGTTTCTTGGTAACAAGAAGTGCTCTCCCACAGAGGAACTAACTAATTCCAACTTCCATGCAAGAACTTCAAGGGCAAGAGAAAGACAAGAGGAAGCGCGACCCGCCCCCTCCGCCTTAACTCAAGTCACCGTCAGGAGCTCCTATCACCATGACAAGACCCAAGAACCTCAAGACCATCTTCCCCAGCTCTCACCACCCCCCGAACAGCCGCTACTTCTTTCACTACTTCTCCATTACCCTATTCCCATCTCATCACTCCCACTCCCTCGCCTCCCCTCTGCTCTCCAACTCCCTCGTCAGGACTCCAAGAAGACCAACCCCTACCAGCCACCACACCAACATCATCCTCTTGTTCCTCCTTCTCCTCCTCGCCACTCTCTTCTTCCTTGCCTTCCCCAAGATTCCCTGCCTTCCCACCTCGCCAGACTCAATGGTGAGGCGCACTGGTGCAACCTCACCATCGGAGAGCGCGGTGGTCCCACTCCCGGCGCACGACATCAAAAAGAATCTAACGCAGGAGGAGAGAGAGTTCTGGGAGCAACCAGATGGGTGGGGGTACCAGCCGTGCATCGAGTTCAGCCTCGGGTACCGGCAGGCCTCGGCAAGAGTCACAAAGGAGCGGAGGAGGTTCGTAGTGGCGGTCGTCTCCGGGGGCCTGAACCAGCAGAGGAATCAGATCGTCGACGCCGTCGTCATTGCAAGGATTCTTGGAGCCGCACTGGTCATGCCCGTATTGAAGCCTAATGTAGTATGGGGGGATAGAAGGTATGGAAAACTAATACCAATTTGGCAACGCGTTAAAAGAATGTTAAAACTAAGTAAATATTCAAGAATTTCGTAAAAATCATTGCCAAACCTCAGTAGATTAGTAAGAAAATTGTTTTATTATAGCTACCTTAGCGGCTTTCTTTAGGCTCTAAAAGCTCTAACCTGAATTTCTTGTTTATTTTCTGGTTTATTTTTCCTGCGAGTGGTTGAAAAACTGATTGATGTAAGGAAAATGTTGGAAAGATATAGTTCTCTGAATAATTATAAGAAGTTTATAGTTCTGATATTTGTAAAAAGAAAGAGGATTTTTTTTGAGGTATTAGTAAGTTTTGAAATGCTGGCCCCTTTATAAATTATAAAGAATTTCTGAAAAATGAAGAAGAATACCAAGAATGAGCATTATATGCCATTGAATTATTGGCGAAATTGAACTAATTTATGTATCTGTTATCTCCTTAGGGTTTTGACCGTTGGGTATTTCTTGCTTATTTATTTGATCTAAGCTGTGTAAAGGGTAATTTCAATATATATGACATCTATCAGCTTACTAGAGAAAGATATTTCCTTTTGTTTGAGCTTCAGCATTTTTTGATATCAAGAAAGAGAAAAAATATTTAGTTTCGATGGCCTTTTCTTTTGGATCGAACCTCTTTTCTTCCCCCTCGTCCTTTTTTTTTGACTCTTCTCGGTCTCCATGATGGTCCAATGGCCGGAGATTAGGCGTTTTAATAATATTTAGGATTTTGCTTTTAAATAAATTGTTTCAGTTTTCGTTTTTCTATATTTAAATTGCTTTAATATACCGTGGCGGGCAGCGCATTTGAGGAAATATTCGATGCGGATCATTTCAAGCGGGTCCTTCGATCGGACGTCCACGTTGTCTCGTCACTCCCTCCTTCCCATCGGAGCCGGAGGCCCACCGTCGAAGCCTCCATCCCTTTCAACGCTTCACCATTTTGGATTCGCAGCAGACTTGGCAAAAAAGTACGAAAAAGAATCGTTATTATCAACACCGAGTTTCTATTGGTTATGTCACGAGATAAACTAACCGAGCGAGTTCTTTAAGTAATTGGAACGAAGTGAGTACCTTTGGTTTCTCGTGCTTTTCAGCTGAACGAGGTCGGCATTTTACTGCTAAAAGGGCTAGATTCTAAGCTATCCAAAGATCTACCCTTGGACCTCCAGAGGCTTCGCTGCAAGGTACGTACTAAAAGATTCGTGCTATTTTTTTTTTTTAATCTTCATAAAAGGGAGGCACAACCACACAAAGAGCACATTTAATAAGTAAATTGCATTGATATTTCACCATTCTCCTTGTGAAATAGCCTGGCCTTTCTCCGTGGCAGGTGGCGTTCCGCGCGCTGAGGTTCACTGCACCAATTCGGAGCTTGGTGACAAGCTGGCGCGGAGGATGGGGGCTGGTGGGTCCTACGTCGCCGTCCACCTCCGGCTCGAGAAGGACGTGTGGGTGCGGACTGGATGCCTTCCCGGGCTTGGACCCGAATACGACCAGCTCGTCATGGACGATCGCCGGTCCCGCCCGGAGCTCCTCACGGGGCAGTTGAACCTCACACACGACCGCCGAAGACTCGCTGGTCTCTGCCCTCTTAATGCCCTAGAAGTCGCAGCGTATTTCCCCTTTAACCCCCACCCATTTCTGCAAGATTACAAGAATTCATGTCCCTTGGCAACTCGTAATGTATATTCTGCCGAATGTTGAAGGCTGCTAAGGGCGTTGGGAGCACCGAGGAGTGCTCGAGTGTACTGGGCCGGAGGGGAACCCCTGGGCGGGGAGCAAGCTTTGCGGCCGTTGATGGCCGAGTTTCCTAAGCTCATGAACAAGGAGATGCTGGCATCAGATGGCGAGCTTGTGAAGTTCGCCAACAAGTCGTCCGTCCTTGCCGCGGTGGACTTCATGGTGGCCGTGAGCAGCGATGTGTTCATGCCTTCCCATGGCGGTAACATGGCCCGAGTCATCCAGGTCGGTGCCCAGCTTGTTTCTTTTATGGGTGATGGAATGAAGGTCCTCCCGATCCCACCGTATGTTCTATTATTAACGGCGATGTTGGTCAATTTCATTTGAAGGGTCATCGAGCGTACGTGGGGCACAAGAAGTCCATAAGACCGAACAAGCGAGCGGTGGTCGAACTCCTGAAGCAGGCGGCAGCAGCACCGAAGTCGGAAGGCGAGCTGCGTAGCATGATGATGAAGCGGGTGCATGCCCCGCAGATGGGACAGCCGGAGGAGAGAGGGAGGAAGAAGGGGCGCGACGTGATCGCGTTCCCGGTGCCGGAGTGCATGTGCCGTCGGCGCCGACTCCGCTTCTTTTTCTAGCTCGAACCACATGAGTTCTTTTTCTGTTGCATGCTTTTGTTTTTTTTTGTTCTTGGTTTTGTTTTGTTTTCCCTTAATGGCCTCTTGAGGTTTGCGGCCGAAATGTTGGGATGCAAAATCAGGAGTGATCCAGAGAACTGGATGCCATGTTGGCCTTCTGCTCAGAGGAACTTTATTCTCTGCCAGGGATATGTACAATTCAATGGAGGACCTGTGGATTGTGATCATTTTCTTTGGTTTGCATGGACACCACGCCCTCTCTCTCTCCCTCTTGCTTCCATCTTTTGGATTAGTGGGACTACAACTATTTTTTTCCTATAGCTCTTTCATCTCTCAGGTCTTCAGCTCGAGTTGAATCCCAACCTCCTGGCCTAACGAGATGATACCAACCGAGCAAATTCTAGACAATGCAATGAAAGAGCTTCTAATTCTTCTTTTAACTGCTTTAGTTTTATTCTGAAATTCATTTTCGATTTCAACTTTCATTCCATTCTAAAACTTGCAAGGGTCCTCTCCCTGGCTTTGTCAGGATAACATTCAAAACAAACCCCATCAAGCCCCCGTGATCATAAAAAAGAAGCCACAAAATTTAGAAACTACATCTTTTTAATTACAAATAACATCAAATAGTAGAACATAGATATTAAGAACCTGATACACTCCAAAACATACAAATAGTAGTTCATACATGAATTTTTTCTTCTTTGCAACAATGAATTTTTTACACTCAGTTCAAAACTTGCAAGAGCAGTCATTTAGACCAACCTTCATAGCTTTTCTTACTTGTACTTCTTTGGTCTAGGGCATTCTTCTCATTATGCCAAGTTGGCGTCCCATGTCAAGGGGGTGATCACCTGTGCCCTTAGGTTCTGGTCTTCACTTTTAGGAAGAGATTGGAGCAACCTTGAATCATGCTAAGCCTCATATTTACCTTGCTCTTCTCTTAGGCTTGGGCCTCTCCCCTTAAGACAAAAAAAAAAATCAAAGAATGAAACTATCTTAAAAAATTGTCTACTTAGTCTTCGGTTAGTCTTCTGTTTCTAAAAGTAGCAAATCATGGAGGAAAATTAAGTATTTACGAGGTCAACCTCCATTGGAGATGAGGTGTGTTTCAAGGGCCTCAACTCCTTCATATCATTGGATATGGAGGGAATAAGGTAGGGGCTAGAATGAACTTTTTATTATTTATCTTTTCCCAGAAGAGACAAGTTGGGAGGAATAGAATGGGAGAAGTAGCAAGGTAGAAAGGAGACCGAGCAACAATTTATAGAGATGAAATCATGCATGCATGCATGCATGGTGAGGTTCTTTTTACTAGGTTGGGTGTCCAAATGGTGATACATATGTGGTAGGTATTTTAAATAAAAACTACAAATTTTTAGTAAAGAATTTAATTGGTTGTAACGTATCCTACTAGAATAGTTAAAATAATAATTTTCTTATTAATTATTATAACGACATCATAATGAATATAATGAATAACAGTCAAAAAGTATTGATTTTTCTTTTACAATCACTACATGTTTAATAAAATTATTACTTATTCAAGCCACATATTCTATTTTTTCTAAATAATTGGTAATAATTGTCTTGATCCTTTCCCTATTATTATGCATATATCATAGCGTATTGGGCGGATACTATTAAATCCATTGTTAATTATTGCTCAACACTAAAACTTTTTGAGCCTTTTGGTAGTTTTGGCATCGACATAGCAATCAACACAAATATCTAACATTGATGCTAGCATAGATACAACAAATTTTATTAAGGTAGAATGCCAATATTGACCAATAATTTGAAATGTGTAATTATAGTAGTGGTGACATTGATAGGTTAGCCTGGGTATATGAATAAATACTCAGCATGTCGACAAAAAATTTGATAAAATTATGGTCAATTTAATAGAAGCATGTTGATGTAGTTTGTAACTCATTATCTTTTTTTTGTTTACATGACATTGATCAGGATACTTAGATTAGTACACAATATGGTATTAACGTATTGTATGTCCTATAAGCTATTTGTATGTAGTTTTTATCATTTGAGTATAACACAATTATTTTATTTGCATGGTTACCAAACGCTATTGGGTTAATGTCACATATCAACTCCTAGAGCTAGAAAGGAGAATGAAAGTTCTCCGAAAGAATTATTCATGTGGTTGAAATATTTACCACAAGGAGGGTTAGATGTTACCAAGCATTCAAAACATGTTACAATAATAGATAAGGTTGGGTATTGCATATATGGCTTCCGAAGCGTGCAGTGACTATGTGGAATTCCTCAACTAGGGTGGTGGCCTTGTATTTATACGGGGCGAGCTATCTACATACCCTTGACCACCCTTCCCAAGCTTTAGACCTTAATCATTAGGTGATCAAATTGTGCACTATGAATTTAATGGACATTTCTACCCACCATGTTTCAATTAGATTTTAAATTGGTCAAAACATCGCACCATCCCACCTAATCAATTGCACACTTAATTGTACGAAGTTGAACATAGTTGCATGAATTGATTAATTTTCTAATGCCACAATTCTACAACTCCATATAATTTGCCAAGTTTTGCTCCAATCAAATTCTAATTCACCAACTCCCAAATCTAATTCTAACATAAGATGATTAGTTTTGACAAGTAAGCATCAAAGACTGTGCTAGAATGAAGATCAAACGTTGAATCCTTATTCTCCACTATTGCAGGATTTCTTGGCAACTTTTGAAGTACTTTTAGACATTTCCAAATGGAAGGATATGAAATTTGACTCACAAGTGTTGTATAAGCTTAATTTCTATAGACAAGTCCAAAATAAGTCATGCTACAAAATTTGAAATAGTCCAATGCATAGGCTTTCTAAGTATGGCATCACCTAAATCAATATAGGTGACATTAGAGCTTCAAACACTTCCATTGTATTTGACATTCAGTGAACTTTCCAATGCATCTTCAATAACATAAATTAGAACTTGGATGAGGGGGATATTGATATGTTAATAAAGACTTATCATAATTAATGAAGAATGCCATCCCGCGGCCATGGTGAATTAAGGGTGATCTTTTCCTTCTTTTCTCTTCTAGAAATAATAATTAATTGGCTTAAAAGTGCTACAGGATTTAAATGTATATTTTATCGCCATATTTAACTTTTCTACAATAAAAATATATGTATCGAACTAGAATTTCTATGGGTCTTAGGAGCCCATCACTATAAGTATCTCCTGTATGTACCCAAATTTCAATTTCGGTAAAATTCTATTTCTCTTGAGTATACATTAACTCATTTTGCTCCTAAGTATTTTTTCTAGTGGATTTTAAGTGTGCTTGAGTGGATTCCAGAATAATTTTGATGAATTTCGAGGACAACACTTACTAGTTCGTGAACTCCATAGCATAGCATGCTTTGAAGAACCTTGGCGGATCTCAAGCAATGATGAAACCCTCTTGATAGCAAGAAAATGATCTATTAGGTAAAAATTGATCTTTTAGTTTAATTTTTACTTCTAGTTTTCTTTAATTGTTATTTCTAGTTTTCTTTCTTTTTTACTTTAGATTTTTTCTTAAGCTTCTAATTATTCTTTTAACTGCTTTAGGTTTTTTCTGAAATTCATTTTTGATTTCAACTTTTATGTCATTCTAAAACTTGTAAGGGCTCTCTACCTGACTTTGTCAAAATAACTTTCACAACAAACCCCATTAAGCCCCCATGACCATACAAAAGAAGCCACAAAATTTAGAAACTACATCTTTTTAATTACAAATAACATCAAATAGTGGAGCATAAATATTAAGAACATGATACACTCTAAACATATAAATAGTAGTTCATACATGAATTTTTTCTTCTTTGCAAGATATAGATTTTTTACACTCAATTCAAAACTTGCAAGAGCAGTCATTTAGACCAACCTTCATAGCTCGTCTTACTCATACTTCTTTAGTCTAGGACATTCTTCTTATTATACCAAGTTGGCATTCGATGTCAAGGGGGTGATCCGGTGCCCTTAGGTTCGAGTCGTCGCTATTAGGTATAGATTGGAGCAACCATGAATGATGCAAAGCCTCATCTTTGCCCTGTTCTTTTCTTATGCTTGGGCCTCTCTCCACCTAAGATATATAAAAAAAAAATGAAAGAATAAAACTATGTTTCAAATTGTCTCCTTGCAGCTACCACTTAGCCAGCCAATTGTTTATTCTTTAATAATGAAAGCGGGGGATGGGGGGGATCAAGTTCGACTCCTCCTCCATATTAGATTCTCAAATAAGAAATCATATTTTAAATGCACGAAAAGAAAAGCAAAAGGAAAAAAAATTAAACCATTAAGATTGCTGGATACATACCAAGTAAATGACCCGTTAACTAACTGCCTATCCATTGATCCATCCTATAAGGAAGATTAAAACATAAAATTAACAAAACATGCATTCTTTATGACCGCATATTAATAGGGAACAATCACACACCGAGTTTAAATCCATTAAAGACTTGTTATTTTTCCCAGAGAGACATCAAGGATTTGATCATATTTTTCTTGCGTAGATAGATATATGAAAGAAGGCTAACACAAAAGCAATAGAAAGAGATGAGAAATTCCACAGACAACAAGGTGATAAGCAACAAAGAAACCAGAATTACATCACTACAATAGTAAATAAATTAATAAAAAGATAAATAAAGTTTGTGGCCTTTTTTACCTAATTAGTCAAGAACATGGTGGTTCTTGTTGGACCAACACCATGGGCAGTTCGATATGATGACCTTCTTCGATTAGTCTTTTATTTCTAAAAGAAGTAAATCATGGAGGAAAATTAAGCATTTACGAGCTCAACCACTATTAGAGATGAGGTGTATTTTAAGGTTCTCAACTCCTCCAAAACATCGTAGATGAAGGATATAAGGTAGGGCTTGGAATGGACATTTTATTTTTTCTCTTTCCCTAGAAGGGGCAATTAGGGAGGAATAGAAGAGGAGAAGTGACGAGGTAGGAAGCAGACTAAACAACAATTTATAGAGATGAAATCATGCATGCTGAGAGGCTATTTTAAGTGGGTTAGGTGTTGGAATGGTGATACATATGTGGTAGGTTTTCTAACTAAAAACCACAAGTTTTTATAAATAATTTTAATTGGTTGTAGTGGACCTTGCTATAATAGTTACAATAATAGCTTTCTTAATAATTATTATAATGACATCATAATGAATATAATGAATAACAACCGAAAATAATTGATTTTTTTTTACAATCACTACATATTTATTAAAATTATTACTTATTCAAGCCATATACTCTATTTTTGCTAAATAATTAGTAATAATTGTCTTTATCCTTTTCTCATTATTATAAATTTATCATAGCGTATTGGGCCGATACCATTAAATCTATTGTTAAGCATTACTCAACACTAAAACTTTTTGAGCCTTTTGGTAGTTTTGGTATTGACATAACTATCAACACAAGTATCAAACATTGATGCTAGCATAAATACAACAAATTTTATCCCCTCGATCACGCCCAACCCAATTCAACCTTGGGTCCAAATCAATTTCAGCTGCCACCTCCCATTGAAGTTTAATTGTTTCATTCGGTTTCCATCCATTGAATCCTATTAAACCCCAATAGCAACCCATCTTTTTTCTTCTCCTTCTACCCACAAAGAACCCAAGCCGCCGTTGCCAAAGAGAAGAAAAAGAGAGAGAGAGAGTTTCAACCATTATGCACAAAAATTCAGCAACCTTTTCACCCTGACTGCGTCAAGTAGTATTAGAGCAAAAATCCTTGATCACTATGAGCATCCGAAGCAGCCGTCCCTACAATATCGATCGACAACGAGATGATTTAGAGATAATGGCTGAAGTTTTCCATCAAATGGCTGTCTTGAATCAAAAGATGGATGCTTAATTAGTAAGTTATTTGAATGAGTCAATTGTTTGATTTAGTTTAAAAGAGTCCATGTTTAGTAGAAGTCCATATTTAGAAGGAGTCTTCAAATTTCTGGTTGTAATAGTCCTTATTTTTCCAACCTTCTTCTTTATATGAAGAAGAAGTTGAAAAATAAAATTTAGAATTAATTTGAGTAAAATTTTCTTGAAAGGTTGAGAGCTTGGAGAGCCCTTCACGTGAGAAAGAGACTCTTCTCATATCTTGGTATGACACCAAGGAGAGGTGAAGAAAGAAGGTGCGACTCTTTCTTCTCTTCCGCCTAACTTTGTGGGTATTTAAGTGGAAGTGAGACTCTTCCCTTAAGCCCATACTTATCCCCTCCTAATCTCGCCACCTAGCCCTAATCCCTTAGAGTTCTAATCCTATTAGGACTCCTCTTCATTAATCACACCATCTGCTTGATCACGCCCAACCCAATTCAGCCTTGGGTCCAAACCAATTTCAGCCGCTACCTCCCATTGAAGTTTAATTGTTTCATTTGGTTCCCATCCATTAAATCCAATTAAACCTCATTAGCAACCCATCTTCTTCCTTCTCCCTTCCACCCACACAGAACCCTACCCGCCATTGCCAAAGATAAAAAGAGAGAGAGAGAGAGAGAGTTTCAGCCATCATCCACAAAAATCCAGCAACTTTTCCACCCCAACTGCGTCAAGTGAGGGGTGTGTTATAGTTAGTAGAATTTGACTAATATTATGGGCTTATTGATAATATATAAAATAAGTACAATTATTAGAATGTTAAATAGTAATATAAGATAAAAGCCAATAGTTCTTAACTCAGCTAATTGGTATCTTCCTCTCCAAGTTAGAGGTCATAGGTTCAAGCCTGTCTGTACTCTCAAGAATTGTCCCAAAAACCTGATTAGAAAAAAAACATATAATAATTAGAACATTGAAAAGAATAAACATGGAAAGAGTTAAGAGGAGAAAATAAATGCTTATTAGAACATCAACTTTCCTAGGTTCTAAAAGTGTAAACTAAAGCTTTCAAATGTTAGTTGAAGTGCATAATTCAACCTAACCAAATAAAACATTTGTCAACAATTTATAAAGTTGAAAATTTGTAAAACCATTTAGTTGAAGAAGAATTATAGGAAGCCATGTCTCCAAAATTGTATTTATTTAACATTAACAACAATAAACATGGAAAGAGTTAAAATGAGAAAGAAAACATACTTACTTCAACCCAACCAAAACAAAGCATCTGTCACCAATTTATAGAGTTGATAACATGTAAAATTAATTTAGCTAAAGAAAAATAATAGAGAGAGGTTCTAATTCAAGTATAAGTTGAGGCAACCTTACCAACTTGAGGGGTAGCAATTTATGATCAAACACATTAACTGGACCTGCACCTGTCCCAAGATAAGTGGGTTTATTTTTGGCATAAATGGCTCCAGATTGTTGGTCAACCTGACTCAACCTAGTTATTAAATAGGTTGACTTTATGTTAGATTTCTAACACATCTGACCTATTTCAACCCATCAAATCAGGTTGATTGAACTTGTTGATCCCAAAGGATTAATTTTGATGATGCAAAACAATTGAGTCAAAAGTTGACTAATCTATTGATTTGAGTTTAATTGATTAATTTTAGAAAGAAAATAAGAAAGCTTTCAATTACTATTAAGAGAAGATCATCTATTTGAAGCTCTATATCAAAAGCTCGAACTCCAAAAAATTATAAAAGTATTTCTTGGAAGCTCACTTACAAGCAGAGAAAATTTTATCCTGAACTACCTAAAAGTCAACCCCAAGCTTGCAATGAGTCGACCCCGGTACATTGTCACTAACTGATACGCCTTCATGAATTGACTCCAGCAGATCACAAGTCAACCCTAGAATAGTCTCAAAAGATAGATAGAAAGCCAAAAAATTCAATGGAGTGACAAGTCGACCCAAGAAGTACTCGAACCAACTCTAGCTTAGCAAGAGTCAACCCAGACAAAAGTGAGTTGACCCCTGAATGGCCACAGAGAAAAGACAGAGTGCTAAAAAAATCATCGCATCGGCGAGTCAACCCATAGAATTCATGAACCAACTCTAATCAAACTAGAGTCAACCCTAGAAACAGACGAGTTGACCCCAGAATGGGCACAGTGAAAAGATAGAAAGTAGTAAAACTTAGTCCGTTAAAGAGTTGACTCCTAAAAATAATGAGTTGATCCTAGTCATTTGATGAGTTGACCCCTAAACTGAGAGAGCCGATTCCAAAAGTGTCATAGATGAACGATATAGCATAGCAAAAATAGAAACAAGTTTGAGATAACTCATGAAGATTACGAGTTGACTTCTGAAAATCTCGAGTCGACTCTAGAAAACAGCGACTCAACCCCTTTGTACCTAACAACAGTAACAACAAGTTTTTTTATGAATCATAACGGCTATGTTTATCTCACAACGACTCTATTATCTATCTAACGGCTAGAAAAGTGTTCCTACAATCTCCAAAGAGTATACATGCATAAGAACACCAGAGAAAAAGAAGATCTCAAGTATTATAAAGACAAATTCACTTAAGCTAACAAAGAAAATAGAAAGAGAGAGAGCTTTCAAGAGAATATTATTCAAGCGCTTTCATTGCGAGCTAAAAGATCACATCTTCAATATCTGAGAGTTGGTAAAACGCCTTCAAGAGCAATCAAATCAACCAACAGAGTCTAATTTATTTATTGTTTTGTATTTGTTGTCTTGGAGCTGTATTCATTGTGTCAGTACTTAATACTTTCTATTATTTGTTGTAACAAGTTTCAGAGATTGAAACTTAGGAGAAAGGTCCATTCAAATCTATAATTAAATTGTGAAGGTTTTGGTTAATTTTCTGAAAAAATCAATCGGATTGATTTTGAACCCAAAAAACAATTGGTTGAAGGTTTTGGTTGATTGTTTGAAAAAATCAACTCACTTTGGTTGTAAAGCTGAAGAACAACTATGTTATAATCTATATTATAGATTATAGTAAAATTTTGAAAACGAAAATCTTGGAGAGTAGATGTAGGTGCAAGGTTGGCACCGAACCACTATAAATTTTTTGTATTTACATTGATTGTTTTACTTGCATTGATTGCTTTACTTGCATTTATCATCCGCATATTTGCTCATTAGTCTGTTGCTGAAGTTTATATTCTTCTATTGAGTTTTATTTCACTGCATTAATTACTAAAAGTTTTTGAAAAACCTAATTCAACCCCCTCCTAGGTTGCATAGCTCGGCGACACAATTAAATTAAACCTATGTAATCTATTTAAATCATTTCATACCTATTTAATATATTTAAGATCTATTTAACATATTGTTGCCCAAGATGACAACCCAAGGGTGGTGACTTGGATTTTTTAAAACTTTTTACAAACTTAAACAATGATTAAGTATGATTGGTTAAACATAAGTATGCACAGTAAAATGACTAATAAATAAATGCAGAAGATAAGAACAAGTATAAGTAAATCAAATGTTATAATTTTATAATGGTTCGGAGCCAAACTCAGCTCCTACATCTACTCTCTAAGGCTTCCTCCTTGGAAATTTAACCATAATATATAAACAAGGTTACAACCTAATTATTTTTCGAACTCACAACCAAACCCAGTTAAAATTTTCTAGTAATCAATCAAAACTAAGCTATTTTGCTGGTACAACTAAACCAACCCCGAGTTCTAAGAACTCCTTGTTGATTTATAATCTCAGCAAAACTTAGTCAATTTTTTAGGATAATCGATTGCAACCTAGCTATTTTACAGGTACAGCCAGACCTTAGAAGCAGGTCGATTTTTATGGTGTCAGCTACACCAAAACTCCATACGAGATTCTTTAATCTCGTGCACTAAACAAAGATAGAAAATACATACAAAATGATGTTTACAAATGTTGGATTTATCTCATTGTCGCTCATGCTTGATTGCTCTGAATGTTGGAATCTTGATGAATAAAAATCAGCTCTTTTTCTTTTTTCTTTCTTGCTTACTCTTGATGGTATGGTGGAATTCAATGATTGGAAGTTGAAGCTCAAGGAGTGGTGGTTAACTTGTAATCCTTTTCTTTTACCTCATCCACTCACTCTCCTTACTTCCACTTTTTTCTTCTTATCTTTCTTGGATGTTCCCATTCATTTATATCTTCAAAAAATAGTAGAAAGATGTTTCTAGCTATTAGAGAGGATGAAATAGCCATTAGAAGTGAATATGACCATTTTAATTTTGCAGAAAAACTAGTCGTTACTGTTATCAGGTGCAAATAGGTCGACTCGACTTCTTCAAGAGTCTTTTAGTGATCTTTAGAGGTCGACTCGAAGTATGTCTCATTTTCACTGTGCTCTATTTTTCGCCTATGGTCATTGTTGGAGTTGACTCATTTATCTTTGAGGCCGACTCGAGTTTGCTTGAGGTCGACTTGTTATCCACTAGGGTTGCCTCGTGAGAGGCTTGATTTTTACTGCTTTCTGTTTTCTATCTGCGGCCATTCTGGGGCCGATTCGACTTGTACTGGGATCGATTTATGCTCGGCACGAGTCGACTTATGATACTCCAAGATCGACTCGTTCACTACAGAAAATTTCAAAACTCTTCAAAAAACTTCTCCATACTTTTTTAGCCTTTCAACCTCATCGAGCTTCTTATAAAACAAATTAACTTCTCTAAGAATACAAAATTATTAGTATTATACTCAAACATTTTGTACTTATCAAAATCAATCCATTGCGTCAACACATATTATCACATATATGATTTAATTCAACATGCTTATTAAATGGGTTATATTAGTCAAGATGAGTTACCTATTTAGGAAATAGGTGGATCTTGTTCTTGGAGAATAAATAGGTGGGAGTTTGGCTTCAGATTTCTAACCTATTAATAAATGGGTCAAGTTCAAGTAGACAAGTTTTCCATAATACTTATGTCTCAACCTAGCCCAACAAAACTCAAACTCGACCATTTTCACCTTTAGCTGACCCTCTTTGCCTCTGACCCTGTAAAGGTGTATGATCATATAACTCAAATTAAATGAATGAAAGCTAAAATATCATATGGAGATTGTTGCTTCTTCTTTTGTCCAGCTACTTTTTTGTATATCATCTCATATGGAGATCAGCTTCATCATTGATCTGTCACCAGCCATGTTGTTTTGTAAAACAATTGGCGCTAATAGTTGGTCTAAACCATGAACAGGATGAAACAAGTTAATGAGCTAATAGTAGGCGACAATTTCTTTTGCTTTTACTTATTTAGCTAGCAGATTGATGCTTTACGACAAAGTTAAACAGCTAGCAAAGGGAGTCGGCTAAGGATATCTGCATTATTGTGAACAAATGTATCCAAAAATAGTTAACTATTTCACAGATTTTTTTTTATTTATTTTTCAAAAATAATTTTAGTATAACTGACAAAGTTACTTGCCGTTATGTATTGTTATAAATTGCCATGTATTGAGAACGTTCATATGCAAGAATTATAAGGAGAAATATGAATGTAGTAGTACAATTGCTTTCTTACTAAATGCAAAGAAAGATTCAAATAAATTCCGCAGATGAGATTAAGGGCTTGTTTGGTTTCCCACTAGGAATAAAATTTCTATATTTTATAAGAAAGAAAAATTCATAGAGGCTATGTGAAAGCTACTTTTTTACTGGTTGAGAATTAATTTTTTTTTTTCAAAATTATCCTTAAATCATCAAAATTATGGATAAAATCTTTTTATTTATTAAAAATATAATATATATTTCACACAATTTTTTAAAATACATGTTCAACCAAATATAAGCTATTTTACAATATGTTACTTTTTTATGACCAACCAAATATAAGCTATTTTGGAATGTGTCACTTTTCTATAGTCAACCAAACATATCAAAACTATTTTTTTTTCATCATATTTTTAGAAATCAAATTTTTAGAAAAAAATATTTTAGTAAGAATTTTTTTTTTGGTGAATGAAATGGGTCTGAGATGTTACTCTAAAATAGCCATATTATTTAGGGCTTTAAAGCAGTGAATATAAAATGTTACAACAAATTAGGAAGATAAGACCTAGATAGGAAATCTCTTCCCCTACTTAGATCCATAGGATGTTCTTCATTTTGTGATGTGCGCGCTCCCATCGTATTCATAGAAAGACAAAAATCCTCTAGTGAAATTCACATGAGAAGCAGGCAACAATTGTATTTATGAAAAAGAGGGGTAGACATATAAAGGAAGAGACGAGAATGTGTAACGTCCAAATGTACCGTGACGACTCTGTGGACGGCGTGCTATTTGTCATTCGAACCCAACAGTACGCAACCCACCGGCGCAAAGCCACAGAAGAAAGAGAAAAAAGGGGGAAAAAGACCGTCGAAATCTGGAAAAAAAAGAGAATTCTTACAGCGAAATCCCATTGGCCATGTTGTCCGAACCGAAGCCGTCTCGTTCCGTGCTCTCTCTCTTCCGTCCTTTTAACTTTTGTAATCTCGTCATGGCGGAAACGGGAATGGATCGGGGCTTCTACGGTCTTTGAGCAAGGGTTCTAGGGGCGGTGAGGGAGAGGCAACGAGTAGGGGAAGGGATCGATGAGCGGCTCGGAGGCCATGGATCTCGAGAAGGTGGAGTTTTCCAACGAGGGGAAGGGGACTGCGGCCGCCTCCTGCTCGATTTGCCTGGAGCTCGTGCTGAATCGGGGTGACAGATCGACCGCCAGGCTCCAATGCGGGCATGTATTCCATCTAGGTGATGAATTCTTTCCTTTCATTCCATGTTGAATGAATTGCCTGATCTTGTCGACTGTTATTGCTATTCTAGGTTTGAGCGATCGTGCGTCTCCTGTTGTCAAAATCAAACCTTTTTGTTGCGCTGTGTGATATTCTGTTTAGATCTATCGTTACTGGACATTTTCATGGTGTTTACCTTGTGCTGATGTTAGAAGTTGGGTTTTCGTTGTAAAGAATGCAATTTGATTGCGATCGGCTATTTTTTGCTTGAATAAAGATTTCAACTTTATCCAAATTAGAGTATTTTTTGTTAATTTTCACCTGGGTTAGGAAGGAAACTAGTAGAACCTTGTAGAAACATGGAGCATTGATTTTGTACTTACCAATCAGCAGTCAGTCTGATCCATGTCCCATTTGAAATTATGTAAGAATTAAGTTAGATGGCTGGCTAACCAGTTGAATTTATGGTTTCACAGGGTGGCAGGTGGGACTGAGATTGGTAATTCAGTTGAATTTCCACTGTAGGAAGGAAAATGTGAAATTTAATGCAATTTTGGTATATTCTTTTTCCTGATTCGGTGCTTGTTCGCCTGAATAAACTTGACATTAATTGGTTTATGCTAGCTGATATGTAAGATGGACATGCATCTCGTAGCAAGAAACATATTTGGGAAGGAGGTGTCATAAACTAGTATGTGAATAAGCTGCATTTCTTCTTCTTGCTAAGGATCATAACTTTTAAGCATAATACATGGCTTTACTTGATCCATAGTCTAGTAGGTCTCAAGGTGCCTGCTTTCTGTATGAGGTTAACCCTTCTTTACTCAGATCGTCTATATACTGGCTAAAAAAAATATGATGTTCAATTTGATGATAATTGCTGATGATTAAATACAGAGCTCTGCTTGTTGTAGTCATCATCATCATCATCATCCTTCTCCTCCTCCGACATGAAAATGGGATAAAATTCTGTATCACAACCCTAAGCCAAGAGGGCTTAATTGGAAAGATAAAGTAGTTTTTTGTGACTATTAGTTGGATGTTGAACTTCTGAATGTTAGTGTGAATTCCTAGACCTGGAAAAATGTTTGATAAGTAGAGATGCCCTGTTGGAGCCTATTTATCACTGATGTTCTAAAAATGCATTGCATACTGCCACATGTGCATATGCATATGTGGTCCCTTGACCGCACAGCATTTTTTATGTGGTTACTATTTGTGGTCATGCTACAAATGGACCAACAAGTCCATCTACTTACAATTGTGGGGCCACATAAATAGACTTATTAGTATTTTACGACTAATATGTGAGCCTGGTTAGTATCTTGGAGCCATAAATACAGCCCACTTTTGTGTGGACCCATGGAGAGGAGTGGATTCAAGCTGATGGTTAGTTTTAATATAGATTTCAGAAGGGCCTGATATGGATATTAGTAATAGTTATTTATATTAATTATTCTGTTGTCATTGCTTCTAGGTGTAAATTACTATCAATAAGCACTTAGTTGTTATTGTTATTACTATTGTTATTATTCATCCAAAAAATATAATTATTATTGTTGTTATTATTGTATTTAACATATTATGGTTATTTTCAAGTAAAAAAAAGTAACTGCATATGTGATTTGCATACTGCATATGCACGTGCATATGTGATCCGCGTAATGCATTTATGTTATACAGTCCTTTGACCTTTTGCATACCCAGCTGCCATTAAAACATTGTTTATCATGATTAATGACAAGTTTGATCAACATAATTTGCAGCTTGCTACATTATGTCGTTACATGCTTATAGTAGGATTAGTTAGGGTCTTTCTCCAGTTGAGTTATAACACTTCATGAATGAGTATCGGGTGGGGCTATCGACACATGTTCATTTTTGGATGCAGTAAATAAAGGTTGGTAATTGAGGGCACCACATTCCTTATTTATATTTGATATGAAGATTCTTTTGCGGTAGTCAAGGTGAAGTTAAGGCAATTTATGCATGTGCATTGTGAGTAGGGAACTCTCCCCATCTCTCTCATACCATCTAGGACTAAACTGTGCATATTTGAAGGATATTGAAAGGAAAAATTTAGTAGAATGAATTCAATGTGAAAAGTGAGTTTGCTTGAGAGTTGAAAACAAAACAAAATAAAAGAGAAAGAGTACATTAATAGTTGGGGTTTCGGTAGTCCAACAGTAAATGCAGTGCCAGAATATAGAATGGATGCTATGAAGTCAAATAGGACATAATAGGATTTCTGAAGTCAAAAAAGAAAAAGAGATACGCGTGTTGAGCTTCTAACAAAACCTGATAAAAGGGGCAGTGGATTTAATAAAAGGAGGCATATAGGATGGATAAGAGAGAATAAGAGAATACTTATTGCAAATTTGGACAGGGTATTTACTTTAGGCTTTTTGGACAGGGTATTTACTTTAGGCTTTTGTACAATTTCTACAATAGAGATACATATAGGCCATGTTGTGTTTGTTGGAATAAGAATTGGAATGAGAATTGGGAATGGGTATCGCTTTTCCATTTCATCCCATTCCCTTATTTGGTTGGTCATTTAGACACAGAAATGCTGATTTCAGTGGTTGTCGAGTTCTCGTAAACGGGGTAAAAGGATGCCTGGGGGTTGGGGAGGCGCTTTGGTTTTCTTTTCCCTAGTGTTGGATATGTGCCTAATTATATATACAAAGAGGTCTTTTACATATTATATTGATTAATATAAATTGTCTATAGTATGAAGGATATTATAATAATATATAATGTTTATTGTACAGCCAAAACCTGATAAATGGGGCAGTGGATTTAATAAAAGGAGGCATATAGGATTGATAAGGGAGAATAAGAGAATACTTATTGCAAATTTGGACATGGTATTTAATTTAGGCTTTCGTAGAAGTTCTACCATAGAGATACATATAGGCCACATTGGGTTTGTTGGAATAGGAATGGGGAATGGGTATTGCTTTTCCATTTCAGCCCATTCCCATGTTTGGTTGGTAATTTAGACACAGGAATGCTGATTTCACTGGTTATTGAATTCTCATGAAAGGAGTAAAAGGATGCCTTGGGGTTTGGGGGAGACATTTTGGTGTTCTTTTCCCTAGTGTTAGATATGTAACTAGTTAATTATATAAAGAGGTTTTTTACATATTATATTGATTAGCACAAATTGTATATAATATGAAAGTATATTATAATACTATATAATGTTTATTGTATAACAATAAAGCAATATTATGTTTTGGTATGTAAATATTAATAAATATTAAATATCAATTAACTATAATTAGTAGTATATATTATCACTTATAAAACAATCATATCGTATATAATATGTAATTCTGTGAATCATATATAATTAAAACGTGTAGTTATTATTATTACAGATTAAATATTATTCATAGTTATATTATTATAGCAAATGTGTGTATGTTTATACAAATAGGAATATATTACAAGAATTGCTTCATTTACTTGAGATAATGTAGACTTATCCAAACATAGAAAGCAGAATCAGTTATTCATGATGACTCCTAGGAACAGATATCCTGCAAATAGGAAAAGCAATCCTGATTTCCATTTCCACCCCAAAACATGGCCATAGGTGTTAAACTTGCACTCCGCATACTCTAATTAATGCTGCTAGTACAAAGCAATGACCTGTGCAAATGCAAGGAAGGCGTTACACATGACCCAAACTTAAAACCAACTCAAATAAATGTTTCTAGTGGCATGTGAAATGTACTTGATGTAATTTGGCTTCCTTTAGCACACATTAACTACACAAGTTCTTATTACCGATATTGTGAATCTGGCTAGTATGTGGAGTGAGCCTTAGTGATCATCTAATGCTGTAATTTCAAGGACCATGCATAAATGTATAAGACTCATATGTAAAGCATGCGTGTGGGAAAAATGATATTGATTGTTCTATTTGATCCAAGGTTTATAAATTGAGGTACGATTTTCTAATGGTCGCTGACTTGTATGCTATATACTGCAGTTTGTTCTATATTGACACAAGGTACCAGCGCATGGCTTTAAGCAAAACTATGGCATGTGTGATGCATATATATTTTTATTTTTTAAATGATAACCATTTAGGTATATAAATAAATAATAAATGCTAGAGGAAGGATTTAACCATTCCACCTCATGGTTGACAACCAGTAGCTCTAACCAATGCAGGGTGGGAAATATGGATAGCACGCCATATGGGGAAACTCAAGGTTAGGAGATGAGGATGCTTGGACATGTCTCACGCGTGGCATTATATAGTAGATATGAAAAAGGCATAGGAGTTTTAAGATTGGTACTTGGTGGTATGGGATTGACTATGTGTGGATCCAAAGTGATTCAGGCTGGTCCATCACAAATTGGTCTTGAGGGGGTGTTGGGTACCGGTTCCTAGTTCGTATGATCTAGAACAGCTAGTATGGGTTGGTATGCTTGGTACTTGAATCCTTGGTTCAATCTTTATTTCCATAATGATGCCTAAATTATGTAATACCACTAATTAACTTGCTTACGAGAAAAAATATATAATTTGAACCAAGGTTCGCAATTTCAATACTAATCCCTGTATTGGTACCATGCTGATACAATGTCTGTATGCCCACTATGAGGGTCGACTCTGCATACCGAGACTTTGTACGCCCCCCGTACTGAGTCTCCATTTGATATTGAAGCAATATTGTATGCCCGGTACGTGCCAGTATGCACCTATATGGTGAACCTTGATTTGAATTGCATTTGACTCTATAATATCTCTATTTTCGCTACTTCTGATAGTTTAGAATTATAGGATAATGCTTAGATTGTTTAATGCGTATGCAAATTTTCTATTATGCTTACTCCACTTTTCTCTTTTGGAAGAGACGCTTCCCTTGTAGCGGGAAATGGTAGGTTTGAATTTTTTGTAGGATTGGGGCTGAGAAAAGCTATGTTGTCAAATGACATACTCATATATGTTGAGGGCTTTGCATATTTCATCTTGTATTTGGTGCAAAAGGGACATTAACCTATAACTGAAAATAAAAAGGGAGTTTGTTATCGAATTCAGATTGTAATATTAGTAATTTGGGGGGCATTAAGGAAAAGGAATGCACATAAAGGAATGCCATGGTAATCTTCACAGGTAATTTCTGTGAGACAAATGAGGAATGTGGACTTGCAGCAAATTTATACATGTTTTCAGGTAGATTTGACATGGTGTAGGCAAATGATATAGGTTCAATTGATGAGATTATGCTAATGCCATGATAAGCTTCTGAGGTAATTTCTGAGCCTAATAAGTAATGCAGGCTTGCACCCAATTTGTATAGTGGCCAATATAGGAGTCAGTTCGGCGTACCAAGTCTCGGTTCCATACCATTATGGTATGATAAGTCTGGTATAAGGCAGTATGCATCGGTACAACGGACTTTATATATATATAAATGGAATATGGGAGACCGATATCCTAAATGAGAAAAAAGATTTTAGAAGGGCTATGACAGCCCTAGTCAATCATTTTAGCATAAAAGGAAAAGTTACTGAGAACGATCAAAGAGCAAATTAAGTTATTAGGTGAAAAATCATCTAAGGCGAATCTAGATCTGATCAATCTCTATGGTTTATGTGACCTAATAGAGATGCTCTCAATGGTCAAATTCAAAGGGCTAGACTATTGAGAAAAAGTACAAAGAGTTCTAAACAAAGAACTCTAAGATACTATTCATGATATGACACCACAGCATGGAAAGCCGAATCGGCCTGTACCGGACCGTTCCGACACTTAAACGGTACGTCGGACCGTTCCGAGCCATCTCGGGCTGGAACTGACCGTTACTGGTGCGAATCGGCGGGTACGCACCGGTACGTTTTTTACCCACAGCGTTGTGATTTTTAAACCACAGTTCGCGTGCGCTGTGGTGTTAAAAAAGACCACAGCATGGCGTTGTGGTGTTAAAATAAAGTGGCCGACAACGGCCACCTTTTTTACGCACTGTGGCCTTCCTATCACTGTTTTGGCGACAGAATTTGAAAAAAAAATAGAGTGATTGCCACGCCCCCTCCCATTCGGCTATAAATACCAAACGAATTGTTCTGACAATCACAACTCAGAAGGAGGGATAACCAGAGAAGGGTAGATTTGAGAGAGCCCACAAATTGGGAAGGAGGTGCTAAGAGAGTTCTTTCCTTCTCAAAAAAATCTAGCGGAGACTATTTTGGTAAGCATCCAGCTGCCCAGCTTACCAAAAAAAGAAAACAAAGGGCCCCAGTGGAGAGTATAAAGGAGAGCTAGACCAGCACGGTACTTATGATGGTGATGGATTTTTTAGCCATGGAGGGAGCAGAGGACAGTATGGTACTTATGAGATATAGCCGAAGGGTGGCCTTCGATTCACTGGTGAGTCCCAATTTTATGCATGCTACACAGGATACGGACCACGGTCGACCATCTGATAGAGTATGTGAGGATACTATTGCATATAAAAGACGGGCTCCTCGAGATCGTTCAGGAAGACAGGATACAACTGCAGATGAGCTCGCATATGGATCCTATTATCCACAGCCTTAGGCATACGAATATGGATATGGTGTGTCGGATTTTGCTTCCGCTATATTCGGATGAGCCTCTACATAGTCAAAAGACACCTCTCAGACCCAGAGCGTGAGCGAGAGATTCAATAGTTCTTATAACCTGGTGCGAGTTTTTTCTGGTTGGCTTGATCTACTTTCTCCTGACTATACTTATGATTCGGATATCTACGAGAGCCATCGGCACTCGTTCCGATTTTAGATATCCGAGAGTGCTTTAAATGTATGTAAATAATTGTATCTTAATTTGAAGATATTTTATGTGTATCATTTTATCATTTGTATCATTTGGAACGGAAGGAAGTAATACCATGCATCATCTATCTTCAACCCTAATCCTAAATATAGAAACATCAAAAACCATTAAAAAAATCAAGAAAACAATAAAATACATCAAACTTCACTTAATTTCATAAAATAAGATCCAACAGAAACAAAACTTCAAAAAAAAATAGCGTCGAAACCCAAAACCCGGTCATTCAACCGGTACCGGTATGGTACCAGACCGGACCGATACCGTACCGGTCTAGGGCACCACCGGTACGCCGACTAGTACTGGTACAACGTACCTTGCACCACAACCTCATGATATTAAAGAGTTGCTAATTGAATTAAGAGTTGTTGCCCAGAGGTGCAGCCGAAGAGGGGGAGATGAATTGGGTCTCTTTAAAAATATTTGAAGTTAAAACGTATGGAGAGTATGAGTTACTGTTATCTTATAGTTTCAGCAGCGGAAATAAGATTGCACAAATTCGACAGTGAATAAAGTTAGGAAAGCAGTCAGAAATATGCAGAGGAAAGGAAGAGAAGAACCACAATCACAAACACCAAGGTTTATAGTGGTTCGGTGCACTTCCAGCACCTACGTCCACTCCTCAAGCCTAGCTTGAGATTTTACTATAATCCAGCAGATTACAGCCTGATTATTTTCCGGGCTCACAATCAAAATCCAGTTGGTTTTCCCAGGCAACCAACCGAAAACCTTTTGTTTTCCGGGATCACAGACAACCCAATTGGTTTTCATATAAACCAACTAGAAACTTTTTCCTTGCTGAATATTTTCGATTCAGCAACTTTCAATCGTGGCTTGGAAGAGCCTTTACAAGTTTCAAATCAATGAAACTGTTACAACAGCAATTAATCCAACTAAAAAAATGCTGTAACTAGAAAATTTAAAGCTTCAGAGCATATAAAGAATAAATCAATGAAAGTAAAAGCTGAAGCCGATGAAGAAGTTGGCTGTGGAAGAATGTTCCAATGTCCGAACAACAGCTCATCACGATGTAGTGCGAAACTTTGACTGATCTCCTCACAAGAGAAAGTTTGAGATTACAATGCTGGTGAGGACGATGAATTGTTAAGCCTTTTCTTCTCTTTTTCTCAGTGGAAATCTTTTATTTTCAATAAAATCTTTTTCCTTTTCTTGTTGTTTCCATTCTGAGGTTCCCTCGTATTTATAGACAAATGCTTCGGCGGGATTTGAATTCCTTTCTTCCCGTTCTGATGAGAATCTTTTTCTGTTACAAAAGAAGATAAAAGTCGTTCACAGCTTCCCGTTGTGGTCCCAGCAGTATAAGGGTCGATTCATGTATCTCAGGGGTTGACTCATGTTCATTTTGGATCGGCACTTCAAAATGTCGAGAAGGCTTATGCTGTGGTATTTGCAAAGGGTCGACTCTCTATCCTTAAGGGTCGGCTCATCTTCATCAGGAGTCGCCTCTTTAAACACAAGGGTCGGCTCACGCTTTAGTTTTTCGGCCAGCGCTGAGACTGAGCAGGGGTCGACTCTTCAAACTCAAGGGTCGACTCTTCAATTTCGGGGGTCGACTCATTTTGAACAAGGGTCGACTCTTCAAGCTTCTCTCAGGCGGTAAGAACTTTCTGTTTACTTTAAACTACACAATGGTCGACTCATGTTCTGCGGGGGTCGACTCATTGACTGTGTTCCTTGAATAAAACTTATCAGAATCAACTTAAACTTGTCCTTTTTGCTTAGGAGTTGACTCAAGTCTTTCAAACAGAAAATTTTAGACTTCATCTCTATTCTCCATGGACTAGATTAATATCATTTCCTTTTAGAACATGTCCAATGAGATATTTGCGAAGAACTTAAGATTTTGCAGTGCTTTAATTCTTCTGATTTTTCTTGACTTATAAAACTTCACAATTAAGCCAATGTCATTAGTATACATCATCTCAAGTGTTTTGTAATCATCAAAATTCATCCTTTAGGGTTGACAATCTTTTCCTTTTTAATGATGACAAAATTATTGAGTTAAAAATAATTTTGCAATAAATTTCACAGCAATTATCAGAATTTTATAATGAAGTTCAGAGCAAATATGACATTTAGAGATATATGCATAATTTCACCAAATTAAGGAGAAAAGTCTCCCCCTATCAATTATAAACATTTGAATTATGCAGAGTTCTTGTTCTTCATCTTTTCTTAAGTTTTGTTTACCATCATAATTTAAATCTCCCCCTATATATTATCTTTAATGTAGAGATTGGTATTTTGAATTCTTTTCACATTTCTTATATCTCATATTAGAATTATTTTTCATATATTTCTCCCGATTTGTATTCAGAATTCTTTTCACATTTCTTATCTCTCAGTTTAGAATTCTTTTTCATATATTTCTTCCGATTTGTATTCAGAATTTTTTTTCATATTTCTTATCTCTCAGTTTAGAATTTTTTTTCCTATATTTCTCCCCTTTTTTGTCATCAACAAAAGAAAGGAAATTAAAAATAATTTCTGATACTAGCATTAAGGATTAAGGATTGATTCAATATGTATCAGAGCAGCATACAAACCAATAAATACATTAACTGCATTTCAAGAAGGGTAAGCATTCATTATAATTGATAAATGAAGTACACTTGATAAATCAAAAAGATTACAATTGAGATCAATTTGTATCAGACAGCATACAAGTGTGCCACAAAAAAAAAATCATGAAACTCAGCTTAGTACAAGGTTATGTTTTGAAAACATGGGTTTTAGTCTAAGCTCTGGTTAGGTATAGTCTAAGGTCAGTCTAGGTTCAAGATTTTGAAGATGAAGGTCCAGATTGATCTTCCTTTGGCTCTTCCATCAGCTTGTCAATTTTACTGTTCAGTGCAGTGATGGAGCAATTGAGCTGAGTATGTTCTTTTTTCAATGCTTGTACAGAACCTTGAACAGAATTTCTTTGAATCCTAAGTTGCTCTTCAATTGCTACCATTCTTCTTTGTTGATTAGCTGCAAGTTGCCTTAAACCTTGCAGTTCTGCTTTCACTTCTTGGGTCATGTTAGTGAGATGATTGACTTTGCTAAAACTGGCTCTAGAATTAAGCAGTGCTGTAATACTGTTGTCCCCAATAGCTTTTAACTGCCATTTCTCAAGTCTGAGTGGAGGATCTGATGACCTTTGAATAGGTGGAGGCTGCCTGACTGAAGGTTCTGTTGAAGGTGCTTGTATAGGAATTCTTTTGCCTTTGTGTGGTGTAGGAGTGTCTTGACCACTTTCATCTTGAATTTCCTTCCTTTTATGAGTCCATTTTTCCTCAGATTTAACAAATCCCATCCTCTTCAATGATTTGTCATTGTAAACATAAGAAGACAGTAGTTCCTTCTTGGTTTCCCCGTCTAGATTTATATTGAAGTAACAGAGGACTTGAGTTAAGACCATACCATAAGGAAGTGAAGCTCCTTTTCTCTGTCCTTGAGCTTCCATGTATCTAAGCATCAAGCAGGGTAGGTTCAGTGGGAGTCTTTGTATGATATGGTGCATTACTAGTATATCCCTTTCTGAAATATGATCAAATTTTTCTGTCTTCGGAAAGAACATTTTGTTGATCATGTGATGCAGTAGACGCATCTCTGCATTCAGTTGATTGGCACTGATCTCAGTCCAATCTCCTGTGACTTCTCTATTCAGAATGGTACTAATCCCTTCATTCCTATTTTCTAGATCTCTATTTTCTCCATCATTTGGAATCCGAAGGGTATCTCTAAGAATTTTTTCAGTAATTAAGATAGGGATTTCTTTTACCTTGGACGAGATCTGTCTTTCTCCATATCTGGCATTGTTGTAGAACTCTCGTACCAGGTCTGGATAGGTTGGCACATTCAGTGAACATAAATATTCCCAACCCATATCCTTTAGATTTTGCCCTAAGGGAAAATTTTCTTTCTCCATAAATTCAAAATCCACTCTCCTTCCTGTCGATACATTTCTTATGGAGAGAGGTCCTTGTTTCGACACTGAGGACGGAGGTGACAGAGGAGCCGTAACGGGTTGAGGCGGTGGTGTTACTTGCCTCTGTGGATTCTCTGCCCAAGCCTTTGTTCTCCTCTCAATTTGTGGAGTGGCATTCTTCCTCTTTGGTCCGGATGTAACTTGCTTGATTCTCACCATATCAGAACCTCGGAAAGATTTTCTAGGGTTTTTGGAGGTTTTTGTTTGAAGAGTTTGAAGACAAAAAGGCGCTCTAAGAGGTATGAAACGTTTCAGGTTCAACGTTTCAAAGAGAGAGAGAGAAAGCCTTTTAGCATTTGTTTCTAATAGTTTCCTCTTTAGTTGCTCATCCAACTCATGAGTCATCTTCTATGAACTAAGAGTCGACTCTTTTAACATAAGAGTCGTCTCTTGTGAGTTAGGGGTCGACTCTTTTAATTTAAGAGTCGTCCCTTACTACATGAGTCGACTCCTCATTTATATGAGTCGTCTCCTTAAACTGTTCGAGAGACAAAATCTTTTGAATAAGATTTAAAACTCAATTACAAACCACGGATCAAATCAACTAAAATTCAACTATTAATAGTCAATCAAAATACATAATTTATCATTCATAATCAGTCATCAAAATGGATCACAAATACATAATTCACCCTCTAAATTTACAAAATACTTCTTCATTAAGAGATTTAGTGAATATATCTACAATTTGTTTATTAGTATTTATAAATTTCATTTTTATATCCCCATTTTGAGTATGATCTTTTATGAAATGATGTCTGATTTCTATATGTTTAGATCTTGAGTGTTGTATGGGATTTTTAGTCAGATTTATGGCACTAGTGTTGTCACATCTTATAGGAATTTTATTTTGTTTTATGCTATAGTCCTCGAGTTGTTGCTTAAACCATAGAATTTGAGCATAGCAACTTTCTGCAACAATATATTCAGCCTCAGCTGTAGATAATGCTACGGAATTTTGATTCTTGCTAAACTAAGAAATTAAGTTTGTTCCAAGGAATTGACAAGTTCCTCTATCTAATCTACAACCAGCAAAATCAGCATCTGAATATCCAATTAAGTCAATTGTAGATGTCTTAGAATACCATAAGCCTAAGTGTTGTGTTTCTTTTAAGTATCTTAATATCCTTTTAACAGCAATTAAGTGTGATTCTTTAGGATTTACTTGATATCTTGCACACATACAAACATTATGTATTATATCAGGTCTACTTGCTGTAAGATAAAGTAAGGAACCAATCATTCCTCTATACAGCTTTGAATTAAGGGATTTACCATGCTCATCTTTTTCTAATTTACAAGAGAGGCTCATAGGAGTACCTATTGATTTTGAATCTTTCAAACCAAACTTCTTTAAGATTTTCTTTGTGTACTTGCTTTGGCAGATGAAGATTCCATCTCTTGTTTGCTTAATTTGGAGTCCAAGGAAGAAGTTGAGTTCTCCCATCAAGCTCATCTCGAACTCACTTTGCATGAGCTTAGCAAATTCTTCACATAAGCTTTCATTAGTATCACCAAATATAATATCAACATATATTTGAACAATCAGAATATCAGCATTTTTCTTTTTAATAAACAAGGTTTTACAACATTTCCTCTTGAAAAATTACTTTTTATTAAAAAATTGCTTAATCTATCATACCAAGCTCTAGGAGCTTGTCTCAAGCCATAAAGTGCTTTGTTCAATTTAAAGATATGATCTGGAAGTTTATGATTTTCAAATCCACGTGGCTGTTCTACATAAACTTCTTCTGTTATGAAGCCATTTAGAAATGCACTTTTGACATCCATCTGAAATAATTTAAAATCCATGAAGCATGCAAATGCAAATAATAATCTAATAGCTTCAAGTCTAGTTACAGGTGCAAAAGTTTCATCAAAATTAATTCCTTCTTCTTGATTATATCCTTTAGCAACTAATTTAGCCTTATTTCTAATTACAATTCCATCCTCATTTAATTTATTTCTGAAAATCCATTTTGTTCCAATTACAGAAATATTTTCAGGCCTTCTAACTAAATTCCAAACATTGTTTCTTTCAAAATGATTCAGTTCTTCTTGCATTGCCATTAACCAATTGTTATCTTTTTCAGCTTCTTCAAAAGATTTTGGTTCTATTTGAGAAACAAATACAAGATGAGTACAAACATCTCTAATGGAGGATCTAGTCCTTATCCCTTGTGAAGGATCACCAATTATTAATTCTCTAGGATGACTATGTGCATACCTCCATTCTTTTGGTAGACTAGTTTTACCCTTAAGCATTTGATCTTCTTCTTCTTGATTATCATCATGCTCTGAATTTTCAGATGCAGAAACATCCTTTAGGGTTAATTCTTTGTCTTGCTTATTGAGTTCTTCTGCATCATCATCGAGATCTACATTCTTTCTTGAAGAAGGATCATTAGATTCATCAAAGATAACATGTATTGACTCTTCTACGACTAGAGTTCTCTTGTTAAATATTCTATATGCTTTGCTTGAAGAAGAATATCCAAGAAAAATAGCTTCATCTGATTTTGAATCAAATTTTCCCAAGTTGTCCTTACCATTATTTAGAACAAAACAGATGCAACCAAAAATATGAAAGTATGAAAGATTTGATTTCTTATTTTTCAAAAGTTCGTAAGGAGTTTTCTTTAAAATTGACCTAATGGTAACTTTATTAAGAGCATGACAAGCTGTATTTATGGCTTCAGCCCAAAAATACTTAGGTAAGTCACTCTCACATAACATTGTTCTAGCCATTTCAGTAAGTGTTCTATTTTTTCTCTCTACAACACCATTTTGTTGCGGTGATCTTGGTGCAGAAAAATTATGATCAATACCATTTTCGGTGCAGAAATTTTTAAAATCATGATTTTCAAATTCAATTCCATGGTCGCTTCTAATCTTGATAGTTTTCAATCCATATTCATTTGAAATCTTTTTATACAGTTTAGTGAAAGCTGAAAATGCTTCACTTTTGTGTGCCAAGAAGAAAACCCATGTATACCTAGAAAAATCATCCACAATAACAAAACCATAATGCTTTCCACCTAGGCTTGCAGTTCTTGTTGGTCCAAATAAGTCCATATGCAGAAGCTCTAAGGATCTATTTATGGAGACAACATTTTTATATTTGAAAGAGGCTCTGGTCTGTTTTCCTAGTTGGCATACAGAGCAGATTTTATCTTTTTCAAATGACAATTTAGGCAAGTCGAAAACAAGTTCTTTTCGGATAAGTTTTGAAATTAAGTCTATGCTTGTATGAGCTAACTTTCGATGCCATAACCAGCTAGCTTCACTGTTTTTGGTTTTCATTGCTACCAAACAGTCCATGTTTTTCATGAGTATTTGATCTATATCAATCAAATACACATTTCCATGTCTATGTCCAGTAAATATTATACCACTGTTATTAGTACTAGAAACTAAGCACATTGATAATTCAAAAATCACAACATATCCTTTATCACAGAATTAACTAATGCTTAATAAATTATGTTTGAATCCATCTATTAATAAAATATTTTCAATAAATGTAGTTGGAGTAATCTGAATGTTACCAATACTAATGATTTTGCCTTTTCCATTATCACCAAAGGTAACCATTCCTCCATTTTTCTTTTTGAGGGACATGAATTGGGATTCATCCCCTGTCATGTGTCTAGAGCACCCACTATCCAAGTACCATTTTCTGTTTGATGCTTGGGATGCTAGACACACCTGCAAAACAGAAAATCAATTCTTTATCTTTGGTACCCAAACTTTCTTGGGTCATTGAATGTTAGCAATGATGGTTCCCTTCGGAACCTATATCTTTTTAATTGAAACATTGTTCATAAGATTCCGACTTATAGGATTGTAAGTGGCATATCTGTTTCAGTTTGTCTAATTTGAATGGTACAGATTTCGGTTTAACATAAGTGGGTTTCACAAAAATGTTTTTCAATTATTTCTGTTTCTTCCAAGGATTATATTAAACCAGCTTTATCATAAACAACTTTCTGACTTTCTAGAATTAAATTTAATTTCTCAGAACTTAGGGTGAATTTATCAACTATAGGTTTCAGTTTTTCAACTTCATTAGCTAACTTCTGATTTTCTTCATGCAGTTTCTTCTTGTTATCTAGAAGCAGAGTATTTTCTTTTTCTAATGATTGGTTCTTAATCTTCAGTTCCTTGTTCTTTAAGTTAAGCTTTTTATATTCAATCATAAGCTTAGAAAAAGCATCTTGAAGCTCATCGAAAGTGAAATCATATTCAGTATTCAGATATACCTCATTTTCATGTCCCATTAGACACAGATTTGCAGCTTCTAGTTGCTATTCTTCTTCTCCAGAGCTGGATTCATCACTGTCACTCCAAGTAGCCATCATAGCTTTCTTCCTTAACCTCTTCGGAGCCTTTTTCAATAGAGGATAGTCTGTTCTGAAGTGTCCAGGCTTTTTGCACTCATAACAAACATATGGTTTCTTATTTTCTTTGGTTTGCTCCTCCTTGATTACAGGCCTTCTCTTGAAGTTTTCTTTATTTCTTCTAAAGAATTTTTTGAACCTTCTTATAATCAGGGCCATTTCCTCACTGTTATCAGATTCAGAATCCTCGCTTTCATCTTCATGTAGAGTGGATTTAAGAGCAATGGTTCTGCGCTTTTTGGGTTCATCCTCCTCAAGATTTTGTTTCATTGAGAGCTCATGAGTCATTAAGGAATCCAACAGTTCTTCCAGTGGGAGAGTTGAGATCTTTGGCTTCTTGAATGGCAGTGACCTTTGCTTCCCATGCTTTAGGAAGAGACCTAAGAATTTTCCGAACAAGATAACTGTTAGAATATGATCTGCCAAAGCTTTTCAGGCCGTTTATAATATCAGTGAACCTAGTAAACATTTCAGTTATAGATTCACTATTTTCCATTCTAAATAATTCATACTTATGCACTAGCATACTGATTTTAGATTCTTTGACCTGGTTAGTGCCTTCATGTGTAACTTCCAGCCTATCCCAGATTTCTTTAGCAGTTATGCAAACAGATATACGAGTAAACTCATTTGCATCTAAAGAATAGTAAAGAACATTCATGGCTTTTGCATTCAGCTAAGCCATTCTTTTATCATGGTCATCCCATTCAATCTCATGTTTGAATAAGGTGATGCCATCAACAATTTTAGTTGGTGTGTGAGGTCCATTAACAATAATAGTCCATAAATCATAGTCAAGTGCTTGAATAAAAGTTCTCATACGAGCTTTCCAATAAGTGAAATTTGTGCCATTGAAAAGACATGGTCTGTTGGTAGATTACCCTTTGGCAACAGAGGATCTCATAGTGGCTGCCATGACCTTTAACTCTTGATTGTTAGATCAAAAAGTTTTTTGTGAGTACCAGGCTCTGACACCACTTGTTGCCCAGAGGTGCAGCCCAAGAGGGGGGGTGAATTGGGTCTCTTTAAAAATAACTAAAGTTAAAACGTATGGAGAGTATGAGTTACTGTTATCTTATAGTTTCAGCAGCGGAAATAAGATTGCACAAATTCGACAGTGAATAAAGTTAGTAAAGCAGTCAGGAATATGCAGAGGAAAAGAAGAGAAGAACCACAATCACAAACACCAAGGTTTGCAGTGGTTCGGTGCACTTCCAGCACCTACGTTCACTTCTCAAGCCTAGCTTGAGATTTCACTATAACCCAGCAGATTACAGCCTGATTGTTTTCCGGGCTCACAATCAAAACCCAGTTGGTTTTCCTAGGCAACCAACCGAAAACCTTTTGTTTTCCGGGATCACAAACAACCTAGTTGGTTTTCAGACAAACCAACCAAAAATTTTACACCGTTTGTTTTTTCGGGCTCACAAACAATCCAGTTGGTTTTCAGATAAACCAATCAGAAATTTTTTCATTGCTGAATATTCCCAATTCAGCAACTTCCAATCGAGGCTTGGAAGAGCCTTTACAAGTTTAAAATCAATGAAACTGTTACAGTAGCAATTAATCCAACTAAAAAAATGCTGTAATTAGAAAACTTAAAGCTTCAGAGCATATAAAGAATAAATCAATGAAAGTAAAAGCTGAAACCAATGAAGAAGTTGGCTGTGGAAGGATGTTCCAATGTCCGAACAGCAGCTTTTCACGATGCAGTGAGAAACTTCGACTGATCTCCTCACAAGAGAAAGTTTCAGATTACAATGCTGGTGAGGATGATGAACTGTTAAGCTTTTTCTTCTCTTTTTCTCAGTGGAAACCTTTTGTTTTCAATAGAATCTTTTCCCTTTCCTTGTTGTTTCCATTCTGAGGTTCCCTCGTATTTATAGACAAATGCTTCGGCGGGATTTGAATTCCTTTCTTCCCGTTCCGATGAGAATCTTTTTCTGTTATAGAAGACAAAAGTCGTTCACAGCTTTCCGTTGTGGTTCCAGCAGTACAAGGGTCGACTCATGTATCTTAGGGGTTGACTCATGTTCATTCTGGATCGGCACTTCAAAATGTCGAGAAGGCTTATGCTGTGGTATTTGCAAAGGGTCGACTCTTTATCCTTAAGGGTCGGCTCATCTTCATCAGGAGTCGCCTCTTTAAACACAAGGGTCGGCTCACGCTTTGGTTTTTCGGCCGGCGCTGAGACTGAGCAGGGGTCGACTCTTCAAACTCAAGGGTCGACTCTTCAATTTCGGGGGTCGACTCTTCAAGCTTCTCTCAGGCGGTAAGAACTTTCTGTTTACTTTAAATTACACAAGGGTCGACTCATGTTTTGCAGGGGTCGACTCATTGACTGTGTTCCTTGAATAAAACTTATCAGAATCAACTTAAACTTATCCTTTTTGCTTAGGAGTTGACTTAAGCCTTTCAAACAGGAAACTTTAGACTTCATCTCTGATCTCCATGGACTAGATTAAGATCATTTCCTTTTAGAACATGTCCAATGAGATATTTGCGAAGAACTTAAGATTTTGCAGTGCTTCAATTCTTCTGATTTTTCTTGACTTATAAAACTTCACAATTAAGCCAATGTCATTAGTATACAACATCATCTTAAGTATTTTGTAATCATCAAAATTCAACCTTTAGGTTTGACAAGAGTATTCGTCATGGATGATTTGAGAGTCGGCTTTCACTCTCTAAACACTTTTGCTAATAAAAATGAGATCATAGCAATGTAGAAAGAGCTCGTCAAGCTAATTTTGTTTGACTGCTTTGCCACCCTTCAAATGTTCTCAACAGTAGTATTTACTATATCATACGAAATCAAAAAAAGTGAAGACTTCTTAAAGGCAGAGATTTATAGCGGGATAGAAGAAAGAAAAGTGGCGGAAATTATCCGCTCATTTCAAATCTATCATATCAGACTCTTCAGCTATGATGAGGACTTGCCCAGTGGTACCATGAATAGTCCTTTCGAAGAATTTAATTTTAAAAAATATAGTATTTCCTCATATATAGAAGTCTATTACAAAGCAAAAGAGTTTCAGCACCAAAGATGTTGGTCAGATGGAAGAATCTGAATGACTACTGAACCACCAATAAACATCCAAGCTGAAGGAAGCTTATGGAAACCCTTGCTGAATATCATCAACTCTCTAGAAAATATTCAATACAAGCTACTGTTCCAAGAAAGTATAAAGGGCACCATGATGATCTAGTTTGGTCGTCGTCATGTATAAAGGCTAAATGCAGAACTTTGCCATGATGAAAACAGATGAGATAAACAAATAGTTGGCTTAGGGGGAATTGACAATGTGATGTTAAACATCAGGGATAAAAGGATGAGTCAATGGTATAGTTAATTTTACAATTAGAATGTACAGGGCTTTTCTGGTTCTATGATTAAATCATGAATAGATTTTTCCCTGTTGCTGATCTGAATGTATTTTCCACATTCATATGGAGAGATTTTATCATGCTTGTTGAGTTGAAACTGGAACCTAATATGGGAACCTCATCCTAATTTGTTTACATTTTTTATAACTGCTGTAGCATTGGAATTGCAAACTTTTATGTTTTACATGGTTGGCTTTGATGCACTCCCAAACTATCTTGACATTTTGCTTCTTCAAAGGTGTTTTGTCAGATTAGATCCTGGGTCAGTCTACTAGTCCCAAAAGTTGAGCAATAAACTAGTTTTATTGATATTCTTTGCACATTGCTATTCATGTCAAGAATTTCTGCTAATTTACCCTTTATGCAACTTACTAATCTGGGATAGTAGAACGTTAGCCTCTTCCCATCATTAAGCGTTATATGCCTATTCACTAAATTTCATGTGGTTTTGCATACTCTTCACGGTTAGAATGTTCTGTATAATTTGTCTTTAGTTTGATTGTTATATTTTGATCCAACTATTCTTTCATTACTTGTTCAGATTGCATTGGCTCAGCATTTAATGCAAAGGGGGCAATGCAGTGCCCAAATTGTCGGAAAGTTGAGAAAGGTCGATGGCTTTATGCAAATGGACACCGCTCTTCTGCTGATTTTGATATTGATGGCTGGGTTACTGAAGACATCTATGATCTTGGCTATTCTGAGCTGGTAAACATGGCTTATAAAAAAGAACTCTCTTTTTTCTTTGAATCTAGAAAATAATTTTTTTCCTTTAATTTTTTTGTGCAAAAGATGTTGGTCCATTGCCATAAACTTGCATTGAAGAGTTTGGTTTTTATGATAGACCTTGTATTCAGGAATATCTCTGCAGTTCATATAGTCATGCTTGACACTTCAGGCACCATATTATAATTTAAGAAGTCTTTGATGAAGTGGATTTGCATATATGCACTTTTTATAAATCTCATACATTAATGTTTTTGGAGGAGGCAAAACTGGCATCAATTCTTTCTGATTTTTCTGGTCATTCTTTTTAGGTGAAACCTTACTTTATGGTAGTCCTTTCTAACTCTTTGTTTCTCAAGAGGTAACAAAACCAATGCTGCCACATAAAATGGTAGTTGATTATCATGTGGGATGTACAGAGATTTTTTTCCCTTCTCTTGTGTGGCTTAGGTCAAATTTTTTTCATTTTTATTATATGTCTGACATAAATTAATGAACTTTAATATTTTCCCATTGCATACGTCTAAAATCAAATAATTAATATACTTCTATATATATCCCTCTCCCGAAAAAAATAGGTAACATAATACTATTTGTATATTTGCATATACCACCTGGTACCGCCTATAAGATGGGCTTGATATATTTCAAGAGCTTCTCAAGAACTTTAAATCCATCAGCTTTTTAATTCTCTAGTGATATCAATCAGTCAAGTGGCCTTCTTTATAATAAGTCAAGGGGTTATTATCTTATTGCATGTGATTGTTAATCAATAATCTGGATTACTTAATGAGATTATATGTTATCAATTTCTATATGTGTGATTGGGTTTTACATCCCACTTATGGCACACCAACCCCAAAAGTAGTTAGTCTTCCTATTTTATATTATTCTATAGTATTCATTTACTGCTGAGAAATTTTTAGTTGGGTTTTCTATCAAATGATTCAACTAGAGATCCATCATATGTCATCTATCAGCATGGAGTCGATCTTCCATCATTTACTTGGTATTGTGAATTGATGATTCAAGGTATCAAATGACTAGAATTAGATTAAGAACTCCATAAATTGCATGTTGGACAATTCGGTGGTAAAGATAAATGCTGCAGAAGAATTAACAATCTGAGTTTGATTATCGTCTTCTAGATCCTCTAATTTAAATTGTAGCTATGGACCTAAACTGTGACATATTTCTTTGCCATCTATTGTGTAGTGGCAAAATTATTCATCTACCCTCAAAGGATATGTTGCTTGAAGCAAGGTACAAAGCAATGGTACTGAGCCCCATACCGATGCCACCTTGTCACTATATAGGTACACCCACTATGGAGACCGGTTCGGCAGTTGGTATGCCCCCCATACTATGTACCAGTACTGAATCGGCATGGCACGACGGCATACTATGGCTTGAAGTCCATTTGGTTGCGATACTGTCAACAAATTCTACTTGCAATTCCTTGTGACCATGTTTTCTAAGTGCATACCTATGATCAAGTAACTTGGCGAGAATACCATTTATTGATGATATGATCATAATCAAGGTTCAACTGATGCTGCTGATAGGATTGGTGGTCATGGTCAACTATTATCAAGTAACATGGCTAGAATACCATTTATTGACGATATGGTCATAATCAAGGTTCAACCGATGCTGCTGATGGGATTGGTGGTCATCGTCAACATGACTCTTGTCGAGCTGTGTTGAAACAAAAAAAAGGACTTACGAACTGAAAACATCCTTCTAATTAAAAAAATGATTTAATTGTGTGATGCTGATAGGGTGCTATTGCTAGTGTTGGCACTTTAAAACCATGGTTGGAATTACTCATCAAAGAGAATGGAGGCACATAGCACTAGATTTTTTTGGTTTTTTTTTCCTTGTTGGATATGCTAGAGATAGAGAATGCCCAAGTACAAGAAAATAAATAGGCTTCAGGATTTGGAGGTTGGCCTCCAAGCTTTTACTCCATATATATATATATATATATATATATGTGCGCGTGCGCATGTAATAGCATGTTAAGATAAAAGATAGTTAAAAGATATGAATACTGATTGTTGTGTCAATCTTTCTTGGTTGAGAACATGGAACCTCTTGTTGATAGCTCAGCTTTGATTCCATCTTGTACAACTTGGAAACTCGTGCATGCAAGGCAGGCTGAACTAGTACTGGGATCCGTACAAGTCAGCTACTGGTATGGTACGGTATTGAGAAAGTGGATTCAGTTGGTTTCATCGTTCATGCTGCGAACCTGAACCTGATAGCTATCACTTACTGGTCAATACAGTACTGACACTTGATATGGTTAGGCATGTTGGTTCTGAACCATGTACACAATTTTTTATTTTTTACTTTTTCATTTTTTTATGTTTAATGATTTTTTATGAAGTTTTTGAGTGATTTGAACAACAATTTGATGTTTTTTGCGGTGTTTTGATATTCTTTAATTTGGTGTTTCTTTTCTTCATGCTTGTTGTTTATAAAATGACTATAATTTTAATGCTAAATGCAATTAAAGTACGTAGATCATTATATTTATAAAGAAAATCAATAAAATACAGAATATAAAGTCAATTTAAATATATACCAACATCTAAAATCTCATGGAGTGGTAATGTCTCTTGTAGATATCAGGATCATCTTCGTAATAAACTTCTGATTTTATGAAGGGTGAATTAGGCTTCTCAAAAACTTAAATATAATGCAGCACAATAAAAATTTGATAGATAAATATTAATTTCAGCAACTAACGAATAAGTATGCAAAAAATCAATGCAAACAAATCAAGTGACAAAAACACAATTTTATAGTGGTTCGGTGTCAATTCTGCACCTACGTCCACTTCCTAAGACACCCTTCTTGAAAATTTTCACTATAATTTTTTCAGGATTACAGTCCGATTGTTTTACCCGAGTTTATAATCAACCCAGTTGATTTTCACAGGTAACCAACCAAAACCAACACCGAGCCTATCCTCAGGCTCAGCATAATTCAATTTATGGTTTGGATGGATCTTTCGTCAAGTTTCAATCCTTGAAACTTGCCACAACAGTGTATAGAAAGTAATGTGTAAACACAATAAAGTACAACTTTTGAATAATAAATACAAAGTAATAAATTGAGCTTGACTCAGTTGGTTGGCTTTGATTAATCTTAAGTGCACTTCACCAACTCTCAGTTGAAGAGAATATAATCTTTCAACTCTTAATAAATGTTCTTGAGTATTTTTCTCTTTGAAGCTCTCTTCTTTTTGTTTTTTTCTTTCGTTCTCTTGTTTTTGTTGATTTCTTTTTGCACTTCTTGTTCTCTCTTTATTTTTTTTGGTGTTTCCATACATTTATACCATTTGAAAGTGGTTGGAACACTCTTCTAGCTAATAGATAGGTTGAAAGAGCTACTGTAACATAAAAACAATCATTCTGATTTACAGAAAAACTAGTCGTTGCTGTTGTTAGGCGCAAATGGGTCGACTCATCATCTCTAGGAATCGACTCGTGATCTTTAGGGGTCGACTCAAACTTGCTGTTATTTTTTCTGTGCTCTATCTTTCTTCTGCAATCACGTGGAGTTGGCTCGTTCAGTTCGGGGGTTGACTCGTCTGGTAATGGGTTGACTCGATATTTTGAAGCGTTGACTCTTCAACGGACGGAGTTTTACTGCTTTCTATGTTTCCACTGTGGTCGTTCAAGGGTCGACTCGCTTGTTTTTAGGGGTTGATTTTTGTTTGACTAGAGTTGGCTCGTGTTTGTCATAGGTCAACTCGCCAATTGGATAAAATTTTGAACTCTATCTTTTCTCTATGGCCAGTCGGGGTCGACTTGCTTGTTTTTAGGATTGGCTCGTGTTAGATTGGAATTGGCTCGTGTTTTTTATGCGTCAGCTTGCCAATATGAAAAATTTTGCAGCTTTGTATTTTTTGAGACTGTTCTGGGGTTGACTCGTGATCTGCTGGAGTCGACTTGTGATAGTGTATAAGTCAATGATAGTGTGCCAGGGTCGACTTATTGCAAATTGAGAGTTGACTCTTGAGATAGCTCAGAACGAAATTTTCTGTGTTTGCATGTGAGCTTCCAAGGATTGCTTCATGGATAGCTTGAGTCATCAGAGAACCCAACAATTTTTCTAGGAGAAGGGCGTTGAGGTCTTTCACTTCTTGAATAGTTGACTTTGGCCTTCTAAGCTCTTGATAGTGATTTGAAAATCTTTCTTACTAAATCACTGTTAGTATAAGATTTTTCAAAGCTTTTAATACTGTTAATGATATTAGTAAAGCGAGTAAGCATTTTAGTGATTGACTCACTGGAATCCATTTTAAATAGTTTGTATTTATGTACAAGCATATTAATTTTGGATTTTTTGACTTGGTCAATGCCTTTATGAGTTACTTCCTGCCTATCCCAAATCTCTTTAGCAGAATAACAAGTTGATATGTGATTAAACTCATTAGTATTTAGTGAGCAATAATGAACATTATGGCCTTAGCATTCAGCCGTGCCATCTTTTTATCAAATTCATTCCATTCTTCTTCGGCTTTGGGAAGAGACACACCATCAATAATTTTTGTGAGTGTGTGAGGACCATTAACTATGGCATTCCACATGTCATAGTCTAGTGCTTGAACAAAGATGCGCATGCGTGCTTTCTAATAGGTATAGTTTGTGCCATTAAAAAGTGGAGGTCTATTTGTGTCCCTCGACATGAGATTCCAGTTGGGATTGTCATATATCTGTGACTCTTTGACGGTTAGGTCAATGAGAGGATTGAGTACCAGTCTCTGATACCAGTTGTTGCCTAGCTATGCTGCCCAAGAGGGGGAGAATTGGGCTTCTTGAAAACTTAAATTTAATGCAGTAGAATAAAATATAGGTGAATAGTTATTTCAGCAATTAACAAATAAGTGAATATGCAGAAAATCAATGCAGACAAATCAAGCAACACAAACATACAAAATTTATAGTGCTTTGGTGCCAATCTTGCACCTACATCCACTTTTCAAGACACCCTTCTTGAAAAATTTCGCTATCATCTTTTTAGGATTAGAGTCCTATTGTTTTACACAGGCTCATAATCAACCCAATTGATTTTCACAAGTAATCACCCAAAACCAACACCAAGCCTATCCTCAGGCTCAACATAATCCAATTCACAGTTTGGATAGACCTTTTCTTAAGTTTCGGTTCCGAAAATTTGTCACAATAGAGTATAAAAAGTAATGTGTCAAACACAATAAAGTACAACTCCTGAATAATAAATACAAAGTGATAAATGGAGCTTGACTCGGTTGGCTTTGATTGATCTTGAATGCACTTCACCAACCCTCAATTGAAGAGGATATGATCTTTTAACTCTCAGTAAATGCTCGTGAGTATTTTTCTCTTTAAAGCTCTTCTTTTTGTTCTTTTTTTTGGTCTTATTTTTGTTGATTTCTTTTTTCACTTCTCGTTCTCTCTTTGTTTCTCTTAGTGTTCCTATGCATTTATACCATTTAAAAGTGGTTGGAACACTCTCCTAGCTGTTAGACAGGTTGAAAGAGTTGTTGTGATATGAAAACAACCATTCTGATTTATGGAAAAACTAGCAATTGCTATTGTTAGACGCAGAGGGGTCGACTCGATATTTTCATTGGTCGACTCATGGCCTCCAGGAGTCGACTCGTGATCGTTAGGGATTAACTCGAATTTGCTGTTATTTTTGCTGCGCTCTTTCTTCTGTGGTCATTGTGTAGTCGGCTCTCTCAGTTCCGGGGTCGGCTGATCTGGTGACAAGGGTCGACTTAATGTTTTCAGGGGTCGACTTTTTAATGGACTAAGTTTAACTACTTTTTGTCTTTCTACCATGGCCGTTCAAGGGTCGACTCGCTTGTTTCTGGGGTTGACTCTTGTTTGACTAGAGTCGGCTTTATTTCTCATTGGTCGACTTGCCAATGTGAAAATTTTCAGCTCACTGTCTTTTCTTTATGGCCACTTAGGGGTCGACTTGCTTGTTTCTAGAATCAACTCGTGTTAGATTAGAGTCGGCTCATGTTCTTCATGGGTCAACTTGCTAATATAATGAATTCCATAGCTTTCTGTCTGCCTTTTGAGACTATTCTAAGGTCGACTTGCGATCTACTGGACTCGACTTGTGAAAGCATATCAGGCAGTGACAATATGTCAGGGTCGACTCATTACAAACTAAGGGTCGACTCTTGAGATAGCGAGATTTCAAGGATTGCTTGAAGGCCTTTTAAGAGTTGTAAATCTTGGTATAGAGCTTCAGATAAATCATCTTCATTAGAGAGATACTGAAGGCTTTCTTCTTGGCTTTCTGAAATCAATTAAGCATACTTAAGGTAATAGATTAGCGATCCTTTTACTCAATTATTTTGCATCATCGAAATCAACCCTTTAGGGTCAACAACATTCATACCCAAACTTGAATAAAATGGTACAAAATTTTCATGGAGAATGGCATTCATACCCCTAAGCATAATTTTGATTTTGTAGTATTTTTTGAATTTTATTTTAATTTTTAATTTTTAAATCTGAATTTTTTTAATTTAAAAATTATAGATTGAATGAAAATCTAAGATCTTGGTGCCATCGTGTAGATTTTTCCTAAATTTACAACATATCATGAAATAAGACTAAAATATGAAAATTTAACATGACCTTACCCTATTTTTTCAATTTACGGCGAATTTTTGGCCTCAAAATTAAAAAAAAGTTACAGAAATAAAGAGTGGAGAGTGCTATTATCTAATTTCAGCAAAATTCAGGTTGAAATCCATGAAAACAACAAGATTAGGCCAATTTTTAGTTTTTTAATATAAAAAGGGTTTGGAAGGCATTGAGAGCTCACGAGAAGGGGGGCGGGGGTGCTCTCAGCACCCCCAATTATTAGACTTACATGAAGGGGGGGGGGGGGGGGGGGCGTATGCATGCCTGAATCGATGCAAACCATCTGATTGGCATCGGTACCGTATGGAACCGCCTGGTTTGGTGTGGTTCGGGTCATTTCTAGGCCAAGGAGGGGAACCATCCCAGTTCTCATCTAGCATGGTATAGTACGAACCGAATTGCCCAATTTGGGATGGTTCAGCTAACCTTGCGTGTATGCGGACATGATAATAGTTTAGGATAAAAGATATTTTAAAAAATACATACTTATCTTTGTTAGTGTTAATATTTCTTTGTTGAGAACTTGGAACCTCTTGTTTTGATAGCTTCAACTCTAATTCCATCATGTAAACTTGGAAACTTGTGTGCATGCTTGTGTGAGGCCGTGCACATGGGCATGTGTGCTTTTGTGCGTGTATGTCTAATAACATTATTTAGATAAAAGATATTTAAACAAAACACTAAGACATCTTGTTGTGTTAATCTTTCTTAGTTGAGAATGTGGGACCTCTTGTTTTGATAGCTTCAACTCCATCTTGTACCACTTCAAAACTCAATGACTTCTATGAATTCGAGTTCCCTGCTTTGTGGAATAATTTGCATTGTGAATCTTTAATTGATGCTAAACAAGAATCTAATAAAAACATGGTACATGCTTTGATAGGAATTGATTTATGACAAAAGAGCTGCACATATGAAAAGGGAACCCCTCCCTCCCCCCACCCCTACGCCCCCCAGATTGGGAAAGGGCATCTAGGATTTCTAGTGATGCTTCTATTATACCTTTGCTAATGAATATCAACAAGATTAGTTGATAAGAGGGAAGAAATGACAGTTTTCTAATCTAGAAAAGAGTAAGAGGTTGACTAACATATGTTTCCCCTAGAGAAGTTAAGTCGCATACAAGTAAGAAAGAAAGGAGTGAAGAAGGAAAAGAGCACCAGAAGGGGATGAAGATAGAAGAGCAAACATAAGAAAAAAAAAGGGATAGACTTCATAACGATTTGTTTGGAATCAAGTTGCACAACCTCGGAGCTTCATGGATTGCTATATATAGAGGCACTTGAATCACTCAAAGTCACGGGCTGAAGTACATTCTGACTATCCCAGTTTGTGGTTTTTCTATACCTTAAAATAAGACACCAAAAGATTCTGGAGTTTTACTTATTCGAAAACAATTCTTGACGTATCAAAACTTAAACTCTATAGATATAGTAATGATCCCATTTTTGTTTAAACATTTTGACAAGAAAATGATAGATAATCTGTGATTTTTTGCGCACACCACTTATTATCAAGCTCAATATTTACTGATGTCTGATCAAGAAGTTATGCTGCTAATCACCAATGTTCCTTTGGTCGCAACTGACACCATATCAACAAATTTTCTCTTATCATTTAAAATCTGATGGCAACTTCAACAAGTTGAACATGTAAGGTATGTCTAATCATGTATGAGAGATGCTCAGTATCAACCTTCTGGTCTTATTTAAGACATGGAAAGAGTCTAGACGAGGGCCTAAGGTAATTTGATATAGAGAACTGCATCTGCCACAACTTATAGCCATAGTGCTGAAAAGAAATGTGATTTTCTTCGGCAATTTTGTGAAAAAAATTGCGTGAGAACGAAGAACCTACACCATGACCTTTATTAATGTTGAAAAGTATTATGATGAAAACCAAGTTAGCATACTTAAATGGAGTCGAGTAAGAAAAGCATATCGAATGGGTGTATTAGTCTAATAATAATGATATGTATGTAGATATCACTTGTGATAAGACTAGGGATATTTATGGCAAATTGATGTTCATGAGGAATTAGATTTCATGCTAGTCTAATAATCATGATGTGTATGTAGATATTGCTTGCGATGAGACTGGGGATATTGATGGCAAATTGATATTCATGAGGAATTAGATTTCATATGGTGCATATATTTGTGGATAAATTGTTGCTGAATGATGAGATTGGAGAAAGTTAAATAGGTCTTACTAAAGAGGGTTTGAGATATTAAACAGTTCTAGGAAAAAAATGGATTCATGGAGTGGCAATTTAGCAAGATTGCACAAGGAGATATTGTTGTAAGTAGAACTAACAGGATCTATCTTTCTTTATCAAGATGCTTACATAAATTGGCTTTCCCATTTGTAGGTCGAGTTCCATTTAATATAGAGGTTGATATAGATACAAAGTAAAGAAGAAATTAGTGTTTAATTGTAAAGGACGAAAAACAGACTTGAGAACCTGCTATTATCACGTTCTGTGTCTCACTAGATCGCATTTCTCTGCATTGCATCATATTGGTGTAGCTAAATCAGAAAATGCAACTATAAAATCATTTTGAACTCATAGATTTTCTTTTAAATATGGTACTGGATGTAAGTATAAGTTTATTGTAACATATAATTCCAATCATCATGACATGTCTCAGGGATGTGGGTGTAAATTGGCAGTTGTAGCCTTGGGTCATAATCTGCCTTCGCTGGAACTAGAGCTAGATGTATCAGGCTTGACCTGAATGCATGCTAAGAGGAACAGAGGAAAACAAACGGGGAGGGCCGGGGTTGGGGGTTGGCGATTTTGAAAAACCGTGGTGTGAGGCAACACATAGACCTTAAGACAGAAGGCATATAAGTTTCATAAGTTTTCCTTCATATTAACAGATATATGAGAAAGAAAAGATTTAAGATATGAGTTTCCTCCTACTGACTAAATTTGCATAGGAAAAGTTTCACTTGTGAAAAGTATATCGAAATGTAATGAATTTTATGTTATCCTCGGCACTATTTTTGTGTAAACCTTAAAGTGCATGGAGAATTTCTTGGCAGACACAAGTTTGGCCTTGTGATCCACACATAATGTCATGCAAAAGTGAATTAGGTTGCCCCTCGTATTGTATTGAAAACCTACTGTACATATGGCTCTTACTAGGGCATCCTATAAAGTGCAAGGTGTTGCCAAACATGAGCCTCTTCTTGCAATATCTATGCCCCACCTCATATTGTAAGAACCATGAGTTTATATCGCTTGTACCCTGAGCCTTTAGGCATTTTTGGAAAGTGAAACCTTGAGGTGTAAGACAAGATCCACCTAAAATAAGGACTTCTTTTTTTCAAAGGACAAGAACTAGTTCGAGTCACCATTTCAGGAAGAGGTGATTGATGAGATTCAAGTTTTAACCTTCTCTTGCTGTGAGGAGAGAGCGAGGTGTGACAATTCTTGTTACTTTAAGTGATTAAGTGGTTATGGGTTGAAATAAGGAAGTTGCATAGAGATTTGGTTACCTTATAAAGTAATTCAAAGGCTCAAATTTGATTCTTTTTGTTATAACCAACCCTAAGATGAATTCCTCCCTTGAGCCTGGTTATCTAGGCTGAAATCTGAATCTCAAGCCTGCAACCAGAATACAAGCCTGCAATTATGCGGACAACCATTAGGAAAATCATGTTGGATAAACCTGTTGACACCCTTATGTGCAATCAGTTTTTAGTTATGTGGTTTTAGCACTGACTTGCTCATCAAAGATGAAATTAGAAATATTATCTTCCATTTTTTTGCACTTTTAGGCTTTACATAACATTAACATCAATGTAAATATTTTTTTGCAGCCGTTTGGATTTCAGTGGTGTCCTTTCCGTGGGTTTACGCAACTTGCATCATTATTCGAGTAAGCTTGTTTCTCAACTGCAATTGCATCTTCTTTGTTCTTTTATCTTCCTTTTTAATTACTTTTGGGCCAAATAGCTTATTTTGCATTGAGCTATTTAGACTTGTGTTTGATATTTGTGTCATGCATTGTACATTATCTATTACTGCAATTTGCTTTGTTAGTTGCCATATTTGCACTGATTTGTGTACGCTGAGAAACTTATTGGTGATAGCTTGAATGTTTGTGAGCATATGGCCTTGAGTTTATGTCGTATAACAGTATCGAAAGTTTCTTGATATGCAGGAATGCTGATTTAGAATATTTTGATTTTGTACGTACTTAAAATTGATTCTTTCATTTGTGTTGCTCACCTTTATGCTTTGATGCGCACATGGCTTTTCAATCTTCTCTACTTGTTTAGTATGTTAATTTGTGCTACTTGTTGGTTATTTCATCTTCTTATGGATATGCTAGGTATTTGCCAAGACTTTGCACGGTCATATTCTCATTGTGCTTTTATCATTTAATTTTTGTATTAATGACTGTGTTTTACATGGCTATATCTCACATATATAGGTCTCAGTTTTTCCATTTTAACAAGGATCATGCTCCCATAAGTTATATTCAGTTCTATAGAGGTATCTAGGTTTTGTTTCAACTCTAATCATGAGGCTCATCGTTGACCTTTGCCCCCTCAAAATTAGCTGTCTCAACTTTTGTATCCTTATGGATGAAAACAAATGTTTTCCTAGGATGGTCAGAATCCTATGATTGTCTGCTTTCAGTTTTGCCCTTGTTCCTACCTAGTTTCTACTAGAGGCTGTTTTTCACTTTAGGTCCTTAATTGGTAATTGTTTAGTACATCCACCAATTAAACATGGAAAACACAAGTTGTTTTTGTTTCTCCTTAGGTGTTATCTTGAAGTTAGCGGTCGAAGCTATCTCCCTTTGCATGGTGAATTTAGGACTCCAAACATGTCCTACAAGTATGTTGGTTACCAGGTTTTTCCTTCTCTACTCATTCCAACCATCCATTATTGAATATATTGCCTTTTCTAGGGTTAAAACTGGATTGGATACGGATCGGATACCAGTACATGCATATCCATATTTGTTTTATTTGAAAAATATAGATACAGAAATGGATATTAGTCAAATAAAAAATTCTTATTCGTATTTATTTTATACAGATATGGATACAAATTGGATACCGGAAATATGGATATAAATACGGATATAAGTTGAATAATTAAACTTTATGACCATAGAATCAAAGATATTACTAAGTGGATGTTAAATCAATTTAATAGCATGTTAATATGGTTATATATTTCTCTTAAAAGTTCATGAGTGCTATATAAAATTAAATATGGTTACAAATAAAATCGGATATTCGGATACGGATCGGGTCTATCCATATTCATTTTCTTTGATGGATATAGATACGGATACAAATATTAGTTGGATGCTCAAATTTCTATCCATATTCGGAAAGATTTGGATATGAAAACAGATCCGGATAGATATAATCTGGTCCACTTTCACCCTTAGCCTTAATTTTTCTTTTTTCTGGAGCTGAGTAATATTTTCTTGATAATTATCTTTCCTCTTAAACTAAGTTTTTTTGCCTTCTCTTTCTCCTCCTGTTGATCCTCTCCTTATGCCCCTATTTCATACTTTTCTGCTCTTCCAGCGCCTTCTATTGCACATTTATACCAACCAGTATGGTGGTCATATGTTCAAAGATGTTCGATCAAATAGGTCCAGAAGCTGTCATTAGTTTCATTGTAGTGATCTTTCCTCTCTGATTTCCCATTCTCACCTTGGTATCTTCTCTATGTCATCATTTTTTAGTTTTAAAAGCTTATCATTCTTTCCTTTTTTTCATTCTAGCTAATTCTTCCAACTTCAATATTTTCCTGCAACCATCCACTTTCAGCAGGTACCACCAGTGTATTATTATAAGAAATTTGTTTTGCTCCTGTATTTGCCTTTCAGCTTTAGACTTCAGCAAATCAGATGATTGATGCAAGTATTTTAAGCTAAAAGGAAGAGCCTTCTTGCATTTCTTAATGATCCAAACAAGCATGCTTTAGAGGATCAAAGGTCATCACATGACAGGAAGCGGACAACAAAAATATTTATGTATGTGTTGATAATGTTAAAATATGTTATACGAACCCTTTCCGTATTTTTTTAAATGAGGCATCATGGACTTTGTTATATGCAAATGATCTAGTGTTGGTTGATGATTTTTAAACAAGTGGATGTTAAATTATAAAGAAAGTTTTAAGGATATGCGTTTAAACGATTTAGAGTTCTATTGCTAAATCACATATCATTTCATCTAAGGTTCGTCGTTTCGGTACTGGACCCTATATCGGTGCCACACTAGAATAGTGTCAGTACGGTATGCTACGGAATTTTTTTGGCGTACCGAGTGTCGGTATGCCACCCATATCTGGTACTGGTACCGAACTGATACGGTACGGTATGCTCTATACCATATTGCCTGGTTCGGGCCGATACGACGTACCATGATTTCATCCATCATCGTTACTTTGTGTGTTATCTCCTTGAAGTACATAGGAATTGAATATCAAACATTAAGAGATTAATTGCCATTTCACTCGTTTTTGCTATTTTCTCGGGCACTGATACACTCCCCACATCTCCTGTGCTACATTACCTTTATTAATAGATACTCTACGTATGATTTACTTTGAGTTAAAAGGTAGCACTAGTGTAAGTAATTCCACATACAATTACTATTATTCTCTTAGGTTTAGGATTTTTTCCAAGATATTGCTACTATGATGGAAGAAAAGGCATAGTAATTCAAATTATAAGGTTTAAAGGAATAATATGTTGGGGAATTAGATTTTGAGTCACATTATGAAGCTATTAAGTAACTAAGAAACGGTTTAGAAATTTAATCAATATTTTTAAAAGCAATCCATCCTCATGCGAAGAGGTTGAACCATTGAAGCAATTATTTTACTTACATGGCTGATGCAAAAATTTGAAATGAAAAGGAAGTTTAGGAATAGAGTGATCCCCACAAAGCTTATCATGAGGCATTAAGGGTTATTATATGGTCTGTGAAGTGGAAGATACCAGTACAGAATTAGTGAGGATATTCTATGAGGGGCCCCTTGGTTTATCTTATAGGCAAATTGGTTAGTCAAGATTAAAAGGTTGAATTTTACACTGAAGATCAGAAAGTTATAAATATATGGTTTCACTATTTGCCAGGATAAATGAAGGGCATGGAATGCTACATTAGGCCATGGAATAAACTCATTAAATGAGGAATGAGATATTGACAGTCATTTTTGGTAATGTGGTTCCATTGGCAAGACTTCCTCCAATTGAAGATGTGGTTTGTTACAGTGAAGATGTGCTTTTGGAGGGAGATGGATAATGTGTATCAAAGGGTGTCCTACTACTGGTGGGTCTAGGGAGGGTTAGAAGTTCGCAGCTTTCTTCCCATGTGTAGAGAGGCTATTTCTGTATTTCGAACCTGAGACACCTTGATTAGAATGAATTGTCCAGGCCATAATGTGTATGTAAGATTCATTTTACCTAGAGAATAATGTTGGGCATGGGTACGTATGGGCCTGGACCTTCGTCTTAATCAATAAGCTTTTCCCCATCTATACAGAGTCATAAAGATGCAGGTCCAACTTGATGAATCAAGAATGGTGTATGAACAGTGATTAAATAACAAAAATGAAATCAATGGTATGCGGTAAAAGGACGGTTAAGAGCCTGAAACAAGTAAACTATGTGGCACTTAGAGTGAGGTCCTACAACTTGAAATGTATTCGAAAAGTTCACCATAAGTCAATTATGGCTAGTGAAGTTGTTCTTAGATAAATGTTGGAGGTTTAGAAATCATGCATGATAGAGCACAGAACTTGATAAAGGTAGTAAAATGACAGTTAATGATACTTTCATTCTGAAGAAATCTGCATTTACAAGAATAACAAAAATAGAGCCATTAAGGGAATTTGAATCCATGTGATAAGGCTGGTTTTTAATGATTGACCAATATATTTTGATCAATATGCTGGGTTTATCCCATGATTTTAAGTATTGAATATATCCTTGTCAACGTTCTTAGCTTTTGGCCTGCCCGTATAACATTAGTAAAATGAGCAAAAAAGAACGATGGAGGGAAGGTTATTGATGAAGGTGTAATTGGTGTTCGCTTTGAGTTTGAAATATCCCTCTCATTTTTAGGTCTTCATTTTCTACTTTTAAACCAATTAAGTCAAATTTATGAAGCTATTATAGCCACAAACACCAATTCTATATTCATAGGAAAAATGTAAAGAATGATTGCAGTTTAAGTGGTGGTTCTCTTGATTTTCCCATTGAGTAAAGAAGATTTTACTTTACCCAATGGTCCTTTATACTATTAAGTTGGACATGATGATTATGTCTGAAGAATTCAACTCCAAATTGGTACAAGCCCATGGGTTGGATCATGCATCAAATTCTGTGATGTCAATGCATCATGAGGTTGCCGTAGGATTCTTCTAGCTTGGAGCTTATTCAGAAGTTTTATGCCTAGGAATTTCTCCAACTTAAACTACCATTTCTTATATTGCATATTGCTTTCCAGATTAGTATTTGAGAATGTAAAGATGCTTGCTAAAATTTTTGTACATGGCCTATATATCTTGATTCTTGATGCTAGCGAAATTGACTTCAGAGTTATTCTGCCTGCAGGGAAGGAGAACCCCAGCCAAGCTCTTGTAAGCACTTTGCCTATCTCAGAGCAATAATTCTCTTTTTAGAAGATCTTATAACAATTAAGTAATGTTATCTTTATATTGATTTTTCTTGCTCTTTGCATCATCAAAGATCATGAGTTAATGGGCAACTCAGCATATGGAGACCATTCAAGTGCTTCAAGTAGTTCTCATGCGTGCCCATACTTGGCCATGCATGGGTTTCCTCATGCTACACATGCTGCACCTTCAAATTCTTCTGACTCTCTTCCGGACAATGGTCCATTTCATCGACATCCAACTAGCTTGGGAGGACAATCATCGGCTGATATGATCAACTCCCACAGTTTTCCTGCAACTGAGCCACAAAACCACAACTGGCAGCAACAGCATTCCTTTTCATTTCCTTTGCCTGGAAATGGCGATCAGTCTGCATCTCAGTTTGGTTTGAGGTTATCTAGAAATGATACCGGCAGCCAGCAGAGATTAGGATCATTTGTGCATCCCCACCCTCTTATGCATGGGTAAATATTATATCTTTTTGCTATAATGTTTACATGTTTTCCTCTGTCTCTAGTGGACCTATATTATTGGCTTGACATCAGATACTACTCTCTTAACTATTGCAGGTCTGTTGCACGCAGTGGAAACAATTTAGTCACATCACTAGGACCACCAGTTATAGGGGAGGTTAGGGGTCATAGTCGGGGTCTTGGCAGTCACATCTATCTTCAGTCTGTATCTTCTTCGTCGCTGCAAACCTCTCCCTTTGCTCCGATCAGGAGAATGAGGCCAAGGGGTTTAACTCTAATTTCTTCAGTCGCATCCTCTTCCTCAGCTGAAATTGGCGGTTTCTATGGCTTCTCTGTATCTGGATCTATAAGCAGGAATCATCAAGAAGGTGAGAACATCGGCAGACCTATCGACCGGTTTTATGGATGGGGTAGAGAGGGTTTCTCGCCGCTACCCTGGATCCCAGTTGAGGGTGAATCCCAGTGGTGGAGTCCTTTTAATCCTAATCAGAATCCTCAGCCAGGAAGCTTCGCTCAGAGAGCAGCTGCTTCTGAAAGGGTCCCACAGAGCCATCCTGAGAATGGGTATCAGCACATGCCCCCTCCTCGAATGCCACCATACATCTGAGGAGTGCTGCTGCTTAAGATGCTTAAAGATTGAACTTTGTTTTTTCGTTTTGTATATCACCCATATCGCATAAAACTTCCTGTTTTGGACGAGGGAACTGTGGATGTGGCAGTTCTGTATGGGATTTGAAATTGCGGACGGTGGTGCTACTAGGATGTTTCCTATGGTTTTATCTTTAGTAGCCCTGACTCTGGCGGTGGGCTGTGCTTTTTCTGTTTAGTCTGCTCTTGAACATTATATATAAAAGCGGAAATAGAGATGGAAACTAGGGCATAGGTGTTGTTTCTATGTTATTTATATGAACCTGCTCTTATTTCCCGATTCCGCCATCGAACTGCAATAATGCATCAACAATGTACGAGGAGAGAACTCCTTCCATGTGGTTTATAGAAATATGCTACAACCATGAATAAAACTGATATTTTGTTCTTTGATGTTACAGGCTTCATTTTGGAGAGCCAACTGATGAGCGCATCTGATAGGTATGTCTTACTCTATATCCTCTTGCAATTATAAAACACTGGAGTCCTAGCACGTGCCAAGCGAAACCTATCTACTCAAGTACTCGAGAGTGTGTGAGAGAGTGAGTGTTGTCCTGAGAGGATGGAAGTTGAACAGAGTCCGGTAGGTGGTGCGGCGTCGTTGCTGGTGGTTGAAATTTTGAAAATGAACAGCCGTTCTTGAAGAACAAGATTGATTTCACTGCAGAGGGTGGCCTGTGCACAGGTGTTGACGGAGAAGGAATTATCAATCAGCAATCAATTGAGAAGGAACCATCTCATGGTGGGGAAGAAGGTAATGTCCCACACCATTCATGGGTGTCGGTGATAAGAGAAACAAGGAATGTTTCTACGTTAACTAAGGTCACAGTCGCAGAAATTAATAATTTGAGAGCTCACTTCGAAAAAGTTGTCAAATTTTCAAGTAATGAAGTGAAAGTAGCCCAAGTGGAATGGCTGCTTGCTGTTATCTGAAAAACTGTGGGGAAGAGACTCGGCCTTGACTTCCTAGTTAACTCGTTGAAGGCCTCGACTTGGTCTTGGCTTTCTTGTCAACTCATTTTGAGGCCTTTGCTATTGGCGCAGAACCCTTCGCATTCCATTTTCAGACTGAGGAGAACATGCATAAGGCCTTTGTTAGAACCATGGAAACCTAAGTTTCGTGCGGCAGAAAAACCAAAGATGGATGAATTACTAGCGTAGTTTCCGAAATAAGTGAAGATCCTGGAGGTAGCATCAGTGGCTGGAAAACCTCTTTGGCTACATGACTGGACAGAGAGATGAGGTTGAGGAGCTTTGTTCTGAGTTTGTATTTCGGTTGATCTTAAGGAGCCGTGGCAAGGTGAAGGGGAAGATCTATCTTGGCAACCATTCACCTATGAAGAAATTCCTGTTTATCTATGGTCGAGTTGGACATGGGGCCATGGAGTGTTCATTTGAGAAAATGGTAGGCAAAATTGCATCTATTTAGAAGGGTAGCACTTATTCAAATGGGGGAAAGATAGAAGACGCTTCCCACGAACCTGACGTTTGGCCTAAGTTTAGCTACTTCTGGGACGAGGAGAGGCCTAAGGCAGTTATATCTCTGGCGGAATTTAGGCCGAAGCTTTTGAAGGGCCAAAAGCCCTCCAAAAGCACTTTTGGATTGTTTTAGCTTTCCCAGAAAGCTAAAAATAACTTTTTGGGAGAAGTTTCATTTTGAAGCTTTTCAAAAAAACTATTTTGGAGCTTTTCAAAAAAGCTATTTTGAGCTTTATCGGAAAGCTATTTTTTTATCAAAATATCCATAATAAATATAACAATTACATACTTTGTTCCTTTATAAACCTAAAAATTTGTTGGAGTCCTAATAAAGAATCCTAGCTGTGGATCAGACTCTCTTCCGTGCAAGAAAAGATATTCTTATTTTCTATTATTGTATTATATTATAAATATAATATTATATTACATTATATCATAATACATTAATATGTTATGTTAAATAATATTATGTTATATTATGAAAAATTAATGTATTCTAATAATTATAATATTTTGTACCTTTATTATTGTATTATAATATAAATATAATAGTATATTACATTATATCATAATACATTGATATCTTATGATAAATAATTTAAAATTATATTAAATTATTATGTTATCGCTTACAATGTTATATTACTATATTATAATAATAATATATTACATTACAGTAATACTATACTATATCATATATTTATATATTAATATATGTATATTTTATTATGCTCTGTTGTATAATACTATGTAATATCATTTATAGTAATTTTGTCATATAAAAAGACTTTCTCAGCTTAGAAATGTAGTTACTAAACAACAAACAACTTTTTATAAAATCTCTACTTCATAAAGCTCTACTTCCAAAAATTTCACTGCCAACAACTTCCCCAAACAGGGCTTTAATCTTCATTGCTCTAGCGCACAGTCCATTCAAAAGAGACGTTGCCCAGCCTGTTCACATTGTAGCTCAGGTGGATCAAGCCCAGAATCAAAATTTTGGGCTGGGTTGCATCACCAACCATAGCGGGTACACTGGCACCTCTTCATCACCAACCATGTATGCTACATCTATGTGCCCGGGGCAGCCTTAGATGATATTGGCTAGAGTCTGCCATGTCAACTATTTTTCGCATAGATTGTTCAACCTATTGAATATCTATATATTGACCATTGGTAAGTTGGAGTAATTAATCTATGACATTTTCTGTTTAAGGACCTATAAGCAGATCTTTCTATGAAGAGGTCAACAAATAGACAGTGGAAATTTATAGAATAGAATCTATACTTGACTGCTAAAGTCATTCAGCCATAAGGGCGTTACATTGTTTGTGGCTGAAAATAAATCCTTTTAACTTGGCCTAGTTTCAAAAAATAAAAAAGAAAGAAAGGGAGGTTGCCACTCCTCTTGCATTTGTTTGGCTATCTTCTCAAACTCATCCACCTTGGAAAGAAGTTAGGGAGCTTGGAAGTGCAGTCGCTTAGCCAAGCATGTGCTTCATCCAAGCATGTTCAACTTGACTTGCATCCAAAGCCTGTAACTCATCACGGGCTTCAGTCAATTGAGCATCTAGGGAAGCGATCAAGTGCTCCTTTGATCGTGTCTTGTCATGAAGTGCATCATAAGCATTTATGATGGGCTTCAGTTCGTCTTCAAGGACAGCCACTTCGGATTCAAACTACTCCTTCGGAGAGGTCACCTCCTTAATCTTCTTTGTCAACAAAACTAGCATATAGCTCCCTATGTTTCCTAAGGCTCCAGCCCCCAAATACATTTATTATAGTGAGTTCCAAGGTGAGCGTCCAAATACATTGAGGCCCCAATGCATTTAAGGGCCTCAAATGCTACGTATCTTTATAGCTATAAATGCATTGAAGCTCCTAAATGCATTTATGTTGGAACGTATCTCTTACTTAAAGAAATTTATTATCTTTTTCCTTATTTATACATTGAGGCCCCCAAATGCATTTATATTAGAGCCTTTGAGTTCGTTTTAGGCCCTCAAATGCATTGAGCCACTCCTACTAGCTAGAAGGTCGACAGTCTGTAGCTGGATATTGATTTGCACTTTGAACTTTGGTCATTTTTCAGAGGGCTCGTAAGGTATTCTAGGTTAAGATCGATAATGCTTGGAATCGTTCTTGTTAATATATATGGAAACATTCCATTATCTCCTTCCTTTGTACTTTTGTACTTTTGTTGTACTACTTTATTATACTACTTTGTACTTACTCCCTTTGGCTCACTCTCTATGAAAGTGTCATTCTTTGTACATATCAGTGACATAGAAACACATATAAGTCTCTCAATTCCTTCTACTCTCTCCTTTTCTACATGGTATCAGAGCTGCCAAAATTTTGATGCCTCCACAAGCTTCTCCTCTCGTGAGAGTTCACCCTAGCTTTGCTGGGTTTTCTCCTTCCCTCTCACAGTTCCCAAAGATCTTCGTGCCTTTTTGGAGTAGTTCGAAGATCGATCTCGGCAATCCAACACCGCAAGGCTGTTCGCCCAACGCCGATCTTCAATCCAGCAAAACTTCATATCCAACTGCCGCCGCATGCGTCCCCACGCACCTCGTGCATTTGCCACTCCAGATCTAGCCAAATCTCATGCGCGGCACTCTTTCCATGTGCGGCTCACCTCAGTTTTAGTCACGTCTTCCGCCATGTAAGCTTTTGCTTGTTGACTTTGACTTCCAGGCCTCTCTTTTCGCAACAATTATGGTTTTCCAAAATGATGTTACTCGTCCTATTGAGATCATTCTGGATGGGACTAAATATAAACGGTTTTTCTTAAAGAAAGAAAACTATGACGTTATGTCTTTGGGGGACTTCCTAAGCCTTAGAAGACCTCGTATGAATCCACCACAGAGTATGCGATTCACTTGGAGGAATGGAAATGTAATCAGTATAAGATTCTCTCATGGTTCATCAACACTTCAGTTCCTTCCATTCACAGCCTCCTTTGAAAGCTCAGAAGCACTAAAGCTGCGTGGGACTTCTTGGCGAACCTATACAACTGCACCAACGACGCATCACTCCAGTTTCAAATCAGACCAAGCTCTACTAGATGCGTCAGGAACCAGGTCAGTCTATAGCTGATTTGTATTCTCAAGTCACTAATCTTTGGGATCAGCTGGCCACCACAGAACCACAACTGCATTGTACCACCGACATAGAGCTCTTCACTCAATATCGTGATCGTAGGAAGCTCATGCACTTCATAATGGCTCTACGAGATGATCTTGAATCTACTCAGGCCTCCCTCCTTTATCGTGCCCCACTTCCTACTATTGACATCGTAGTTGCAGAACTAATCTATGAAGAGAATCACTGCTCTACAATGAAGTTGCAGTCTACTGAGATTGTCAGGGCTGCTGCTTGCAAGCCTTCTTTTAATCATTCTGCACCAAAGCTCCATTTATCTTTCAAAAAGCTCTTCTGTAAATACTACAAAGAAGATGGTCATGTCGTCTAAGATTGCCTGAAGTTGCGAAGGAAAAAGGCTCGCGAGTCTCGAGGTACTCTCTGGCAGGTTGCTGTGGTTGCTTCAATTATCTCATCTGCTCCTAAGTCTTCTTCTTAGACCACTGTTTTTACTGCAACTGAAATTGAGACTTTAATCCACCAGGTTTTGACTCGCGCCCTATCTATCACCTCAGGTAAATACTCCTGGTTTATAGATTCAGCTTGTTGCAATCATATGGAATCATATGACATCTGATTCCAATCTCTTTTCTATGAAAACTACCCTCAGCCCTAACCACATTATTTATACTGTTGATGGTTCTCAATTACCTGTTAGCCATATTGGATCAATTTCTACTTCCAATCTCATAATTGGTGGTACATATTTGGTACCTAAGTTGCCTTTGAACCTTCTGTCAGCCAACTTTGTGAGTTAGGTTTTAAAGTTCATTTTACTAATCGAGGTTGTGACATGCAGATCCATGAACGGGTTAGTTAATTGGGACAGGCCATAGGCCATAAGATTGGTCGTTTGTTTGAGCTAGATCACTTACAAATCCCTTTCATGGTGTCTCCACCTATTGCTGCTCTACCACCTCCTCCAGTCTTTAGCATTCTCGCCTCGGCCCTACCTCGTTGCCTCGCATTTAGTTGTTAGCTTCCAGTAGTCACCTTGGATCGATAGATTTTACTAAGTTTGATTGTCTCTCCTGTCAATTAGGTAAGCAAACTCATTTACCTTTTAAAACTAGTGACTCATCTTCTTCTGCTCCTTTTCATCTTGTCCACTCTGATATTTGGGGACCAGCTCCAATTCCCACTGAAGGGGGATCGAGCAACTTTGTCATTTTTGTGGATGATTATTTTCATTACATATGGATTTATTTTTTGCATAAGCATTCTGAATTATTTGACACTTACAAAAATTTTTATAAAATGGTGCAAACTAAGTTCTCTCGTACCATTAAAATTCTCCGATCAGATAACGCCATGTAATATAATGAGAAATCCTTTCTAGAGTTCTTGCAACAAAATGGTACTGTCTCTCATCGATGTTGTCCCTACACTTCCCAACAGAACAGACGAGCAGAACATAAACATTGTCACATCTTAGACATAGTAAGATCGCTGCTCATCTCAGTCTCTCTTCTTGAACGTATTTGGGGTTAAGCTACTCTCACTGTTGTCTATACCATCAATTATGTCCCATCATCCACTATTCATAATAAAACTTCCTTCGAGCTTTTACATAGTCAACCCCTTGACTATAGCTCTCTTCGAGTTTTTGGTTGTGTCTGCTTTGTTCTCCTTCCCCCATATGAATGCACCAAGTTGGAGCTTCGTTCCTGGCTATGTTGCTTCCTTGGTTATGGCATTGAACACAAGGGCTATCGTTGTTATGATCCCGTAACCAAGCGCCTTTGGCTCTCTCGTCATGTGGACTTTTCGGAACACAAATTCTTTACCAGTCTCTCCTCTTTCCCTTCGGCCTACCCCAGTCACTCGTCTATATTCATTGATCCATCTATTACTTTGTTTCCCGAGTCCACTAACCCTTTTGCAGGTGATTCAAGCTCTTCAAGTGATTTGTCTTCGGCCACTCCCAATAACTCTGATATGCCTGTTGATCATCCTGCGACATCATATGCCCTTGACTCACCCCAAGACCAGCCAACTCCACACGAGCCCTTCCAAACTGTCGAACCTCGCCGTTCTAGTTGGGTAAGCGCACCTCCTCTACCCTTACGAGATTACCATTGCTTTTTTGCCCTCGCCACCCTTCATGAGCCTCAACTTATCGTGAGGCTAGTGCTAACCCTCTTTGGCAGAAGGCTATGTCCAAACAATTAGATGCCCTTACCAAAACTCATACATGGGATCTGGTGGATTTACCTCCTGAAAAGTCTGCGGTGGATTGCATATGGACGTACAAGATTAAGACTAAAGTAGATGGAGCATTTGAACAATGCAAGGCTCATCTTGTTGCAAAGGGCTTCACTCAAGAGTACAATATTGATTATGAGAAAACATTTGCTCTTGTTGCTAGACTCACCTCTGTTAAATCTTTAATTGTAGTTATTGTAGTTCGGCATTGGCGGTTATTTCAGATGGATGTCAAAAATGCCTTCCTCCATTGCGACCTTATAGAGAAATCTATATGAAGCCTCCTCCTGACTATGAGCACCCTCCTCACAAAGTCTGTCGTCTTTATCGTGCTCTTTATGGTCTTAAACAGGCTCCACAAACTTGGTTTGCCAAGTTTAGCTATGCGATTACACAATAAGGGTTTGTACTCAGTTCCTGTGACTTTGTATTGTTCCTCCGGAAGACTGATGCTGGCACCATCATTGTCCTTCTCTATATGGATGATATGATCATTAGAAGTGATGACGCCACTGGAATTCAAGCTCTTCAAGACTTTCTTAGTCAGCAATTTGAGATGAAGGACTTGGGTACTCTCCATTACTTTCTTGGCAATGAGGTAACGTCCTTCTTAGATGGCTACTATCTCTCTCAGGCCAAATAAACTTCATACCTTATTTCCTAGTAAGATAGCCAGCGCTTCATTAGAGTATGATGCTCGACTTAATCTCATTGATGGTATGCCTCTGCCCGATGTCACTCTTTACAGATAGCTAGTTGGTAGTCTTTTCTATCTTACAGCTACACGGCCAGACGTTGCATATGCAGTTCACATGGTTAGTCAGTTCATGCACCAACCTCGTTCTCCCCATATGTCATTGTCCTTCGAATGCCGCGCTATATCAAGAGAACTCTCTTTCATGGTCTACACTACCTATCTCACTCTTCTCTTGACTTGCGCCCCTACTCCGACGCAGACTGGGCCAGTAACCTTACCGATCGTCATTCTACTACAGGCTACTGCTTCTTACTAGGATCTTCTCTCATTTTCTGGTGGAGTAAGAAGCAGACAGTTGTTGCCCGTTCCACCACTAAGGCTGAGTTTCATGCACTTGCCGATGCGACTTCTGAGCTCTTATGGCTACGCTGACTATTGACTGACATGGATGCTCCTCGGCTCTCTAGTTCTCCCCTTCATTGTGACAATCAGAGTGCCATTCAGATTGCCCATAACGGTGTCTTCCATGAGCGCACTGCCACTTTAACCAGCAACATCTCAACGATGGCATTCTCCACTTACGATCTATTACTTCTACAGATTAGCTTACTGACATCTTCATGAAGTCTCACCCACTAGGTCGTCTTAGTGAACTTACCAGCAAACTCAAGTTAGTTTCTACGTCACCACCTTCAATTTGAGAAGGAAGATGTTGAGATATATCGAAACATTTTATACATCTTCTTCCTTTGTACTTTTGTACTTTATTGTACTACTTTGTACTTACTCCCTTTGGCCTCACTCTTTATTAAAGGACCATTCGTTGTACAGATTAGTGGCATAAAAACGCACATAACTCTCTCAATTTTTTCTACTTTCTCCTTTTCTACGGCTCTCTTAGTCTTCAGAACTTCAAATGAGGTGCAAGGCAAGATAAGTTGGGTGATTGTGTGCTAGCCTAGCCTTCACATTGGCGAGTGAGTTGAGGACTGGATTGTTGCAGCCATTGCTTGTAGAGAGAGAGAGTTAACTAATAGAACTTAGGTGATGAATGAGGAAATAAAGTTTTCTTACTTACTTTGACCTCCTGTCTAGTTGTTGAGGAGCTTGAAAATGATGGCTTGGAAGCGGGTTTTGGAACGGGTTCTACTTGGAGAGGGACAGAGGCTCATGGACACTCTACATTACTGGTCGGCACAAACTTAGTCAAATCCACAGGGCTCAAATAGATATCTGCTGCTAAGGTGACTCAACATGTGCCTCCTGATTTTGCGATTGAACTCGATCTTGGAAAGGCTCACTAATTGCTCTTGATCATTATTAAAATTCAACGACAACTAATATTAGTGATATTGATATTAATATACTCGGCCATCATCAAAGCTCATTCCTTGATGTGCAACAAAAATTTGGTTATTAAATTTATATTTATTATAATTTTTTAAATTGTTACATTGCACTTCAAAAATAGAGGGAAAAAATGAGGAAAAATATACCTTGTGCTTTGTGGGGGCTGGAATTATTGATGTCAGCATTAATGATGAGAGTTTTTGCATAGAACCTGTTATACTGAATTCTCTGTTTAGTATATGAAAATTGGTATAAATAGCTGGAGTTTCTGCTCGATTATATTAAAATTTGTTGCTTAATTTGCAATAACAATTTGTCTATTGAAGCCTTCTATTAATTTTAATTTATTATATTGCTATATTGTATATTAAGAATAGCTGGAAGAAAGAGAAAAATTTGATATTCATGCATTACATAAGGGTAGCATTCATGATACCGATATTAATGACAAGATTTACACCTTAGCTTTTATAAAGTTCTTTGCATTCCATGTCGATGTTAGTATTAAAAATAAAAGTTTCTTTTTGGCCATTGAAAATTGAGCTATTGAAATCTTCAACTTCTTATAATTTATTATATTGCTATACTACATTTTAGGAATGGTTGATAAAAGAATAAGAAAATTATATCTTACGTATTATGCAGGCTATATTCTAGTGTTTTACCTAAATTCTAAGCAAACCCGAAACATCCTGTTTACTAGAGAGGTTTTGTAGGTTGGTTTAGGTTACCATTAATTAAATAGGCCGAGATAGGTATGGGTTTCAAATTCTGGCATATATATATATTGGTACAAAAATTTTCAACAGATTGGCTATGTATGGATTGATAATTTTTCATTCCAATGGGTGTTTGGCCCGGCCAACCTATTTGCCACACAATCAACAATAGCTCCCATCCACCGTTGGATCACCCACTACACAGATCTCAAAGTACTCTGAACTGTATCATTCATCAATCTGCCCAGCTCTTAAAGCGAGAGTGGATGATCCGGCGGTGAATGGGCGCGAAGGAAGGTGAATCCTGCGCGAAGGAGACCATCATGATCCTAATTTTCAAGCCTCATTTTAGCCTCATCTCCGAACCAAATAAATAATAGTAAATGCAACCATCTCCACGCTCTAAATCGGCCAATTAGACCGGGCCGGCTCTTTTGATTCCGGTCGGGCCCTTTAACGATTATCTGGTCTATTATTAGTAGCTCCAGTCGAAATCGAGCAAGTCCCACCTTTGAGAACCCTTGGCCTTCGTACGCTCTTCGGCCTCCCCTCGAACTTCCAACGATGGCCTCCGCCGCAGCCGCCGCCGCCGCCGCATCGACGCAGCCGATCAGATTCTCCCTTCCCCTCTATACCTGGAGAGTTAATGGAGCCAGAAGGGTTGTTACGGCCGCATGTCGTATCTCTTCTTCTTCTCCTACTTCGCCCCTCTCTCGTCCGTATGGAAGCGGATGCGCTGCCCTTTTCGGTCATCCACGGCGACTCCAATCCAAGGGTTTCGGCTCAGCTCTCTCGTTTCGGTGCTTCTCCGGTAATACTACGATCCCAAGAACAATTTTTAGGTCTTAAAGCTTGCTTCTTTTTACATTTTTCCCCCCGTTCTTTGTCTTTTGTTGGAGATATCTTGGGGCTTGTTTGATTTGAGAAGGAAAGGAGTTTCTATCTCTCTTTTTTATGTAATGGGGAAAAAGATGGATTTTTTTTTTGCTTATGTTACCTTGGATGTTCATGATTTCAAATGAATGCCGAGTTTCTTGGGGCTTGCTTTAGTTTAGAAGAGAAAGGGCAAATGAAATCCAATTTTTATTTTTCTTTTTCATGTTATGGTAAAAAGTTGGATTTTTCTTAATTTTTTTTATAGTCATGGTATCTTTGATATTCATGAATTCAAATGAATGCTGAGTTCCTTAACGCTCCATTTACTATCTTCTAGCGTTGAGTCCGGAGATGAGGTCGACGTTGGATAAGGTGGTCAAATCACACAAAGTGGTTCTTTTTATGAAGGGAACCAAGGATTTTCCACAGTGTGGCTTTTCAAACACTGTTGTGCAGTTATTGAACTCGCTAAATGTGCCGTTCGAGACGCTGAATATACTGGAGAATGAAATACTGCGCCAGGGGCTGAAGGAGTACTCCAACTGGCCAACATTCCCTCAGCTTTACATTGATGGGGAGTTCTTTGGTGGCTGTGATATTACAGTTGGTAAGCTTATCCTTCTACATAGTTTAGTGGCCTTTTGGTTTCTTGCTTCTCTGACCTTTCTATTGAGATCTCTTGAAATTATAGGTTAGTGCTATCTGATTTATATCCGCCTTTGACTGTCATGGAACTATCGTTATTTTGTTAGAAAGAATGATAACTATAGGAATCAGAGGATAACAAGACAAGAGAAAAAGTTAAGAAGTAGAATTTACTCAATTGATTAAAGGTACTATAGAAAAAGAAACCAAAAGAAGAAAACGGTAAACAGGGAAATAAAGGCAACACACAACATATTAGGTGAAATTTCTCGATCCTGTTATGGATGGCAATATTGTTGTTACAATTCCTTTGCTCTCTTGTCTACAATACTTGATAATGGCTCATCCTTCAATCTATCTCAGAAGTGAATGTATCAATTCCCATTGAAGTAAATTAGCTATAGAAACTTTTTATTTAACTCGTTAGGGTAAAACAATCAAGCAAGGTTCACAATCTCGGTATTGGATCTCGTACAAGTATGATGATGGTTCTATGTCGCTATGTCTTATACAGGGTGGTACATATTAGTGCGGAAAACATTGGAATCAGGAGCTACTTTTGTATCCATTTCAATAAAGAGGCTGTTTAGGTTTCAACATTTGAGGCAGTTATTATGGCCCAATGTGGTTGCAGCATTTTCATCCTTAGATGGAGAACAGTATCTCATCCCCACGATAACCTCTTTTTTTTTTCCTCTCTCCTTTTTCCCTCTTGTTTTCATACATTGCACATTCACTCTTTCCACTGAGATCACCAGGGAGAAGACTGTGCCGAAATGGGATAATAGAGAATGAAGGGAAATTCATTCCTGTAGGTTTTTCATTCCTCTTTTAGCCAACTCTTAGCATTAGATATGGCCCATAATGGTGGAGCAAGAGATGATCAACCCTATTATAGGCCAGATATGACTGTCCAAGGCATCTTTATGTCACACGGTGGGCTAAGTATGGTTGTCAAGCCATCTCATGCTCATAAATTGTCTAAATATTGCTCCATAAACCATTTCACACTCTTATTTAAGGTTAAATATGATATACTACAATAGGAAAAGGTTAAAAAATTTATGATTGGTGATTTTAAGTTTTTTCCTATCTTTTGGTTCTAAATTAACTTGTTAGGGATGCAAGTTGGAAAAGGACCAAGGATTTCCGTGAGATTAATTTCCTGTAACTTGCAATGGTTCAAACTTGAGATAAACAGTACACAACAACATCAATGTGAAGGAAAAAGGAAATATGATACTCTTACAATTTTATATTGATGTGCTTGATACATATATAAGATTAATATATATAACTCGTACATTAAACTCATTCACATTAGACTTGAGCTCACACTTTTAACCCTACTACATAACGTCACTCCATATCAAACCGGTTTCTTGGTATTGCATCCTCCGAACTAAATAGATAAATCTCGACAATGACTTTTTTTAACCTAGCTATTCTCATACCTTGTGTTCTATTTCCAAACATTATTTATTTCCTTGCTGACAATTTTTTGTTTCTGAGTATTATAAGCATGCATAATTATGTTCAACTTTATGTTACTTCTTGGGGAGCCTCGGAAGGTTACTAGGGAACTCTAGCATGTGCTTTTTGGCCAGAACTTTTGCTTTAAGATCCATGATCTCACTTCAATTTTGATATTTTTGTGTAACAGAAGCATACAAGAATGGGCAATTACAGGAGCTGTTAGAGAAAGCATTGTGCTCTTGACCTGTGTTGGATTACAGCAAGATATTCTTATGCTTGATTTGGTAAAAGGTGTTAAAACTCTTTGCTTGATTATCTGTATTCATAGTGAGAAGCATGTATCTTTTGAAACTTCATGTTACTTCTATATGTTCTTCTACTTCAGTAATAATTTATGGCTTTAAAGTTGAAACATCTGACATAATCAATTTTTTGTCATAGCTGTATTTACTTGAGTTCTTTATGTATTTAATTCTGCATTTCTTGGTTGCATTGACGAACAACTCATCTAAACTCATTGGCTAACACTAATTTCAACTTTATTATATTTATAAGGTGCTAACTGGCTGAGGTGAAGTCTCTTGTGTCCATGCAAGAGATCTAGGTTCAATTCTTGCTATCATACAAGAGAAAATGTGGGGCTTCTGCCCTCCTAGTGTCAATAGAATGGGGAGGAGAGCTTTAAGCAGCTACAGCCTAGGTGATCCAGCCAAAGGAGGTGCCTTGGTATGAAGGTCAGTTCTCTTAACAACATTAATTAGGTAATGGAGCGGAAAAATATCAGAAAAATCTAAAGAAGTGCCTTAATTGAAAGTCCATAAAATAGACAGAATTGAAGAATGTCAAGTTTTATCTCAGGCTGAGAGAGAAAAAAATGGACAATGATTCCATTTAAGGCATTTTGGAGAATGAAGAGATGGTAGGGGCAATGATCTAGGCGCTTGTGGCTTAAAGAGGGAAACAATCATATCTCCTTTTTATTTTTTATAAGATTGCTAATAGCAAGAAAAGAGTTCATTGTTCGTTTGGACATAAAGGGATAAAATCAAGGAGAACAAAATTGTCCAATATTTTCATGAGTTCTCAACAGATCTTTTTGGAAAGGGAAGTGAGTCTGATTGAAGTAGTTTGTATGCTTGGCAAGGTTTTAATTGGAGTTTGTTATATACTTTCTTTCTGGAAGAAATTAGACTAGCAATTTTTCATCTTCCTGTTGAAAGGTTCCATATCCTCATGGCTTGCCAATCAGATATTCTCAGAGATATTGGACATTAATGGAGGACTCCAGAAGGCTGTTTCAAGAGTTCTATGAAGGTTGCATTAATGTTGATTGTATTGATGGTGTTTACAGTGTGTTGGTTTGGAAAGAAACTGCAGATAATTTAGGTGATATTAGGCGAAATTAGCTTGTTAAATGGTATCCATAAGATTATCTTAAAAGTGTTGGCATATAGATTGAAAATATTATTGGCTAATCTTATTCTTGAGTCTCAATCTGCTATGAAGATGTAGTGTATTCTTGACAGCTTTGCAGGGGCACAGGAAATCTTATTGGTGCCATAAAAACTTCATCTTTAAAAGGGTTTTGACAGCTGGAAGTTTCTCCTTAAGGTTCTTCAGGCTAGAGGTTTTAGCTCTAGATGGATTGATTGGATCAAGGCTTTCTTAGTACATGGTAAATAAGCTGTCATGCTAAATGGGAAGTCTGATAAATGGAATAAATACAAGAGAGGTTTGAGAAAAGGTGATCCTTTGTCTTATAGCTGATGTCTTGGAAGGGAAGATATATATGGCTTAAGAGAATGGTTTTATTGCTAGACAAGGGCTTGCCTGTAAAAAGGTTATTTGCTGTAGTTTGCACATGCCATACTTATATTCAGCCTGGAACTTAAGGAGAAGATGGTTAAGTTAAAGCTTTCATTAAACGGTTTTGAATCTCTCTCATTCGAAGATAAACTTTAACAAGACCTCACTTATATATTTGGTGATGATGTTGATCAGGGGAGTCCCCTGACTTCTATTTTTTTGATTGTAAGAATGAGTAATTTCCAATTGAATATCTTGGCCTAACACTTAGACCAGATTCTTTGCATGAAGAAGATCGGCTGCCACTAACACAGTTGACAAGAAGCTTTCTGGTTGGAAGGGAAAGGTGCTTCCACTAGGTGGAGTCTTAATCTTATTAATTATGTCCCATCAAACTAGCCAATGTGCTAATCGGCAAAACAGCGAGGGCTTTATGTGCTCCTTTGTGGGATTACTAACATAACTGACAAAAGGACAACTTTCTTGTAAATGGGTGATAGTTCAGTCAGTGTTGGTTTTTGCTTCTTAATTGGGATATCATTTGCAAGTCTAAAGTGCAAGGAAGACTAGGTATAAAGAATCTTTAAGAGTTTAACATATCTTTGTTGGGAAAATGGTAGTGGAAGCTTCTTTTAGGAGATCATCCTTGGAAACGGCTTGTGTTGGGTATAAATTATATAAGGCTCTTCAACTATTATGGATCTTTCTCTAGAGCCGCACTATTCAATTGAGGGGTTTAGAAGATGAAGGATAGCTTCAGTTGTAGGATTTCTTTCATTCTAGTAAATGCAATCTATATAATTTTGCAAGGAGAGGTAACTAGGTGACCTACCTCTTAATGTTTGTTGTCATGTATATTCTCTATTGCAGCAAACATGGATGCCTTTTTTTCTTCTTAATACAGCGTACTGGCTGAAGGCATGGTATGGGATTTGAAATGTAGAAGGTCAATCTCAAAAGTTATGTTTGAGGAGGACAGTGGCTTATAGAAATTCTCTATTAAGATTAGGTTAGATGGAGGTGGTCTCAGAATGTGTCCTTCACTTGAGATCCTTTTGCAAGTTCTTCAGAGTGGTTTTGATCTGCAGGTGTATGTTACTGTCTTGGGATATTATTAACTGTCTTGGGATCTGCCATGATTAGTGTGCTGTGTCTGATGGTGTATGTTACTATGGAACTGCAACTGCTAGATTTGTGCAGTGTCTCCCTCATTGTTTGCTCCTTTGGGTTGTGGTTTTATTTCTTCTTCCCTGGTTTTTTTTTTCTCCCTGATTGCCCTTTCATTCTCCTAGTGAAATTTGTTAGGATCCTTTCAGCTTTTTTTTTTCTTTCGAAGAGGCCATTGCTCATAACCTAGTCATCTGTGGATAAGCATGGAGACCTCAAGAACCCTTTCAGTGCTAGCTCAGCTAATGAATAGCAATTCTGGAAAATCAAATTATTAAAGGCCTGTTGCTACCATTTTTTGCAGTGTTTTTGTAACCCTATAAATTACTGAACCACTGGGAGGCTAATGTTGAAGACAGCATTTGAGCAAAGCTTTTGGTATTCATTGCTTTTTATTTTCACTCTGTTAAAGACATTACAAATAACTTCAAAAACAAATAGTTTCATCCTGCATGTTATATAATCTAGTTTATTTTTCTTCCTGGGTTTTTGAATGGGCAAACAAAAGGCTACACGAACCTATGTTTTTTCATGATCATAAAGATGTAATAAGGCAAAAAAAATATTCTAATGGTCTTTCTTTTTTTCCAATCTCATAATGAAATTACAACTTCATCCAGTGCTACAAGCATTTTCACAATCTCTCTCTCTCTCTCTAAAAGCTAGGGAATGCCCGAACTTGCTTTTTCATTAAGACAAAGTATGCAACTAACATGAGCACAGTGCATGCATATATTTCTGTTTTTTGCCTATAGCCTAAATAGGAAATAACATATCATAGCTTATGATTCAAAATGTTTAGGTTTTATCCTCTTAATATAGATTCTGGCCTATGTTTACTCAACATAGGCATTGCCAGATGTTCTCCTCCTCAATCCACCATTCGTGAGAAACATGGAATACCACTCCCCAGAAACTCTTGGATACCTTGTTTTATTTTTGTCAATGAAGTCAACTCCATGGATGCCATAGCGAGCAGTATAACCAAATGCAAGCTCGAAACAGTCTATGAAAGACCAGACAAAGTATCCTTGTGTATTTGATCCGTTCCTGCATACAGATATTGCTTCAGATGAAACAGAGAACTGAATTGAGTTGAACAATGCTGAGTGCTGTTGCTATAAGTGCTGGTGAATATAACCTCTATAAAATCATAGTCATCTATTTGCATATGCACAGGGTGCAATCATCTATTTAGCAGTCTCTTACGTGCATCTTCTGGGTAGTGATTCCCAACAAGAACCCAGCGCTTGAGATATGCATGCATAGACTCAATGCTTAGGAAGTGTTTTGGTAGAGAATTCTGGTGTTATAATTGGGAAGCAGAAGGTTGCTCTCCAATCATAGATGATTACCTTATAGACAGAAGCAGGCTTTCTAAGTACTGTTGTAAGAAGCTTGCTCTCAAATCATCATTATAAAAATGTGCATTCGCTGTACTGTTAACATTTAACTCCGGATATCCTGAATAGCGCATACAATTAAGGTATTTTAGGATAGTTTCCATAACTTTAAGGATATTCAAAACAAATATTCAGCTGTAGGGAAAACAAAAGGGAGGACTCGAGTAGTGGGCTGAAAGTAGTCCAGAACTTCACTCTATCAGCAAATTCTCTAAAGCAGACATTAGCATAAGCTGTGTAATCCTCTCTGCATCAAAACCATATCATAAAACCACTTCGCTGCATTGCTATTATGAATAACCATGAGTTAAATTTTCATGTGATATATATATAATTAGTGCAGAAGTTTACACTATCTTTGGGCTCAGAAATCCTGCATACTCATATTGCAATGCTTGGGGAAGGTCGAAGTGGTAAAAGAGTTACATGGGGTTCTATTCCTGCAGGATTACCAATGTTTGAAAAAAATAAATAAGGTCTAATAACATCAGATTCTTTACTTAGATAATCATTTCCATACCATAGCTTAACAGCTCATTTATTAGATTGTTGTAGTACTGCAATCCTTTTGGATTGACAGGTCCTCGCCCATCTGCAAGAGTAGGACCATGAAGCATCATACTCAAGTTTTGGATAATAAATGCTTCTGTTGTAACACAAAAAATAAAGAAGTCATCCACAGAGTTACCGGGAATAAGCCGGGACCAGGAGATGGAAAATCTATAAGCTTCCAGGCCCATCTCATGCATCAGTTTCACATCTTCCTGCCATCAAATAAAAAAAGGATATTTGCCTGCAATTCTTCAAACTATGCTTGTGTTATAACAGCAGCGCATCTCTTCGAGTAGTAGACAGGCTTGCCCTTGTATTTGTGATACTGGTCTGCTGCTATGTCTCCTGTGCTCGTCTTTACTTCTCCCTGCAAGGAAACCTATAAGACTTGATCTAAAGACTGAAATACTACTTCACAACACTTGACATGACAGTATTTGACTGACCAGCATGGGTGAAAGTATCCCAGATACTGGGCTTTCTTCCATCCTCTGCAACTGCTCCTTCTGCCTGCAGTCCACCAGAACAGCCCTCTTACGAGCTGAGTCACATATGGATACCGGGTAGCTGAATCCTTGTTTCTTTACCAGATCTTAGTCTATTAACTAGTTTTCTTAATTGTGTTTCTTTTTTTTTTTTAACTTTTATTGTTGTTTTCACCGCATTGCTTGTAAATTCTGATTTTTATGTGGCAATTCTGATTTTGATGGGTTTAAGCTAGTAATCGCTAATCAGCTTTAAATTTGCGTTCTTTGTTAGTGCTTTATTTTCCCAAACAATAGACAACAGAAAAGGAGAACCGTTGTAACTCTCATCCATTATTAATACCAAAAAAATGTTATTAAACTGACCGATCTCAATTATTTATCCACTTGCATTTTATTTGCAATTATTTTTAGCATTAGCCAGGGGCTAAAACATGAGCATATTTATCTTTTTCGTTAAAAATCTAGAGATCAGCCCATCAATGATATCGTTTATTTGATTTACAAGGAAAGGCCAGACTATTTTGTATTAATATTCAAGAAGTAACATGGTAAAAGACTTATTTGTGATAAGAATATCTTAATTTTCACTCCAATCAGTAGTTCCTGGAGATGAGGATAGCTGCTGTGTTTCGATTTTTAATACCCGAGAAACTTGGAGCTCATTTTCAATCCAAAAAAAATGAAAAATTCTGAAGATTGCTCATCAATTTTTTTGCCCTGAAAAGTTTTAGTAGGATTCACTTAGTCAACATAAATCATAACATTATCTACTTGAGGGTGATTTAGTCCACCCGCTTCATTTATCGATCGATCGATCGATCGATCTGTCTGTCTGTCTGTCTGTCTGTCTGTCTGTCTGTCTGTCTACGTACATATATACATACATACATAACTTTTTTTCCAAAGCAACCTTTAATTTGTCTACCAAGGTTCACATACACTACAAACATACACAGATGGATGCATAGTTGTCTTACCTGGTAGGCAGCGGTACCAGCACCAAAAATAAAGCCATCTGGGAAGTCATCTCTATCAGTGGCTATCACCCTAGCTACTATCGACAAAGCAAGGAGAAGGCTCCACAAAGACCACCCTCTCTCGATCCCCACCACCGTTTGCATTTCCTTGCCAAGCTACTCTTAACTATATTGTCAGTCTCAGTCTTAATTTGTACTAACATATAATCTGTGTTATGCACATGATATAGTTACTTTTCTTTTTTCAATTATTCTTAAGATGAAATATAGCAATAAAATAAATTATAATAAATAGAAGGGTTCTATAGCCAATTTTTTGTTGCAAATTAGGCAAGGAATTTTTATGATGGCCATGTAAAATTTCAGTCATTAGTACTAGCTTTATTAATATTTGCACAGATACTTTGCATAAGTTGTACTTTCATATAGAAACTTCTATCATTAGTACTTGCATCATTGGTATTAGCCTTAGTGCATATTGTTTTTCTCCTTTTTTAGCAGTTTTTAAATTACAATATAATATTATAACAAATTACAATAACTAGAATGCTTTAATAGCCAAATTTCTATTGCACATTATACAATAAACTTGAATGATAGTGTTTACACCCTATATTAACAATTTAGCTAGTAGCTAAGAATAAGCTAGCATCATATGGATTAGGTTTGATGAAACCAGAGTATGCGAGAATCATATGATTTTTGTTGGATTGGGAACCATGACAATTTCATCCAGTGTGGAGGTAGAGATCGGAGGACAGTTAGGTCAAAAATAGATCAAAAGCCTAGAACATGGCCATGATCAACCGTAATATATGGAGACAGACTCAGGCAACTAATCTCAAACATGGACTTGTATCTTAGACCAAAGTAAAAGGGATGGTCAATATAAACTAAGCTAAGCTAAGACCAAAAGGTATGATTATTAGTTTGAAAGTTGCATTCCAACCATGCTAATGAACGTGCATGGTGGAGGCTAACTTGCCTTAATTATCAAAATTACTAAGAGTGGCGGCCAAACGTGGTACCAACTATCACAATATGCAGTTATTGACTCTTAGTATAAACAAGTAAAAATTGTACTTTATAAAAGGATCCTTCAACAATCAATCAAATGTTGTTTATCTTATTTTAGTCAACCCTAGTTTCTACCTTAGAAATAGGAGTAACTTAGCTCTTTTAGCCTAGTGCAACACCCCTCTACCATAACCCAACATTACAGCTCTACTATTATCCAGAACTATATCACTTTACTATAGCCCAACATTGCGCCCTTTATCCATCAAATGGTGGTGTGATAGTGACAAAAGTCCTTGCAAATCAAGGCTCCTGGTCCTGCACTACTCTATCCTCCCTTCAATTACTTTTCGACTAATCTGACATCAATAGCACACCCATGCACACTAAACCATGCCATTTGGCTTGTCACTACTCTTCTCTATCGTACCTAGATAGGATTTTGCCAGCAGGCCTAGTGATATACTTGAATAAGATGGAAAGAGCACCAACAAGCCTTGTGCCAGACCCGATAGGATGTTACCTAATCATTGTCACACTAATCTTAGTTGGATATCATATAGTCATCGTCACCTTAGTGTCGGTGGGATACTGAGTGGTCATCGTCATACTATTTTTGGTAGGACACCGCATAGTCAGCACACCCTAATCTAGGTGGAATACTATGTAGTCATCACCATACTGACCTTAGTAGGATAATTTATAGTTGTCATCATGCTATTAGCTCCTAATTATTTTGTTGGTTTAATTCAAAATTTCATTCTTTTGTGACTTAAATGAAAATCTCGTAACCCTTTTTATCATGAGCTGATGCTTGGTCTAAGGAGTCGACCCCTTGGAGCAAGAGGGAGCTTCGAGTCGACTCTAGAGGTAACTCAAAGTTTTGCGGGCGATGAAGAAATCGACTCACAGAAATTGATGGGACAACCCCCTACTCTGGAGTCGACTCAAAAATTAGTTCGAGTCGACCCTTGTGTCGGGGGATAGGTGTTATACCCAAATGTTCACAATTTTGTTTCATTTCTTCTACTCCCTTCTTTCGCTTGAAACTCTCTCCTACCCTCTTCTCTTCCAAAACCTATCTATCCTTGACCTAAATTTCCTTTATTTTGGGTTAGATTGCTCTCCCATGGCTCCAAAGAAGCATACTTCCCCAATGATAAAGCAGATGGAAATCTTAGTTCCATCGAAAAGGCGTTAGCTAGGTTGGATCGTGTTCCTCCGTAAGTTGAAGAGGTGGTTCCTTCTCCTCCCCAAGCTATCTGATGCCAGAAAGATAAAAAGGGGAGAAGATAAACAACGAGCAAACCAAAACCACCCAAGAATTTAAGAATAAATCCAAATATCCAAGGACAAGAACAATAGATAGATAAAAACTCACCACTCAAAGGAATCCACCCAAGAGATACAGAGTTTGATGTAAAAGAAAACTCATCACCCAAAGAAATCTACCCAAGGAATATGAAGTTCTAGTAATCACCACTCACAGACAATCTTTTTGAGATACAAAGCAAGAACACGCTCACCACGCAAAAAATATCTAGAGATATAGAACACCCAGAAGAAGAAACTCGTCAAGCCAAAAGCTTAATCTTTAATTCACTCAAACTTGAAATTAAATTCTGAAAACATAACATAGGGCATGCCTTTATATAGGCACGTTTGGAATGCTTTTCAAGCAATTACAATCAATAATCCTAAATGTAAGGGAAAAAAAAATTATAATTGCATTCCATAAGAAAGAAAAAACACCATAAATTGGCATTTTAAAATTTACCTTTGCTTAGGTATAAACCAAAAATAAATTGCCATAGAAAAAAATCTTTTTTGGTTCCTTAAGAACCCATGTCCATGCTTCCCCGATTGAAAAAGACTCATCCTCGAGTCTGGAGCAGCTTCATCTTCATCTCCATGATAAGGGGAGAAGTCAGATACAGTGAATGTGGTTGAAACACCTCGTCTTATGAAAGTTCAACCTTGTAAGCATTCTCCCCGACACGTCGCAACACCTTGAATGGATCATTAGCTTGAGGCATCTCCGTTGAATTATTGTGTTGATGGAATATAAGCCAAATCCAAGGGGCTAATTGGATTAAGGCTATACATTTCTTCAAATGGACTGCAACCATTAGCTTGACTTGTGGAACGGTTGTAAGCAAACTCTGCCTGAGCTAACATAAGATCTCACTAGCGAATGTTTTTACCTACAAGACTTCTCAATAAATTTTCTAAGCTTTGGTTAACAACTTCAGTTTGACCATCGGTTTGAGGATGATGTGACGTGCTGGAAAGTAACTTCAATCCAAGTTTTCTGCACAAAATGTGCCAAAAGTGACTCATAAACTTGGTATCTCTATCCGAGACAACCATTTTTGGCATGCTATGAAGTCGCACAATCTTTCGAAAGTACAAGTCAGCTATACATGAAGCATCTACGGTCTTACTACATGGAACAAAATGTGCCATCTTCGAAAAACAATCAATAACAATCATGATAGAATTCTTGTTCCTTTGTGTCCGCAGCAACCCATTACAAAGTCAATGCTAATTTCCTCCCATGGTGAATTTGGAACCAGTTATAAGGTATACAAGCCTATGTTTTGCCTATGACTCTTGGCTATATGACAAGTCTTGTATCACTCCAACTGCCTCATAATGTCTCGCTCCATTCTAGGTAAACAAAAATGAGATGCCACCAATGAAAGAGTTTTGTCTTGCCCAAAATGTCTAGCTAGGCCACCTCCATAAGCTTCGAGAATAATTGCCTCTTGCAATGAGCATTGAGGAATGCATAACCAATTGTGCTTGAAAAAAAATCCATCCTACAAGACAAAATGATTAAATGACCCTTTCATACATTCAATTAGAATAGCACCAAAATACGGATCATCTTGATACAGCTCTTTAAGAACTTCAAAGCCTAAAACCTTCACTTGCATAGTAGACAGTCAGGAATATCTTCGACTTAGGGTGTCGACCACCTTATTCTGAAGTCCGAACTTATGCGTAATGGTGAATGAAAAGGTCTGCAAAAATTCCACCCACTGAGCATGTCGTCGATTCAACTTGTGCCGCCCATAGATGTATTTCAGTGCTTCATGATCAGAAAAGAGAACAAATTTCTTGGGCAAATGATAATAGCTCTAGTGATTCAAGGCTCGCACGATGGCATAGAATTTCTTGTCATAAGTAGAGTATTGCCTCCAAGACTCACACAACTTTTCGCTGAAATAGGTAATAGACTTACCTTCTTAACTAAGGATAGGACCAATCCCCACATTAGAAGCATCACAATCTACTTCAAATAAGCCTTCAAAATTTGGCAATGCTAAGACAGGAGCTTCAGTTATCTTCCTTTTCAAAATCTTAAAACTCTTCTAAGATTCTTCAGTTCACTTAAGAACTCTCTCTTTCAAGCAATCCGTGATAGGAGAAATAATAGTACTGAATTTTTTCATAAATCGACAATAAAATGAAGCTAACCCATGAAAACTTTGGATATCATGAATAGACTTCGAAATAAGCCAGCTTGTGGTCGCCTCCACCTTGCTTGGATCCATCTTGTTCCATCACTTAAGACCACAAAGCCTAAGAAGATGAGGCTAGTAGTGCAAAAGTGACACTTTTTCAGGTTTACATACATCTTTTGCTTCCGAAGCTTGTCAAAAACTTGATGAAGATGCATCAAGTACTGATCAATGTGCTTGTTGTACACTAAAATATCGTCAAAGTGAACCACAACAAACAAACCAATAAAAGGTTTAAGCACATGATTCATAAGGCGCATAAAAGTGCTCGGGGCATTTGACAATCCGAATGGCATAACCATCACTCATACAATCCATCCCTTGTCTTGAATGCAGTCTTCCACTCGTCTTCCAGTCTCATTTGGATCTGATGATAACCGCTCCTATGATCAATCTTCAAAAATATAGAAGCACCATGTAATTGATGAAGTAGGTCATCAAGATGTGGAATTGAAAACCGGTACTTAATTGTGATCTTGTTCACTGCTCTACTATCAATGCACATATGCCAAAAACCATCATTTTTAGGCACAAGAAGAGCTAGAACCATACATGGACTCATGCTTTCCTTCACCAACCCTTTAGCAATCAACTCATCTACTTGCCTTTATAGCTCTTCTTGCTTCTTAGAATTCATCCTATATGCCACCTTGTTTGGGAGACTAGCACCGGGTATGAAGTCAATGCAATGTTGTATGTCTCTTATAGGTGGTAGTCCAAGTGGAATTTTATCAGAAACAATATCAGAAAATTTATAGAGCAAAGTATTCATGATAAGGGGCAACTCATGCTTCTCCTCATTCTCCTCTAGAACAACAAGGGCATAGATTCTACGAGATTCCACTATGGCCTTTTCAACTTTAGTCTTGGACAAAATATTATTTCTCTCCTCTTTAGAAGGCTTGGGAATGCTCTCTATCTTAATAGGCCCTAACACAATCTTCACCCCATCTCCATAAAAGAATATGTATTTTTGAACCCATCATGTATCACTTTTCTATCATATTGCCATGGACAACCAAGTAATAAGTGACAAGCATCCATAGGTACAACATCACAAAGTAACTCATCGAAATATTTCTTGCCCATAGAAAATTGAATAAGGCAACACTTGTAAACATTTACCTCAGTACACTTGTGAAGCCAAGAAAGCTTATATGGTTGAGGATGATTTTCTATTTTGAGCTTCAATTTCTCCACTATTGATGCTACCACAGCATTCTCACAGCTCCCCCCATCAATGATCACATCACAGACTTTGCCATGAGAAGTACATCGTGTATGAAAGACGTTGCGAAGCCACTCGTCATCTTCTACATGTGCTGCACTTAAACTCCTACAAACCACCACAGATTCTCTTTGATCGTCATAAATCACTTCCTCTTCTTCTACCTCCTCATCATATGTTGGTTTACCTAAATCTTTGTCTTCACCTTCGTCTTCCTCCATAAGAGAAATAATTTTACGATTAGAATAATCATATGCAATATGGCCTATACCTTGGCATTTGAAGCATCAAAGACCAGTAGAAGGTAGGGAATGACTAGAACCGGCTACTGGATTTTCTGCCTTTGAAAGATTTTTTGACAAGGATGCCTTGGTGGAATTAATCTTAGAAGGTCCGGCACTCCCCTAGTTAAAAGGAGTGTCACGACTTGTAGAGCAAAAAACTCTCCTACACAGCTCCTTCAATTGTTTCTCCACCTTTGCTGCAAGTTTGCACACATTATTAAAAGTCCAATAAGGTTGTAATAGTATCACGTCACAAATTTTAGAACATAACCTGCCAAGATAACGGACTATGGTTTGCTCTTCGGCTCCTCAACATCACACTACAATATTAGATACTCAAACTCAGTAGTATAATCTTCCACAGATAAATCTTTTTGCTTAAAATTATGAAACTTGAGAAAAGCATCTAGCATGTAATTATCTAAAAGAAATTTCTGTCTTAGCACATTTCTCATCTTTTTCCATGTTACAATTTGTCTTTTTCCTTCATGTGCCCTTTGCTTCTTAAGATGCTCCCACCAAATAGAGGCATCTTTCTTCAACTTGATGGCTACAATTTTTACCTTGCGATCTTCTGGTACATCTTTGTATTCAAAGATGCACTCCACCATATGCAGCCAATCAATAAACTCATCAAGATGTGCCCTTTCTTCCAAATTAGGAATATCAACTTTGACGTCGAACTCCCGTTGAAACTCGTGACTCCTTTGGGAACGATTCAATGTCAGGCTATGATCACAGTGAAAAGGATTAGTCTCTTCTTCCGCATCATGTGAATCTTCTTCCTTTGATTTATGATTTAGGATATTATGTCTCAACGTTTGAAGATGCGCCAAACTTTGTTGAAGTCGCTACACTTTCCCTCCACAATTCTTCATTCTCAGTATCACGAATATCCCGCTCATTGTTTGGTCCTTCAACTTTCTGCCCTCTCGACCACAGGCTCGACTTGCCATGATGATCTGATACCAAATCTGATGCCGAGAAGTTAAAAAGGGGGGAAGACAAACAATGAGCAAACCAAAACCATCCAGAATTTAAGAATAATGGTAACCCAAATCTCCAAGAACAAGAACAATGGATAGATAAAACTTACCATCTAAAGAAATCCACCCAAGGGATACAGAGTTTGATGGAAAAAAAAAACTCACTACCCAAATGAATTCATCCTAGATATACAGAGTTCTAGTGATCACCACTCATAGACAATCTTTCTAAGATACAGAGCAAGAACACTCTCACCAAGCAAAAAATGCCTAGAGATACAGAACACCCAAAAGAAGGAACTCGTCAAGTCAAAGGCTTAATTCTTAATTCACTCAAACTTGAAATTAAATTCTGAAAATATAACATAGGGCATACCTTTATATAGGCACGTTTGGAATGCTTTTCAGGCAATTACAATCAATAATCCTAAATATGAGGAGAAAAAAAGAATAACCATAATTAGGCATTCCATAAGAAAGAAAAAATACCACAAATAAGTACCAAAATTTGTCTTTGCTTAAGCATAAACCAAAAGTAAATTGCCATAGAAAAAAAATTTTGGCTCCTTAAGCACCCGCATCTTCCTTTTTGGCTCCTTAAGCACCAATGTCAATATCCCAAGTCAGGTACCCCTCTCCACTAGGATAGTGCCTATCGGATGGAAGGGTGATTTTGAGTTTTCGAAACAAAAGGGTTTTTCCATTGGAAGAAAATTGAAGCAAATGAGTTGGGAGTCCATGTGCTCCCTTGATGTTCCTATGTACCCCATCTTAGTAAGAGAGTTCTATGATCATGTGAAGTTTGGGGTAGAGAACTTGAAGTCCACAATCAAAGGGACTTATATTTTTCTGGATATACCAAGTCTGGAAAAGATTCTTCATATGCCGACCGCTGGACCTTCAGATGACTACCTTGAAGAGCGTCGGATTGGATTACATCTCATTTTGGATAGAGAGGAAGTTGATGAACTAGAAGAGGTTAGTATAAGCCAACTTTATATGGAAATGAGACTGCTGCATTATGTGGTTAGTATAATCTTCTTTTCAAAATTTGAAAGATTCAGTATATTAACAAGTAGGAGTTATGCATAATGTATAATATCGTTAAGGAAATTTCTATGAATCTTCTAGCTCTAATGATCCAAAGGATGCATGATGTGATCTCTCGGACTAAGGCTCCATTGCTCTATAGTATGATGCTCACAAAGGTATTTAAACAATTTAATGTGAATTTGGCTGCTGAAACAGTTCAAACCCAACCCAACCCCACGGGTCCTCCAAAATGGGTCAGGTCGGGTCGAGTGGGGTCACGGGTCAACCCAACCCATTTGCAGCTTTAGTCGTGTGTTTCTACAAGGTTGGATTCTTCTTAAAGAAATACTTACACTATGTGGATGCGACTATACATGAGTTTGGGATTCCAAGTTGAAAGTAGGGTTGCAAATTAATGAATCGAGTAGCTTACAAGCTGGCCCAGCTCAACTCGGGTTCAAGCTCGATTTGATTCAACTTTATGGAGCTTGAGTCGAGCTGGAGTAGAAAATAATCGACTCACAAACCTTGTCGAGTATATATATTTTAATACTCCATGCCTTTTATGTTTTGTTTTAACTATATTTTTTAATTATGACCAAGGCTTGAACACAAGCTCGACTATGGCTTTATTGATATTCGAGTCGAGTCAAGTTGAGTTGATCTCAAGCATTTTTATTTTTGATCGAGCCATGTTTGAGCTTGCACATTAAGGTTCCATCAATCTCAAGTCAAATTTTGAGCCCGCATATTTTGAATCAACTTGAAATTGAGCCTCTAGCTACTCAACTTGGCTCGATTGCACCCCTCGTTAAAGGATTGTGGGATTATATGCATTTTAGGATCTTGGGCACCCAAAATCATCTCATTTTTTCTTTTATATAAAATTAAGGTTGCGTCTTGATTGGGTAATCTCATGTCTAGACTGGTCCTGACCTATGGATCCAATTTGAAGAGTAAATTAGTTTTCAATTTAAATTTTTTTATTTGAACTAATTTGAAGACCGAATTGGTTCATCTACTTAATTTCTACATCAAAATAAGAATAAAATTAATAAGAAAGCAATTCAAATGCTAGGAGGATCACCAAACTTGATGTCGACCACTTTGACCATTTTAGGTGGGGTTGGATAGGATCCAAGAGCGAGATTTGTCACATCAGGAAGCCGAATCGCATGTTAAATTTTTGAAGGCCATAACTTGGTCATATGATGTTCGATTGAGATAATTTTTTCTTTTTACAAAATTGGATAACTTTTCGAGATTTATGATGTGCCCAAAATTCTATTGTTTGGGCCCGAAATAGATTGATCAAACTAAAAGTCTCCTTTTCATAAAAGACTTTGACCGAATATATCTCTCAATCCTAGAAGAATCAAGCAAAGCGATAAAAGATAAAGTTGATGTAGAAGTTGGATCTATCTCCTATAAAATTTTAGCTTTTTCAAGTTTATTTTTACTGGTCATATCTATTTTAGGAAAGTTGAGTCCTATTTGAATTGGAAAATAAATACAACGGCCAACGACTAGTTTCAGCCCTCCAACGGTAAAAAGAGCTCTTCTAGCCATTAGTGGATATGTAAATGCTTCCACATTTGATTGGAGAACACACTAATGGAAGGATAAAATGTGTTTCAAGGAAGAAAAAAAAACTTCAAGTCTACATTCATACTATTCACCATCCACATCGAGTATTAGTTAGTGATGTTCATCTGAAGTGTGTTGCACGACAGCTTCCCTCTAGCAAATCAAAAGCGCTTCATTGGTTCTTTTCAGTTCATTCATGAGAATTCATTATATTTGTTGCTTCTTGATTATATTTCATTGTTGTGGGTGACAAGTTTCTAGCATGTTGAAACTTGGGGATAGATTGATTCGTGTACATTGAAATGGAGAAATTTTCATGCGGACCCAATCACTAAAGGTTGATATAAAGAGTAGTCCATTCGAACCGATTTAGGAATCTGAAGACGGGAAGCTGGCAAAGGATTTGATATGAAAACTTGTATTAGCCGATGGGAGAGCCAAAGTCCCTGCGGTAAGAGATCCTTGAGCATCAAATTTAGTAGCTAGCTAAGAGCAAGCCAATCAAGATGATATGATCCTTTTAATGATAGCCCAGTCTATCTCATCGTGGCCTCTAGGTGTGGTTTAATGTGGAACAAGGGCAAGGAGGGAGTTTGAAGGAAGGTCCGAAGGATGATAGCATAGGTTCACCTTACAAAGGCATATAGAAAAGACCCTAATCATTGTCCAAATCTCTAGAGCAACACGCTTTGTCACTCGATTAACACTTGAATGGGGCACGTGGCACTAGCCCGCTGCATTTTTAGAAATTAAAAAGGCAAAGTAAGCTAATAAAACCTTGGTAAACGAGGAAAGGTCAATGATCACTGTGTTAGTCATAAATATGATGTATTGATAATTCCGATGAACGACCAATTGACTACTAAGGATGTGATGTTTATATCTTATCAGCCTCATAATCTTAAGCTAATACAACGTGGGGTATTGTTTATACTACATCCTCCAACATCCAGAATCTAAAGGCCAGTTAGATGACAGCCATATGGCATTGCTAGATATTAGAAAATAAAAGAAATTGGTTTTGAGAGTGAACTCTAAATTAGCTAAGCATGTGTGAAAGCCACTAGCTAAGGTATTGGTTGTGATCGACTGAAAGCCACTAGCTAAGCCTTACGCTAATTGGGCCGCCACTAGGTACTGTGAAGGATAGGTCGGACTATGACCTAGAGAAATCGGTCAAACTAGACCAAGTGATCGCCTAAGGCTCAGAAAGAATTCCAGATGTACCATGTGCAAACTGATTATAGGTATTAGCTTACTATAGCTGATTGTCACTTATAACATCCTCCTGATTGGATGAAGTCTCAGAAGCCAGGTGTGGTTAGCGGAAATGGTTGCCAAGGAGCAAGAATGTGGAAAAGTTGAGATGTTGGTAGAACTAATTACGGCAACTGCCGAAAGAAGAGGGGTGAAGTGATGACAGCTCATAAAGATAGGTGTCCGCACTAGAGTAAGATAGCTATATATATATATATATATATATATATATATATATATATATATAGAGAGAGAGAGAGAGAGAGAGAGAGAGAGAGATAAGTATTTAACTATAAAAAGAGCGTTCAGCCAATCAGTGAATCAAGTACCAGTTTATTTTTATCAGTTTATCTTTCAATTTGTCTTTGTTTGTTTTATCTTTAGACTAAAGTTCATAGCTCATAGATCTTAGTCATCGCTTTCTTTCTCGAGAAGGCAGCGTCTCAATAATGAAAGTCCTCAAAGATTAAGACAGTAGGATCCACAGCCATCTATTCCTCTTTCTAGTTGAGCCAACGAGATCTTAAAATATCTTTCAGACCTTTCTTGGCTAAAAATGCCAATTCCAGAAAATCAAATTACTAAAGGCCTATCGCTGCTTTTTTATAATGATTTTAGTACTCTGCAATTTACTGAACTACCACAAAACTTCTGCTACTCTTTGCATTTTATTGTCGCTTAGTTAAAGACTTTACAAAAAATGGATTCATCATACATGTTAGATAGTCTACTTTATTTTTCATCTAGGCTAGTGAATACGAAACAAAAGGAATACTAAGGAATCTATGTTTCTTCTTGATCATAATGACGTAACAAGGAATACAGTTTCTATTGGACCTTTTTTTAGTTTCATAATGAAATTACAAATCTATCCGGGGCTATGAGCACTCTATCTCTCACAAAAGGCTAGCCAGAGCCCAACCCGCTCGTCATTAAGACAAAGTATGCCACTAACATGGACAAGCTACATGGATGTATTGCAATTTTTCTGCCTATAGCCTCAATACGAAATAGCATATCATCCCTTATGATTCAAATTGTCTCCACATTCTCAACTAAAGATAGATTGTTGGCATATGTTTACTCAACATAGGCATTGTGAGATATTCTCCTTCTCAGTCCATTCTTGAGAAACATGGCATACCACTCTGCAGAAGCTCTGCCATACCTTGTTCTATTTTTGTCATTGAAGTCAACTCCATAGAGACCATAGCGAGCAGTATAACCAAAAGCAAGCTCAAAACAGTCTATGAAAGACCAGACAAAATATCCTTGTGTATTTGATCCATTCCTGCACACAGAGATTGCTTCAGGTGAAACAGAGAAGTGAATTAAGTTGAACAATGCTAAATGTATCATGAAGCTATTCATGATAACCAAATCAGTTTCGCATATGCACTAGGTATAATCATCTATTTAGCAGTCGCTTAGGTGCATCTTCTAGGGTGGTGTTTCCACCAAGAAACAAGATCTTGAGATATGGATGCATAGACTCAAAGCTTAGGAACTGTTTCAACCGCATATGTGGAGGTGCAAAAGCAGTGGAGGCTGCCCACTTCCCATCAAGCATTAGATGGCTAATGTAGCTTGGTTCCAGAGTGGAATAAGAAGAAGAAAAAGGGGAGGAGGAAGAAGAATAAGCAGAAGAATAAGGAGAACAAGAAACTGTAGATGTGGAGATCTGGACTGCTATGAGTGATACAATTTCTTACTAATGCGAAAATGGAATTACCTGATAGATTCAAAGAGGCTTTCTACATATTGGTGTAAGAAGTTTGCTCTACAATCATCATTAAAAAAGTGTACATCCATCGTATGGTTAATGTTGAACTCCGCATATCCTGAAGTCAAGCATAGCACACTGTTTAAGTATTTTAGGATAGTTCCCATAAGGATAATCAAAACAAGTGCTGGGCTGTAGGTCAAAAAAAAAAAACGGGAGAAATTTTTCCTTACCATTTTCATGGATTATAATTGGAGGATTCCCATATTTCACTTTAATGTGCTCAAGCATTTTTCTCAGAGCCCATGGAGTTGCAGTTACTGGAGGCATGCTTTGGGAACTGAAATACTGCATAAAATTTTAATTGTGCCAGGAGAGTCAGAACATACTGTCCGGATTAGCCCTCATGCTTACACAAGAACCAGTTTATTGCATACCTTCCAATAGTTCCTGGTTGTAACTGCATCAGGACACAATTGCTATCAGCAGTATAATTATTTTTAGGAAATCATTCTCAAATAAGAAATACTGCAATGCTGAAATTGAGGACTATCTTCATCAAGAAAGGAAAAAAAAATCTAATAAATCTAGTTCCTTGTAAGTTGGCCATTGAAGAAACAGAGCAAAAGCTGAAGAGGGCATGTTTTATCACTAAAAGATGTAATTTCTTACACATATTCATATATACATTACTGAAATTTTAATTTGATCAAATACAAAATCAGTAAGGTAATATTCCGTTATTACTTATTATAAAGAATAATATATATAGAATTGAGATTGTTCTTAAGGTTACAATGACATATTGTACTCGTAATAAATATAACAACTGGTTCTCATACTAAAAGCAAATGTTTAAATTGTCTTCAGTTGCTTACTTGGTAATTTGACAGATACATCTCTGAGGTAGTCACTCTCATTCCGATCCCAATTGTTAGGACCTGCTTGCAAATAAAAAACTGTGTAATGGTTGAAGCCGAGAAAATCAAATGATGCTTTCAACTTCTTTGATTCTTCTGCACTAAAAGATGGTAATCGAGATCCAACAATCTTCTTCATGACAGCAGGGTAAGTTCCATACACAAGAGGATCCATGAACCTAGTTCAAGGCAGACGATGTCGATGATCAGCTCTCATTTCTTGAGTTCTTGTTTTCTGGGAGAAGATAAAGGAAAAGAGAGGAAAATGAACAACTGCAAGCTTATAATTCGTACCATCCTATATGGAAATCAATCATTCTCTGTGCTGCAGCAATATCCTCTGCTGAGTTCGTGAAAGGCTCAAACCAAAAGCCTAGGATGGTCATTCCTATACGACCTCCTTGCTCCGCCTGCAGACAAAAGGGCCAGAAGCTCAGGATACTTAATGAATGACTATTCTTTTGAGGAACAAAACAAGGTTAGGGTTTGGGAACCTGATACTTGTCCTTGTACAAGGAGGCAGCTGATGCATGGGCTAATAATATATTGTGAGCAACGATGTATGGTTCTGTCGTTGAGTCCCCCTCGGTGCAATTAAGTCCAAATGGATAGGAGCAGCGCGCAGGTGGAAACAACCCAACATCATAACCAGCAACTGTTTCTATGTTAGGTTCATTGAAAGTACTCCAGAACTTCACTCTATCACCAAATTCTTTAAAGCACACATTAGCATAAGCCGTGAAATCTTCTCTGCATCAATACGCAAATCACAAAACTAATTTGCTGCACTGTTATTATGGATAAACGAGAATTACAGGATAAATTTTTATGCGTTATAGTTACCGCAGAAGCTTACACTATCTTTGGGCTTAGAAGTCCTGCATACTCGTCTTGCAATGCTTGCGGAAGGTCGAAGTGGTAAAGAGTTATGTGAGGCTCTATACCTGCAGGATTTACCAACGTTGGAAAGCATAAGTTTTTAGCAATTAAGTCATCAGGAAATCAAATGCTTCAAGAAGCTGTCATTCCAATCCCCACACAAAAAAAAAAAAAAAAAAAAAAACATAGTAAGTCTTCAGATTCTTTGCTTAGATGATCATTTCCAATACCATGGCTTAAGAGCTCATTGATTAGATTGTTGTAGTACTGTAAGCCTTTTGGATTGACAGGTCCTCGCCCTTCTGCAAGAGTAGGACCATGAAGCATCATGCTCAAGTTTCCGATGCATATTTCCGTTATGCCACAAAATAAAAAAGCCATCCGCATGGTTACCAGGAATAAGCCGGGACCATGAGATGGAAAATCTATAAGCATCCAAGCCCATCTCATGCATCAGCTTCACATCTTCCTGCCATCAAATAAAAAAGGATATTTGCCTGCAATTCTTCAAACTATATATGCTTATGTTATAACAGCAGCGCATCTCTTTGAGTAATAGATAGGCTTGCCTTGTATTTGTGATATTGGTCTGCTGCTATGTCTCCTGTGCTCTTGTCAGCATTTCTCCCTGCAAGGAAACACATTGCACTTGATATATCAAGACTGAAATACTAATTCACAACCCTTGACATAACAGTTTTCAACTGACCAGCATGGGTGAAAGTATCCCATATACTGGGCTTTCTTCCATCCTCCGCAACTGCTCCTTCTACCTGCAATCCACCCAGATCAGCCCTCTTAAAAGCTGAGTGACATATAGATGCCAGGTAGCTCGATTCCTTGTTTCCATAGCAGATCTTAATCTACCAACTGGTTACTTAATCTTGTGCTTTTTTATTTTAATTTTTTAAATTGTTTTCACTGCATTGCTTGTAAATGCTTGCACCCTTTCTTAGAGCATCATGTATTATATGAGGCAATTCTGATTTTTAATGGTTTTAGGCTAGTAATCAGCTTTAAATTTGCACTATAAATTAGTGCTTAATTTCCCCAAACAATAACCAGTAGAAGAGTAGAGAACCGTTGTAATTCCCATATCCATTCTTAACATCAAAGGAATTAATGTTATTAAACAGACTGATCTCAATTGTTTATCTATTTTCATTTTATTTGCAATTATTTTTAGCATTAGTCGGGGGTTAACACATGTGATTATTTATCTTTTTTGTTGAAATTCTAGAGATCAACTCATCAACGATCATGTTTCTTCGATTTTCAAGGAAAGTCCATATTATTTTGTATTAATATGCAAGAAATAACATGGGAAAAGAATTATTTGCGATAAGAAAATCTTAATTTTCACTCCAACCAGTAGTTCCTGGAGATGTGGCGAGCTACTATATTTTGATTTTTAATACACAAGAAACTTTGGGCTCGTTCTCAATTCAGAAAAAGAAAATTTTAAAGATTACATTATGTCATTATTTTTGAAAAAGTTTTAGCAGGATATACTTACTGAACATAAATCAAAACGTTTTGGCCAAACCAATCTTTAGTTTATCAATCAAGTTTCACATACACCGCAGACACATACTTTGATGGATGCACAGTGAGTGGTCTTACCTGATAGGCAGACGAACCAGCACCAAAAATAAAGCCAGCCGGGAAGTCATCTCTGCTGATGGCTCTCACCGTAGCGACTACTGACAACACGAGGAGAAGGTTCAGCAACCACCACCCCCTCTGCATCCCCACCGCCCCCATGGTTTCCTTGGCAAGCTGCTCTTAGCTTCTCCCAGTCTCGGTCTTGATTTATATACAGGATAGACGTACTGGATGACGAACTTAATGGGAGCGAGAGCTGTAGTTTTTGAAAGCAGTTGTCATGACCCTCTAAAAGCCCCTGAATCCGGCAAAGGAAGGGTGACGTTGATGGCCAATTGTTGACAAAGGGAGAGAAAGACGAATGGAATTTGATGGATGCCGGTCCGCCCTTTTACAAAGTTTTCGAGATTGAATGGTTAAATCGTGCCCGTGTACTTGCACACCTTTTTCTAAAATAGAAGAATAAATTTAATTTAAATAAAGAATTTTATTTTGTTGAGACAGCTTCCGTACGGTGTTTTTCACTTGGAAGCTTCTACCTCCGAGTTTCCTCAATGTCAACTTTGATGGTTCCGTTTTGGACGGAGGCAAGAAAAAAGGTCCTGGGTTTATCACCAAAGGCCCGAACTCTAGGGTAGTGGCTGCCAGGTCTTTGACACATTAGTTCTTTAAGCAGAGCTGCGGGTAGCTTGGGTCGACCTGTATCATGCACGAGGAGTGCTATAAGCTAGCTCGATTATACTGGAGAGTGACTTGACTATCGTGATTGGCTGGATCTAAGAGAGCCCATGTGGTGTATAGGTGAGTCCTAATAATGAATCTAGCAAAGAATCTCCTGCCTCTTGGACCTTGGACTCATTAAGAGTTATACAAACAAATAAGTATTTATTTTATATTGTTAGTAATATTATAATTCAGTAAATCATTCTAAAAAGATAATAATTTGTTTAACCTCCAAGAGGTTTATCAAACCTCCATTTGGACTCCTCAATGAGTAATTTCCAGATCCTATGCAAACGAAAAATTCGGAAATTGGTTGATACATAATAATTAATTTATTGAATTGACTTATTAGATCTCAATCAATTATTCTAATAAGGTAATAAATCATATAATTGATTGAATTGACATTTTAGATCTCAATTACAATAATTGATTTGCTACCACAAAATTAGTAATCAATTATTCTAATAAGGTAATAAATCATATAATTCATTGAATTGATATTTTAGATCTTAATTACAATAATTAATTTGCTACCACAAAATTAGTAATCAATGATTCTAATAAAGTAATAAATCATATAATTCATTGAATTGACATTTTAGATCTCAATTACAATAATTGATTTGCTACCACAAAATTAGTAATCAATTATTCTAATAAGGTAATAAATCTTATAATTGATTGAATTGATATTTTAGATCTCAATTATAATAATTAATTTGATGGTACAAAATTAGTAATCAATTATTCTAATAAGGCAATAAATCAATTCTAATATATAATTCATTGAATTGACATATTAGATTTCAATTACAATAATTATCTAGCTAGCACTAAATTAATAATTAATTTGAAAAATTCAAATAGAAAATTTGAAAATTGATTAATCCATAATAATAAATTTAAGTTTGCACTTATGCTTTTGTAAAAATTGAATTTGTGTGATTTCTAGTGATTATATTCACTAACTAATAGCATCAAAAAAAAACTTATCAAAAAGGCATACGTATCTAAGAAAGGCTGGCACTTAAGTGAGCCTAGTGCTCCACCACTGATCTAGAGCTGATCTGGCTATTATTTTTTGGATATATCAACTAAACATTCAAAATTCAATACAAATTTTAGTGCAATCTTTTGACATAAACTTTTTGCCTTCATTCAAGTTTCTATCTTTTTTCTATAACCTTGAACCTATGGCCTCTAATACTAATAACCACCTTAATGCCAAACCTAAAAAATCTGATGGCCATAACTTTAGGAGGTGACAGAACCAAATCCGGTTCTGGCTCACCACATTAGGGTTGATCTCAGCCATAAGTGAGAGCATCATTGAAGTTAATAACGGGTCCAACCCAACTACTTCACGATATGGTACTCACCAAAACCCAAACCGGAGTTCATCCTCCTCCCACACTGAATCTTCTACCTCCATTAGCACACCTTCTAGGACACCTGATGAGATAGACTATCATTGCATCCATAGAATCCTAGATGCCCTCTCTGAAAGGCTGTATGACATTTATTACACAGCCAAGAGTGCCAAAGAACTCTGGGACACCCTAGATAGCAAATATGGTCTTGATGATGCTGGGGTAAGAGGTTCAAGGCCTCCGACTTCAATAACTTTAAGATGGTGGACTCGAAGCCTATGAATGACCAAATTCATGATTTTGAAATCCTGATCCATCAGCTTAGGGCTAATAGAACCAATTTGGATAAATCATTCTAGCTAGCATGTCTGATAGACAAACTACCCAATTTCTGGTCTGATTTTGCTAAGACTCTGAGCCATACCCAAGGAGGTCTCACCCTAACCCAAGTTTTGAACTTGATTAAAATTGAAGAGCAACATAGGCTCATAAGTAAAACCTCTACTGGACACAAAAATAATGCTTATAATATAAAGGCCCCACCTAGGAAAAATCAGAACCGACCCTTCAAAAATAAGCATTACAAAAAGAAGCCCTACAACCCTAGAAACCCTAACCACCACAATGGAAGACCTATCTAATCCCAGGAGCAGAAGAAGAAAGAGGAAGGTGGTGTTCGTTCCTGTTATGTATGTGGTCGGACCAACCATTTATCTCTCCAGTGCTTCTATAAAAAGATTGAACCTTTTCAATCCAAGAAGAAGGGTTCACACACAACTAGTGCTCAAGTCAATATGGTGACTTCCGGCGCTGGCTTCTTTGAGATAGTTTTCAGGTCTGTTTCCTTCAGTCCTGAAGTTAACATGACTTTACAAGCACTTGATTGGTGGATTGATACCGGAGCTGGTATTCATATTTGTTCGGATCACTCCTGATTTTCTTCTTACCAGGTCTCAAGTAGAGGAGCTATGATTATGGCAAATAGCTCAGAGGCGCGTATGATAGGAGTGGGACATGTAGACTTAAAGCTTACTTCTGCAAAAGTCCTGTCTCTGCACGGCGTCTAACATGTTCCGGTCATTAGGAGAAACCTAATTAGTGGTTTCTTGCTTGTCCAGCAAGGCTATCGTCTTGTTTTTGAGTCCAATAAAGTTGTAATTTCTTATGGTGTAATGTTTATTGGAAAAGGATTCCTAAGTGAAGGATTGTTTAAGTTGAATATAATAGTTTCTTCAATAAATGAAAATTCTTTGATCATGAATATAGAACCTCCTTCTATTTGGCATGGTAGATTAGGTTATGTAAATTATAATATAATTAAGCAACTAATGAACCTAAATTTAATACCAAAAAGTGATCTTAAGAACCATGAGAAATGTAAAATCTGTGCAGAAGCCAAACTCCCTAGAAAGCCTTTTAAATCTGTTAATAGGGATTCGAATCTATTAGAGTTGATCCATAGTGATGTTTGTGACTCTGGTGGAACTTCTAGAGGAGGTAACAGATACTTTGTGACCTTCATAGATGATCTATCCAAGTTCTATTATATCTACCTAATTAAAACCAAGGATGAGGTGCTTAGCAAATTTAAGATTTTTAAGATCAAAGCTGAGAATCAACAGGAAAAGAAAATTAAAATTCTTAGATCAGATCGGGGAGGTGAATATACATCTAATGAGATAACTCAATTTTTGTGAAGATCATGGAATCATTTGACTGCTCTCTATTCTCTCCAATCAAATGGAGTCACAAAAAGAAAGAATAGGACTTTAATGGATATGGTTAACTCCATGCTTATAAGCTTAGGAGTACCAGAGAATTTGTGGGGGAAAGCTTTAGTTTCAGCCTGTTATATCCTCAATAGGATTTTCTTTAAAAATAATGATTTAACCCCATATGAAGTTTAGAAACATAACAAACCTAATCTTAGCTATTTGAAAGTGTGGGGATGCTTGGCAAAAGTAAAAATACCTGATTTTAAGAGAAAAAAATAGGGCCTAAAACAGTGGATGCCATATTCATAGGATATGCAGCCAATAGTAATGCCAATAGATTTCTGGTGATTAATTCAAAAGAAAGTGATATTAGTAATAACACTATCATAGAAGCCAGAGATACAACATATTTTGAAGACACCTTTCTACTTAGGACTAGAGTAGATAGTAGTATAGCTAGTAGCTCTAGTAGAATAAGGACAAGAGAAATAGAAGTAGAAGCAGAACCTAGGAAGAGTAAGAGACACAGAGTAGAGAAAATATTTGGAGATGACTTCTTTACTTTTCTTATAGAAGACTCTCCAGCTAATTTTGAGGACGCAATGAAATCCTTGGATTCATCTGTTTAGAGAGAAGCTGTGAACAATGAGATGCAGTCAATTATCCAAAATCATACTTAGGAACTGACTGATCTTCCTTCTGGCTGTAAATCTATAGGATGCAAATAGATCTTTAAGAAGAAACTTAGGCCTGATAGGTATGTAGATAAATTTAAGGCTGGATTAGTTGCCAAGGATTTTACTCAAAGATCTGGGGTAGATTTCTTTGATGTTTATGCACCTGTAGCTAGGATTACTACTATTAGGGTTCTAATAGCATTAGCCTCTATCCATAGATTAGTGATTCATCATATGGATATAAAAACAGCTTTTCTAAATAGAGACTTAAATGAAGAAATTTATATGGACAGGCAAAGGGATTTATAATCGCAGGCCAAAAAAATAAAGTTTGTAGATTAATCAGATCTTTCTATAGTCTTAAACAAGCACCCAAGCAATGGCACTTGAAATTTGATGAAACTATACTGATATTTGGATTTGAAATCAATAGTACAAACGAATGTGTATACCATAAGAGAGTTGGAAATAAATGTGTGATCTTGTGCCTCTATGTAGATGACATAATGATCTTTGGGACAGATATTCAGATAGTTGATGAAGTAAAGCAATTCTTAAGTCATAAGTTTGATATTAAAGACTTGGGACAAGCTGACTTAATTTTAAATACTAAAATAATTAGAAGTGTAAATAGTATTAAGTTATTCCAAAATCATTATGTTGACAAGATTCTCAATAAATTTAATTATATCGATTGTCAGCCTGTTTCTACTTCCTTTGATCTCTCTACACACCTTAAGAAGAACTTAGAACTCCTATCCTTCAAAGCTTATATGCTCAAATTATTGGCTCACTAGGATTTCTAGCAAACTACACCAGGCCAAGTATAGCATATGTTGTAAATAGACTTAGTAGATATACTACTAATCCAAATAGAGATCATTGGACAGCATTAGAGAGGATCCTTAGGTATCTTAAGGGCACTAAGTCCTATAGTTTGCACTTTTGTGGGTTTTCTGCTATTCTGAAAGGCTATAGTGATGCCAACTAGATCAGCGATATCTTAGATGTTAAATTCATCACAGGATATATCTTTCTCCTAAGAGGTGTTGTTGTGTCTTAGAAATCCACCAAACAAACCTTGATATCTAGAAGTACCATGGAGTCTGAACTGATAGCTTTAAACACTACTAGCACAGAGGCTGAGTGGCTTTGAGATCTATTAATAGACCTTCCCGTAGATGAGTCACCTTTACCACCTGTTTTCTTATATTGTGACTGTAAATCTGCAATAGATAAGTGGTACCAAGAAAATGCCAATATAAAAATAAACAGACACTTAAAAGTGCATCATAAATCATTAAGATATAAATTGAAAAATAACGTTATAGCTTTGAATTTTGTAAAATCAGAAAATAATTTGGCTGATCAACTTACAAAAGGTTTGTCTAAAACAGTAGTTCTAGAGTCATCGAGGGGGATCACCACAGTGGAAACCTAACTTTAAAAGATTCAATGGGTAGAAACTAACCAGAGTGTGACTAAGAGGAGTACTATTTTATGTTTTCCTCATCCCTATGGTGCTAGTGCTCATAAAAGTAAGCAGTACGATGAGTTTGCTTGTATAATTCTTAATGAGTCCGAGATCCAAGAGGCAGGAGCTTCCTTGCTAGCTTCCTTATTAGGACTCACCTATATGTGCAGTCGTGAGGTCGCGATTATAGAAAATGGATGATTCTCTAAAAAGCACATGAAAGATACTTGCGCATGGCCATATTAGCGCAACCCGCTTAGAACCCAGATCGGGCTATCTTATGTGTGTTGTTAATTTAATCTGAGCCATGGACTGAGGTTCAAGGTTAAGACCATCTTGGCTCCACAGATGTAATCAATTATTACTAAGTGAAGGTTCAAACCGAAAGGTACCTACACCTATTACATAATATAAAATCTCCAGTATTTTGTTTTGATTTTAAAATTATTTAAAAATTAATTTTTGTGGAGGATTGCTGGAAATATTAATGCATACGCGGCCATTCTCGGGCCGCGTGTGCAAGTGCCAGCGGGCACCTACTGGCACCTGTTGTAGTTTTTTTTTTTGAATTAAAGGCGGGCTGGCCGCGTCCGCATTCTACGGACGCGTGCCAGCTCCCTTTGGCCTCCGCGAGAAGAGCACGGACGCGTCCGTAAAAATTACCAAAAAGCTCCCTATTTTATTCTATTCAGGACACAAAAAATTAGAGAAAAATACCAAAAAAATTCTGAAGAAAAGTTCTTCCTATTAGCCATTCTGATTTTAATTTTTGCAATTCTATTCAGTTTGTTTTATTCTTTTTATTTCGTTCTTCGCTGGATCTGCAAGTCCAATCGGATTCGATTTGGCTTCTTCCGAGACGTACCAAAGAAAAAGTTTAGGGTCGTCGTATTTCTGAGAAGGATTGCCAGAAGACCCATACGTGGGGGCAAACACTTCTTTGGGACAGCGTCTATGCGCTTCCATCTGCCTTCAATCAGACTATTTTCTCTTACTTTTGTTTTAAATTTAATATTGGTAGATCTGTTGGATTTACAATTTTATGATTTGAATTTATTAAATGAATATATTTATTTTGTGCTAGAATAGATTTCTTTTGTGGTAAAATAGATTTAAATTGATACCGAATAATATATATATATATTATTTCTTTTAAGAATTTTTATTAATTGTAATTATAGATTTATTTTCTTAGTTAGGTGATGTATTGCTAACACGGTGGTGAAGGGGGACCTTCTTTACTTCGAGATATTTGGGTGATGGTGAGAAATAGAGTAACCTTTCAGGCCAAGCATGTGTTTAAAGAGACCAATGGAGCCATGAACTGGATGGCTGCTTAAGTGGCCTGCCACTCCAGAGGCACCTTATGGGCTAGAGAGGGAGAGTTGCCTAAGGCACTCTGTAATTTATTATTTTTTAATTTTATTGGATGTGCCCGTACTTATAATATATAAAATACCTATTTTAGCAAAGAAAATAAAAATAAAATAAAGGTTTTTATTTCCTTCTAGTAGTGTTGGTGATAATCACAGTTGGAACCAGACAAAATAGTCATCACGAAGTTTCTCATAGATAAGATTCCTTCTATGCCGTATAGTGGCCATGTTATCAAAGTTCGGATACGGATTTCCCAAGAGATATAAATGTTTTTTTTAAAATGGCGACAATAATGTGAGCTACTCTAGCTCGGTTGGTTGGCATCCTTCCATAGAGATAAGGCCTATGAAGTTAGGATCCTGGCGGTAATATCGTTACTGTACTTTCCATAAACAACATGAAAACTGCAATAGTTATTACCATTATGACAATATTGTCAACAATTTAAAATTATTGATAATTTAAAGTTAGGAATGTTAGGCAAAACATTTTGGCTGGATTTTAAATTCTTTACCAATATAAAACTAATACATCTGTCAACATGTATATATATATTTCATAGAGTAGAGATCATCCGGCCATGGAGACGTGCCAAAAAAAGAGAGAGAACAAGATTGTCTTCCTGATATGAGAATCAAACAAGTTAAAACAACATCCATCCAAAAGAGTAACGTTGAAAGTTGGCCGTCTGGATGAGCCACGTGGCATTCAATTGTCCTTTATGCATGGATCTTTAAAATGCTTGTTTTCTTATATAAAATATGATAGTTACTAATTATCACTCAGGTTTGATCTGAAATCTTTCGCTACAGGAGCAGGTTTTTTTTTTGATAGCATAGGAATAAGGCATTTTAAAGGACCCATCAGTGGACTTCCACTTTGCAATCAAAACGTTAACTTCTTCAACCGAGTTGGCCAAGCTCAATTGATTTTGCTCTGCTACAAGAAAACCTTTATGAGGGTCATATCGGCTACTGTTGTCTAAGGTGGGCTTCCAGATTGGCCAGCCTGTTAGTTTGACGATACCAACTTGCTCACTACAGCGGTGATTGACATGAGGAATGGTGGATTGGTAGGAAATTTAATTAGTTTCAATTAAAGTTTCCAGTATGTTGTTATACTCCATATGGTGGAGATTGTTGGAACCTGGCAGAATTTGGGCCTCATACAATTTGTTAAAGACAGATCCTTTTAGAAGTGCAGTGGCCAAAACAAACACGTATTTGAATTGTGAGAATTAGCAAACACGTATTTGAATTGGATTTGGATTAGACAAAAACAGAATGAAGATCCATGTTGTTGCATTGCAATAATTTGCATCTCTATGATATCCTTAAGTATTAGGTTTAGAAATTGTTACTCACCTGATATTATATATAAAAGAAGTAGATTATCATAATAAACTAGCATATTATATCTTCCTGGAATTATACTTCATATAGAAAATGATATGATGTATCTTTGGAAAGGTGGAGAGAAATTTTATAACAACTAGATCTTCACGCATGCTGTCACATAGTGACTAAATCTAGATAAAAACCATATGTTGCCATTCATGATCTTGAATTAAAAGCAGGAAAAAGAAAATCAAGACTTGTGGACCACCATGTGTTGCATACAAAAAATGCACTCTATTGAAGTAGGAAAAAATTAGTGATCCTCTTTAAATCCCAAATATATAAAAAAATCCTCTAGGAAAGCAAGCACATATGTAAAGAAAATAGCATCCCAGCTCAAAAATATCTCCCAAAGAAATAAAAAGAATCTTGACTATGCTGCAGGGATAATAGTCCTATATTTTTTGTCTCATTTGATTTATCCTGTTTCTGGGTAAAACCATCTTAGGTTTTCTTTTCTTTTTCTTAAAAAAGAAAATTACAAGTTTGGAGTCTTGGTATACATCATGTTTTCTGACCTTTTTGTTATTTGTCTATGATTTTTTTTTTCCGTGCACCTCGTCTGGTCTGGTGTATGGGCGTTATTTTTTCCCTCTTATTTATTATTCAGAGTGGAGTTTGGATGTTAGATTTTTGTTTTGTTTTGTTATTGTTGTAGTTTTTCTTCTTCACTTCATTTGGTTTGAAATCCTCGTATGGTTAGAGTCCTGACCATATCCATTTCCACTCATCCAATTGGAGACTAATCTTCTAAGCAAGTAGACCACATCCCTTAAGCAACTTTGAGAACATCCTAGCCGCAGTGACCTGAGTGTTCTTAGCAAGTAGAGCACATCCCTTAAGCAAGCTCCAAATGTGTGGAACAATCTCTAGTCCCGACTGCATTTCATCGCTGTAAATCCGACCATTCCTTTCCATCCACATACTCTAGCAGATATCAATGGAGATCATATTCCACCAGAGCCAATCCGCCGTCTTAATCTTATCCTTCATCTCCACTATGCCTCTTCCAAAGAACAGGTACTCCACAAACTCTTAGTTTATGAAGGAAGTTTTTCCAGAAGGAACAAGCAAAACACAACTAAGAGGTGATCAGCACAGGTACAAGCAACTCGCAGTTGGAATTTGATTTCCCATTGTAACAACCCAGGATCTCACCCAAAATGGCTAGCCGGAATATATTATTTGGGTTCCTTCATTGATTACTTGCCCAGTTATGCAGCCCAAGAGGGGGGATGAATTGGATTTTCAAAATTTTAAAATACAAGTGCAGTAGAATGATAACTTACTAATATGTAGTGATATACAATGAGAGATATGAGCAATAAGTAAGGTGATAAGCAAAGTAAACAAGGCACACAATCAAAGCACCACAAACACATAATATTTATAGTAGTTTGATGTCAAAATCAGCACCTATATCCACTCCCCAAACTCCCTACTTGAAAATTTCAATCCACTAATCGTTCACAAATGATTACACCGTCAGATATCACCAACCAAATAATTCTAGATCTCCAAGCTAGTCATTCATTTCTCGGCATGAGCAAGCCTTACACATATTTCATTTCAAGGTACGGATCAACCTTTCCAAGTTTCAGCTCAACTGAAACTTGTCCCACAAATATAATAAAAGTATAACAATAATCAATATACAATGAATACAATCAAAGATCCCTAGTGAGCATAAATAAACTAATGAAATGCCCTTTTGAAATGATAGAAAAGCCTTTTGATATCCACTTCAGTTGGGAATGCTCAATGAATGCTCTTAAAGTGGTTGGTGAAGTTGGATTGAATGCTTCCCACTCAATGAATGTCTTTCTTACTTCTAATGCTTTTTTCTCTAATTATTTGATTTTTTCTTGAGTTCACTGCTTGTTTTTCACCTTTTGGAGGCCTATTTATAAAGAAAAGCTGCTAGAGAGTGATTACTAGCTATTGAAGATTGTTGGAGAAAGGTTAGAGCTTGTTTAATGTACTTCATGCTGTTAAAAAACTAGTCGTTACAGCCTGCCAACATAGAGGGATTAACCTTGGGGTTGACCTTCAGTCTAGAGGATGATCCCAGAGGGAACCTAAAATACCATCCCTCTGTATTTTGCCTGTGGCATGTCAGGGGTTGACCTTGAGATCGACACTTGGTCCGGGGATCGACCCCAGGGTCGACACTTGGGTTGTGCCAAGCATGTCACTCATCCTCAGCATGCCAAAGTCAACTTGGAGGTCGACACCTAATGTCTAACATGTTGATTCTTTGTTGTCTCATCCGGTGGACACTTCGAAGTCAACTCTTTGCCTTGTAGGGTCTGCTTTCATGCTTCAGAAGTTTCCAAATACCTTCAAACTTATTTCCAACTTGAAAATTTTATCTCTTAAGTTTCTTCATGCTTCTATAGGCGTTCAAGCTTCTAGAAGCTTTTCTGAAGAATAACTTGAGCTACTCCAAACTATATAATCATTAGTAACTTACACAATTATTTTGTAACTATCAAAATCAATCCTTAGTTCAACAATCTCTTCCTTTTGGATGATGTCAAAATATTTGAGTGTAAGTAGAATAAACCATTCTATGTACCAGAGAAGAATAATATCTATGCAATATGTTATCTTGAGCATTCCAAATTAGAACATAATCATATTAGAGCAACTATATTAAGCATCCAGTATTCACTTTATATAGATTATAGATTGTATTATTAGAGTATCAGAACATATCTTGTCATCATAATACCAAAGCATAATATGAATTGTTAGTGGAATCACAAATGATCAAAGCAATTAGAGGAAACCTCTAACTATTTTTCATTTATGTCAGGGCAATGACACAAGAAATAGCCAAAGTATCAAAGCCAATAATATTAGAGCATGTAGAGTTAGGAATGTACTTAAGTATTAGAACATTATTGTTCTCGTGCAATGGTGTCAAAGTAGTTAGAGCAAAAATGTGCAAATCAAAAATATCAAGATGACAAACACATGCATACCAATAATATGCATCTATCAGATCATAGATTAGTAGTATCGAGACCTTGATTAGAGCAACAAGGAGTGTCAAAGGATATCAGAGCAACAACAAGGAGTGTCAAACTGTATCAAAGCAACAAATATTAGAACAATAAAGAGACATCAAAGTGAATACTTCTACTTCTGTTACTACTAATTCTCCTTATACTTCATGCATCTTTTGCTTATACTTCATATATTTACTCCCCCTTTTTGGCATCATCAAGTAAAATACTTAGCACAAGGAGGTGCATAAGAGATAGATACCATAAAGTTTGGCATCATCAAGCAAAATACTTAGCATAAGGAGTTGCGTAAGAGATAGATACCATAAAGCTGAACATAGTATAAGAGCAAAAGCCTCACAACATAGCACTAGAACGAAGTTATAAAGATACACATATAAGTCCAAGAAACATAAACCCAAAAATACATGAAACCTCACATAAGTCCAAAATACATAAAGACAAACATAAGAACAAAATATATAAAGACATACATAAGAACTAGACCTAGAAACAAGGGAAGCTCTAATCTTTAGATCAAATGGAGGAGGAGAATATCATTTTCCTGCATACTATGAATCAGTTGGCATAATTCATGCAACATCTATTGCATATACTTATCTAAACTATTTACACACCAAAAATCATATAATTCAAAGATTTCTAGCCTATGCATCAAATGATCAAGAAAATATATGTAATTTAATGTCATTTAGACCATCTTTATGCATAGATTAGGAATTTCCAAATCACATGATTTTTTGTATATAAGTAGTTTACATCCAACAGTTCGGATCATCAATTTGGGACCTCTATTGTCCAATCTAGACCTAACCTAACCTCTATTGTCCAATCAAGTGTAGTCATATGTCTCTCTCTATGTACGTACGTACGTACGTATGTACATATGTATATATACTTATGTATGTATGCATCTATGTAGGTATGTATATACATATGTAGCTATACATACTTACGTAGGTACGTACTTACATAATTTATGTATGTAGTACTCATGTATGTATGTATGTTCGGGTTGCCCCTCCGTCCGAACCCAACCCAAATTTGAGTCGGGTTGAGATTTCAACCCAAACCCAACTTAGGTCATGCCTAATCAAATTTCAGGTTGGGCCCAGTTGAGTTCAAGTTGACCCAGCCAATTCCACCCCAACTGAATAGTGCTTAAAAGAAAATTCCTTGCTTCATGAACATGGTGTTTTGAGTCACGCACGGGATATTCTTTCATGGCTGATAGAACTACAGAGATGATGGTTTAGTATTCAACTTCCGCCAGCTTTATATGTTGTTGAGACTTTACAATCCAAGTATAACTTAGGCAGAATACTTTCTGCATTTCGGCAATCACGAGCTCAACTGACATCTGGAGAACCATCTTCACAGATTTTGCACGATGAAGCAGGACCGGGAAAAACACAGGGAAAAGGTGCAGGCACAAAAGTACATCATAACATTAAAAACCCTTAAGATGACCCAGGGCTGCCAATAAGCTGAGTTGTTTATGGCTAGCTCAGGCTTGACTCTATAACGGTCCAGCTTGATAAATCAGGAAATGATTCAAACTCAAACACAGACAAAAAGAACAGCCTTCCCTCTGGTGCACAATGTCGGAAATTTTCAAAGTTATATATATATAGTATGTATGTATGTATGTTTTGGGTGTTTTTTTTTTTTCTGAAGGAAAGAAGGTGAAAAGATGTGACCCTAGAAAAGTAGTTAAGGGTGAAAAGACACAAATGATGGTTGTCTAAAAAGTGGTGACTATTCAAACAAATATTGTGACTGTTTGAAGAGACACCAAGAATACTATAAAATGGGCCTCTCTACTGCAGAAAAATTATGACAACACATTCATTCTTTCCTTCGAGAATTATTATGACAACACATTCATTCTTTCCTTCCCTAATTTTCGCTTTTTAGTCTTGCCATTATAGCCAAACTCTTAGAGTTTTTGGGTTTGATATCGATAGTGCAAACACTATCGAACAAACAGATTTTTCTAAGCTCCATTATATTCTGGAGACAAATTAGCTAATCCCTTTTGCATACAAGTGGTGGGGACAAATATTGTCTTACGAAAAACGACATTGTAACGTGCCTTGAAGCATTTCTCTTTCTTACTTTTTTCATTCTCCAGCTCCTACACACAACCCTCACGCCACATTGGTATCCACATGTGAATAGATTGTCTACATATTTAAACCTATTACATCTAGATCGTAATGGAGCAATTCTCTCTCATTTTCATTTGGCAAAAAGCAAATAGAAACTATGGCTCAGCTCGTTAACAACCTCATCCAGTTAATACATCAAGTCTGCATGACTGTTATCAACCCCAACTCATGTCGTATTAACTCTTTCAAAGAAGAAGACCGACGCCTATGAAGCTGTTTTGGCTCAACTCAGCTCATTTGCGCTCCTAACTATAAGCCAAGAATTGATGAACAGCTGGATCATGAATTCATATCAATGACAAAGCAATCATGTATGATATATGTCATCTTTTACTATATAGACCCTAATTTGCTGGTGGTGTTTAATTTAAGCAGTATGCGCACCGATTGCATGAACAGCTGCTGGAGAAGTTGCAAGCAGTGCCAACTAGAAACAAAACAAATCTGAATCAAATAGAAGGGATAGGAGCTCCAGAAGTTTCTGTAATATATTTTTCCCCCAAACTAGTTAATATTTTGCAGCCTACAGGGAGATCCAATAGGATCACAACATGCCCCAACCCAAAAGAAGCCAGACATGCTGAGGGGCAAAGGAAAATAACAACTTTCCCATTCGCTTTCAGATAATTATACAACATTGTGCTGTTAAGTGTAGTGAAAAAGTAGGCATACTCACAAGCAGCACAAGCTTTCCCATTCACTTTAACTACGCCACACAAGGCATAGCTCAAAATTCATTCACAGTTAACAGAAATTTTTATATAGCGAGACATGAATTGTTCCCAAAGTTAGATCCCCGTCTTGGCTGAAATGCATTTAGACAACATTTGAGAGCAAACCAAAACCTTCTGCCAGTATCATGTTGAATGGTGTCATATAATCAGACCAAGCACAGATCAAGCAACTACAGCATATTTCTAGGTTATAGATTGAAGCGGGGAAAAGGAACTTTGATACACAGCTTGACGCTATGCTTCCATTTTCTGAGACCCGTTGACCCCTTTGGAACAGTCAACTTGCCAGGAAAGGATAACCATCTAGAGAATTGATGTAGAAACGCCTCAGTCCTGAAAAGAGATAAGAGGGCAAACCAGATGGTTAGAACCAATCTCCTGGCAGTAAGCGCCTCCTAGCATGTGATAACAAAAAAATGGTGAAGGTTTTCAAAACAAACAGTTGGCAAGGCAAGGTAAGAGGCTCCAGTAAAGTTTGAGTATCACCTAAAAACACTGGAAATTATCACCTGTACAGTAGATGCATGCTTTATCTTACACGATATAGTTTCTTATCTACTTGTATTCAAATAATTACGTTTCTAGAACAAATAACTGGAGAAAGTCAGAAAGGAAAATTGAACTCAAGACAATAAATGAATCAACAGCAACAGCGATGCCTTAATAGCAATTTATCACAAAATCCGAGGCCAGAATAAGGATTCAGACAGTATATGTAGGATGTCACCTGTTCTACTGGTGTTGGATCTTCAGTTTGCTTCTGATCTTGAGCATCACTTACTTCATTCTGATCATCCATGTCCATTTTGTCGTCTTTCGCATGGTCTGCAACCATGGCTACATCATTGTTCAGAATCTGAAATTCTGCAGGAATTTGACCAGACTTCAGAGCCTGCTCATGGCAAATGAACATCAGTCAGCTTATATAGCTAGAAAACAAATGACATGCAAGAACATCTGTTTTATAGTGCAGATGGAAAATACCTTTTCAAGCCTTGCTACTTCTTCAAGTGTTTGAGAGTTCACAATTGCAGCCTGCACATATCAAGATTAGCGGTTAATCTTCTTGCACACAAACTCTAGATAATATTCAAGCATAGATTTGCATCACATGACATGGGAAAGGATAAATCAGCAAATTTCTATATCATCAAAGATAGCAACAAACAAGAGAGAGGACTATATGCCATGGTAGATGCACAAGATGTTTCCAGATATTTCTATTTTGACATCAATGTTAAAGACTAAAGAGGGGCCATCATAGGCATTTCCCTGCATTACTGAGAATGCAATGTGTTACCTCGAAAATCTAGAGCGCACGCCAGTTTGAAAAGCCATGCATTAGTTTGAAAAGCCATATATTACCTTGATGGCTGTAATTTGCTCGGGTGTAGGGGCAACAACTTTAGGAGCCTCCTCTGCTTTTGAAGCATTGGGTACATCCGGAACTTCACCTGGAGTAAATGTCTTTGCAGGTATATTTTTGGCTTCCTCTTCTGCTTCTTTTGATGCAAACAAGCGTTCTGCTTCAAGCCTCTCCTAGTGACAGATGAATAGAACAATCTAAGTCAAATCATACAAATATTTCATCAAGAAAACTTAAGGATCTACAAGAAACAGTTGCAAAAAATATCACATTTTGTCCCAACAGTTTGACATGTCCCAACAGCATATATGAGAAATTAGAGTTTTGGAAACAGTATATGTTTATAAGCAAGCAACTATAAAAAGGTAAGGACCCATGCGAACAAAGCACAATGTCACATGTTGGTCTGTCAAATGAAATCTTGCATGTACATAAATTTAGGAGGAAGGGATTTGGAGATGCAAACGTAAGGAAACTGACACCATTGCCAAACCAACATCAAGCAAGCAATGGTTTGAAATTGTTGATATGCTTGAAAAGAGAAGGATAAAGGTGTACTCTTCCTGTACTAAATAAAGCAATCAAACAAGAAATCATTAGCTAGGAAAAAGAAATAGTGCTCCATCTTGTACCAAATTCATTCCTCCAAATATCATGGTTGCCAAAATGCCAAATATAATTCAAAGATAAATGATTTTTAAATTTTCAATTGGACTAGCAAATAGTTTATAATGATAAGTATATAGCACATAAGCTCGACAAATAACAGATAAAAAAAGAAAAGAATAAAAACATATAACAATTACAATAATGAGGAAAAGAAAAAAAATATTCCAATATACTAACTCATCACAGTCAAGAACGTCAAACGACTGACTCAATTCTCTGACAGCCACAAAGGAAATATCAGTACAAAACTCCAAAGAAAATTGGCATCCCCAACAGTGTAGTTTTTGTTAGAAGGCAAAAGAAAAAGGATGATTGACAGGATCATACTTGTCATGTAAGATTCCAAACCAACTTACTCATCTTGGTGATTTATGATTGTTTAAGCTGAGAAAATGATATAGGCATGTCATATTTTAATTTTTGACCAGTAGCTTAGAAAATTCATGCACCAATACATGTTTCAAAAAAGCTTTATGGTTGACCAGAATATGTTCACAGAACTTCTACTTAAATACAGAAAATGCATTGAAGCTCTGATATGCATGCAGGTTTTCTTCTTATTTCTCTAAATTGCATTATTGCATGCTTTACGTACCCATGTCAGAAGCTAGGGGTATGGATACATCTGATCATACTGATATGCATCCAATTCCCTATCTGATTCTATCCATATAAGGACACAAGTTTTAGCATCCGACTATTTGTACACCAAAGAAAAGCAGATACAGAAGTGGATTTAAACCAATATCTGATTTGTACCAAATCAAATTTCAGACCTATTTAGTCTCATATAGCTCTTAAAAACTTCAAAGATGGGTTTAAGTGATAGCATCACTGTTTTCAGTTTTCTTTCCATACAGTGATATCTTGGTCAATTGCATCCTCTAACCACTATATTAATCCAAAATGTGTAGCTTAGATTTATTAAGCTCACTAGACAACAAGGAAAACCTCCTAAGAATTCTGAAGTAAGATCTCACATTAGAGGATTGACTTTGGGAAAATTAAGTGATGTTGGGAATCATAACACTCGGTTGAATGGTGATTGTGACAGAAGCATTTACAAAAGGCACACATTTTGTATGACCAAGAAGGTCAAATCCACATTTTAAGCTGGCTCATATGTTCATCAGAGGAAAAGACCAAGGGTCGTCACTCAGAATGTTTTTTCTTCTTTCTAGATTTTAATATAATTTAAAGTGAACTTTTATTCAGTTTTAGATATAATATATCACAAAATTTTATTTTTTTGATGCCAATCATAAACCTCTGGAATGTCTAATGTGGATCGCAAAGGGAAAATCTTTTCTTGAAATAATCAACTTTGTCATATGTTTCAAATTGATTCTTTGGCTTGTGATTTCTAAGATGAACAAAGTGCCTTAAATCATGTGTTCCCATCCTCGCCCTTTTCAAGTCTAAGGAAATTAGGATGCTTGCTCTTTGATCCAATGAATTAGAATTATAGCCAAAAGAGTTGTAAACTTGGCATTTTACCCATCAACCAGAACAATCAGATTCTAGAATTCATTGTAGGCACCAAGGTCGGCAGAACCATTCCAAACCAGGCAGTTCCGATTGTACTGAGCCGTCCCGGCGGCAGACCGGGACGGTTCTGGCGATGGAAAAGAAATCCGTTGCCAAAGGAGAAGGAGAAAGAAAGAGAGGAAAAGAGAGAGCGAGCGAGGCAGGAGGAAAGGGAGAGAAAGGAAGAGAGAGGAAGGTGGAAGCAGGCGGAGAGCCAGCAAGCGCGCGGAGGACGCTCCTCCGGGCTTCACGACCGGAGAACAGCACGGGTCCCCTATTTTGTTCAAAACAGGGGTCCAGCCCCTTTTTTTATTTCGCGATTTTTAAGTAAAATCAGCCTTCCTCCGCTTCCTGCCCGGACTGCCAGCCTCCGACAGCCCTCCGTCGGCCTCCGCCACCCTTCTCTCTCTCTCTCTCGTTTTCTCTCTCTCGTTCACCCTCTCCCCACCTCTTCTACTGTGACGGTACAAGCCTAGCACGACACAACGCAAGCCCGTACCGACCCGTGCAGCCAGGTAACCGATTCGAGGCCCAGTACCGGCACAGCAAACCATGGTAGGCACCACTCTTAGAAGGTTGATGTTAACACCAATTCTTAGAGGGTTGATGTTAACAAATGATCGCAACTTAGATTTGTGGACTCCAACAAACCCTGCTATGATCGAAAATTGCTCAGATGATGATGATGATGAGTAGGCAAAGGATAAGTGTAAGTCTTTTAAAGTTTCAATCATGGCGGCAGAGCCCATATCATTTATACATGAAGTCATATTCTTCTTCATAATTTATACCACGCTTTTTATTTGTTGGTGGACGAAGGGAGGGAGAATCATACAAATATTGCTCCTACTTTTCAAGACTAGCCTTTTAAGGGACATTTTCCACAAAGATTTTCATATGGTAAAACTATGCTTCAAATGCATTTTTCTCACTTGTGGCAAGAGGAATGTATCCCAATGTAAGTGAGTGAGAGAGAAAGAGAGAGAGAGAGATTTGACCTGAACTACAGGCACAATTATCACTTTTTTCTTTTCTTTTTTTTAGGGGGGAAGGGGGGTGAGGATAATATAGCAGTCCATGCAACCATAAAATTGGATCCTGATTGCACTTTTACTTTGCTAAAAAAAAATGTAAACAAAGCCTCACCGGATGCAAGAAAGAATTTCCTGAAGCTGCACATTAACATAAAAAAAGGATTTTTTTAACATGTAATATAACCTAAGGGTCAATGCCAGGCAAAGAGGTAAACTGTTTAGGCAAGAATATTAATGAGATGAAAACATTCTACGGATTACAAGTTCATGTACATTTTGTCAGCTGAGAAATGTTTGTATAAGAGAACAATGATTTTCAAACTAGTACAATGGGCCACCTAGCAACTAGGCACTAGGTGGAGGCCAAGTTCAAGGTGGCCCATAAATAATAAATTCAAAAACTAATAAAATATAAGGAGAAATCTGAAAAGATAATTACATTTTGAAAAAAATAACATATCAAGTAATATTTAGCAAGTCAATGAAATACAGACTTTGGTAACCATTCAACACAATTTCATAAATCGTCCTCATCTTCCGGACTCAAACAAGACATAACATCAAGGCATACTCCTACGCAACCAAGAAACTCATCTTTTAGAACATTGTAAAAAAGACTTCCTTGGAATGCAATTTGTCCATATCAAGTGGGGCCACCACATTAACCACCTTGGTAAATTCATGCCATTTTGTGATTCATGTGGGACCCACCTATTGTAAACACTTTTTTTTTGTATGGAGACTCCGTAACCATGCGGTTTCAAGATGAAATGAAAGCAATATTAAAATAGAGAAGGATAGCATGAGCAAATCGTTCATATATTTTGATATTAAAATAGAGAAGGATGAAATGCCCAGATTTTAAAAGTGTAAGTTAAGACAACGTGAATTTAGGACTCCAACAGTAAGAATATAAGGGTGGCCTTGGTGCAACGGCAAGGTTGCTCTATAATAACCTGAAGGTTACAAGTTCGAATCACGAAAACATCTTTTTCATATATGGGGGTAAGGTTGCATATATCTAACCCTCACCAAAACTTGCAATGGCAAAAGCCTCGTGTACTAGGCCACCCTTTTTTAAAGAGCATAGCACCAAATTTAGAAAAACATATATAGTATGATATATCAATAATTCTAAGATATGAAAAAAAATAATCCTAGTTAACTCCTTACCTCCTTATTTTCAATTTCTCACCACAATTTGACCCATTAAACAAACTTTAGTCTTTCATTCATGGTTAAGTATTCCTATTCTTTTACTCATATCTGCTTTCTTAAGCCTTCCAATCTCCTCACTTAGGTTTCTCTAGTCCAAACAATTTTTTTTCATCTTGTCCTCCCTTGTATATTTCCTACCAAATGTAGTCATCACCATTAATGCATATTTTACCAGGACCAAGCCTCAACATCCCCATCTATCTTCATTTGTGCACAAAGGCACTCTTCACTACTAAACCTTTTGATAAAAAAGCTTTCAAATTCATGTTAATTTTATGCAAATGGATGAGAGCTTGGAACCCAGAATGGAAATGAAGCATGTTCTGTAATGGGCCGAATGAATGGTAATTTTCATTTCCTTCACAGTTTAACTGGTACAAAGAATGGTGGCAAAAAGAAATCGTCATATTCATCACTGCGGTTTCTTTGTTATCAAAGCAGATGAAAATATGTGATAGTTATATGAACCACTAACGGAAAATATGTGACTATAAAAGAGAAGAACAAGATCTAATGCACTAAACAAGTCGCTGTATTAGTTTCAAGGAAATATATTAGGAATGAGGGCATAAATGAGCCAAGCTCAAGCAAGAAAGACCTAGCTCAAGCTCAGCTCATTGTGTACCAAGCCAGGCTTGAGCCAACTCATCTAAGAAACAAGCACCTAAGGCCCCTACGAAACTTTCAGTCATATACGTTGAGCTAATTTTCATTGTTATATCTCATTATAGCTAATCTACATTCTTTTTTTTACATAAATTATATTTCCCTTTGACAATTTTTATTCAAATTAAATTTTATATCAATTATTTATTAATACTTATATCAAGCTTAATTGAACAGAGCTAGCAGAAGTCAAGCCTAACTCTAGCTAAAAATAGCAGCAGCAGCATCCTAAAACCCATGATGTAGTATCCATTTGGACAAGGCTACACCATCTAACCGGAGGCCTCTTGTTTGCTCACCACTAGGGTGGAACCATATCCAACCAATGGGGATACTTTGTATAATCTCTTGAAGTCAGAGAAAGGATTAACTCATTTACCAATGAATCAAGCTGAATTCAAGCCAAATTTTGAGCCTAACATGAGGTGCTCATGAATAATTTGCTTATTTGAAAGCCCTATTAGGAATTGAAACATGTATGCTTTCCAGGAAGATGTATTCCACCAGAGTAATACGAATATGAAAGAATCAACCAGAAATTCCATGAATAATTTGCTTGTTTACAAACTCCATTAGTAACTGGTGCATGTACCATTTCCAGGAAGATGTATTTCACCAAAATAAAAAATATATAAAAGAATCAACTGAATTTCCAAGAAAAATAATAGTGTGTTGCCAACAAAATGCATACATCAGACTACAAAAAGATACATAATCATATGCATGTTAAGAACAAGACCACCTTCTTCAAGGTGATACATATTAATTAGCCAGAAATCAGAAGATTGCTCTCAGCAACACATATTTAGATGACCAAAAAACACATGAAAACTGTAAACAATGCCAAGCAGGAGCTAACCTTCTGTTTCACTTTCTTGAAATCAAGCAGCCGCAGTTGTTTCAATTTGTAGATCACATATAACCGATAATTTGGTTTTTTTGTAATATTATTGTCCAATAAACTAAGGAATTGCAGCTTCGGAAGCGATGCAAGGGGATCAATCTCCACCAAGTTTAGTAGACGGTTATTTGTAAGGACTAGAGTATGTAACTTCGGGAAGAATTCTGTGAATTGCAAGAAAAAAAAAGAGGGAAGATTGATGTATTAAAACATGCTTAGTTAGAAACAAATGATGTTAACATTTCCAACCTAGAAGTTTTCAAAGTATTCTCACCTCCAATTTTAGGATTGATGCGAGTGATCCTGTTATTATTAATTAGCAAAGTACCCAGACGATTCAAGTAAGGAAAGTTCTCAAGCTTGACAATCTCATTGTCAGACAAATCAATTGTGTCAAACTGGTCCTGTCAAAGAGGCAAGACAAAGAGCATGACTATAGACAGCACACGCATGAAGTTCTCAAAGCTTAATTTCCAAAAGTGTGGAAGTCTCGGTATTTAAGTAGAAAAAAAAATCACATGGAAAATATATTATATCAACGATTGATGAAAGGAAATAAGCAAGAAAAAAGGAATAAAACCTATAATCCAGCCTTATGAGTTCAACTTTTATACAAGAAAGAATGTTTTAAATTAAAAAAAATAATAAGGCACATGCATAATACCATAAATAAATTTTCAGTATCTCATGCAGTAAATCTAGCAAGCCTCAGCATTGGGATTTTGGCCAAGCATTTGATATTGCATAGGAAACTAAATCAACGGCTTGCATTCATGTTTTTCAGCTATAAGCCCATATCATGTCATGTTGTACCACATAGACTATGAACTAAAACACAGCATAACCACCATATATAGAGGATAATGTTCATCTCCATCAACTTAATATATTTTAATCCTCCTCCATTTGCAAAGATAAGGATAAATCATACTCAAGAGACCCAAATTTTGCAGATGCCTATTTCCGACAAGATCTGATATCCAAACTCGTGGTATATTGAAATTAGCATAAAGTTTGGAGTTTAGCTGTTGCATAGCACAGTAATATGCATTCCAGTGACTTTATCAACAAAAGGATGCATATTTGTGCCATATGATGCTCCAACAAGAGATAAAGAGGTTATGATGTCTAAAATGTGGTATTAAAAAAGGAAAACAAAAGAAAATCTAGTTAGGAACTATTAGATTTCCTCATGGTTATTTTATGTCGTTCGCTGCCTTTAGTAATTTCTAATAGTGTGTGTGCTATTACTCAATAAGGATAATTTTTGCGAACAATAAGAGTTACAAAACAAACTAAACCTTGTTTGCCATCTTTTAGACAAAGCCAGTGATGACATTCATGCAATCTTCATGAACTTCCAAAATTAAAACTAGAAAACCAAGGATCACTATGCCGGTACCAGGGCCTGGACTAGTTGCTTGGCAGCACTATTCGGTATGCCCTCGTGCTGGGCTCGTACCAACACAGCAAAAAGGCTGAGGGAGAGGGAGAACAGGAGAGAGGAAAAGAGAGAGGGGGGAAAGGGAAGGAGAGGGAGAGGGAGGAAGGGAGGGAGGGAGAGGGAGAAGACTGTGGAGGCTGGTAGAGCGCGCCTCGATACGGCAAAGACAGCAGAGGAAAGGGAGAATGGAGCTAGTGATGACAATCATGCAATCTTCATTAACTTCCAAAAATGAAACTTGAAACCCAGGATCATTGTGCCGGTACCAGGGCCCGCTTGGCAGCACGATTTGGTATGCCCGCGTGTCGTTCCGGGCTGGGCTCATACCGACACGGCAAGGGAGGAAGGGAGGGAGAGAGAGGGAGAAGACCGCGAAGGCCAGTAGAGCGTGTCTCGATATGGCAGAGACGGTGGAGGAGAGGGAGAACAGATAGAGGAAAAGAGAGAACAGGTCCAACATATGGGGGATCTATGGTGTAAGTTGAGCATTAAATCAAAGGGTCCATGAGAGGAGAAATCTAATTCATGTTACATGATAAGCATGTGATTCCAGATATGTATAGCAATTGAAGTGACATCCAAATATTATATACGTACTTTCATATCTCTATACTAATTGAAGTAACAACCAAATTCAAATTATCATTCTATGGGCTTACCTTCATAGCTATAGAACTCTACATTCCACTGCTCAAAATTTGGATTAGGAAGTTCATGTTAGATTAGGGAGTTCATGATGCACCTATCATTAAACTTATTGTTGATAAATCATAAATATGTAGACTGTAAATAAAACAGAGGACAATCACTTGTGCACAAAGTTCACATTTCTAATTTCACCCTGCAATTGATAGCTCTTTTAACTTTAAAAAAAAACACAATTAATGGCACACGATAATTAAATGAGCTCCTCTTCAATACCATTGGAAAAACAACCCATCACCCCCACCGCAACAATATGCTCATGTATTACAATGTTCCTCAACCCCCCATAAGTGGCTTATAATACCCAGAAAGTACAAAGAATAATATAAATCTGACCTACCAATCAGATCTACACCACTTTAGGTTAGAATTGGCTTAAGAATTCCCAAAATCTGAAAACATACATAGATCTAGTAACTTCTGGCTAAGACCATTTCGACTAATAACAGGTCAAATTATCAAGTCTTTTTGCTGAAGGAAGGAGGCACGAACAAGAAAACAAGAGGAACTTAAGAGAAATTTTTATTGCAATAAACAAATATTTCTACAGCATATTTTCTCCCTTTCAAATGCCTAAAACGGTGCTCAATACTTGTCTTAACAAGGTGGAAGTTTCCTAAAAAAATTTCAAGAAAGAGAGATCAAGCAGACCGCAAAAAAAAACTTGCTACTTTGACTAAGCATTAACAAATATAGCAAATAAGTAACTAGATACTAAAACTATAAAGATCTTTGAGGTGTAACTTAGTCTAGGCACAATGGTGTTCCTGGATCAATGTAACTTGTTATAATGCCACATGAAGCCATAACACCAAAATGTCAAACCTGCAACCTGTTCTCAAGGGAGAGGACCAGTGGCCAACCAATACATGACATGAAAGTCTGATATGAAAATTATGTTAAAGCCATAATATAACCACTCATTACCAACCTGTTGTGTATATCTAGTATAGTTTCAACCAAACTAATATCAGATAAAATGCTTCCTCTTCCAGCACTAGAAATAACCAAAACACAATGCCATTATCCTCACCCACCTCTAATCTTTGGCCAATTAGATCCAATGATCTCCCTATAGCCATCCAAAGTCCAAAACCCAACAACCATAAAAGACTACAAACCTGCAATAACCCACTATACAAATTCAAATGTTATTCACCCTATCATAAGGAATAATTCCAATGTTACAAACATCTGCAGTTTTTAAGGGTTGATTTTGTAGCCATAACGTGGGCAGTCATAACTAAAAGCTTCCACATTACCTGTTATCAAAGATCCCATACTCAAAATTAATAATCCAGGCAAAAGAGTTACAGATCTATAATAAGATCTAGAGTAAATTACAAAAACTTCCTTGAGATTTATGTTTATTGCACTTACACCCGATAGTTTTGTAAAACATACACTTACATCCAGTTAAATTAACAGCATTAGTGAATCCGCTTACCTCATGTGAAAAGTCAAAATTGCCTCTAAGTGATGAGTAAATTACAAAAATTCTTTAAAGTTAGCGGTAAATTATACTTACATCCAATAGTTTGAAAAACCTACTCTTATCCCCTTGAGGTTTATTTTTATCCAATATTTTAACTCGTAACTTAACAGAATGTTAGCAAAATCGTTAACTTAAATGAGACCTAAATGCCACATCAAAAAAAATAAAAAAAATGATCAAAGTAACCTTAAGTGATATGATATCCATCCTAGGAGGAGAACAGCCGTGAGGCACTATGAGTATGGAGCTTGATCTTGATGAATTATCAAAAAAGAGCCATATGCCAAAAAAAAAAAAAGCAATCTACATCTCTCAGGCAAGTTGATACTTCTAAAATTTTCTGCTGCAGAAAACTAGCATCAAGAGTTTTGTCGCTTGAGCTAGCAGTCCAAACTATGCCATGGAATCACAACTAATACACCCTCCAAAAGGAATAGTGCTCACGCACATACTGATTTGGATCCTTTCGATGACAGGCTGCCAGAGCTATCATAATTCTATATGTAGACATAATAATCCTCATCCACAGCGACAATGTTAAAAAATCGGTATTGGACAAGTAGAACTCAGAATCAACAAATAATATACATGCATCCTCAATCTCTATGACATGGTAGGCGGAAAAGTGAGAAAAAATTCTGATCAGAAAGGAAACTCGTTGCTGAATGCTGGTCAGGAAGGATGCTTGTCGCCGGATGCCGGTTGAAAAGGAAGCTTGTCGTCGGTCGCTCGTCGAGAAGAGACACTCGTAGTGGGGTGGTGAAGCGAGAAAAACCCTCGCCACTCAATCTCAAAAAGAAGAAGACTCTTGAAGATAGAAGACTTCAAAGAGTGAAAGAGGAACCTTATTTTCTTATGGAGGTAAATTTTAACTTTTTACAATAGACAAATAGTTTCACTAATACTGTCAATTTAAATGGGTGTAAGTGTAGGTTTTATAAAATATTAGGTGTAAGTGTCATAAACGTAAACTTCAAAAAAAAAAATTACAAGGTTATTTTGGTCATTTTTAATTTTTTTTCTGACATAGCATTTGAGTCCCATTAAAAGTTAATGGTTTGAGTATAAATGTAATTTACAATAAACCTCGGAGGGGTAAGCATAGGTTTTTCATATTATTGAGTATAAATGTAATTTACCCCTAATCTAAAAAAAAAATTGTAATTTACTCTAATATCTAAATAAGATATCAAAGAATTCTAAGTCAAATTACTTATTATCGCAACAATATGAAAGAGGAAACTTTGAAAGAAAGAAAACTAAAATAAGCATAGGTTCTAACTATAAGAACTCACTAAAAATTGCAATTTTTCCCTACTAATAGTTAATGTCATCATTGTAAACAATAATGGGAAAGCGAAACCAATCCCCCTCAGATAGCAAGGTTAGCTAAGTATGAATAAAACAATAAACAATACTAACTAGACAAGAATGACAACTAATAGGGAAATGACCAGTACATGCTTTGCCAATTCAGACCATGAGCTACATACTCAAGATGCAATGCTTTGAGTTGGAAAGATGCTTCAAATTCTTCAAGATAGCATTTCGAAAGGGTCAGCCATGTTGTTTTGGCCTTCAAATTAATGAATCTTTGGATGGGATTGTCAATTTCTAGAAAAAGGTGTACTAGCTTGTATGATTGAAATGATGGATACAGGAGTTAGCTAACACATCAAGTACACTCGAGTGTTGATGGAGGGTTATCAAAGAAGCACTCCAAAAGAGATTGTAAAGCTAACATTAGCTAGATGTGGCGACTATAGCATTGGCAAGCAAACTTTGCTAGGGTAGTTGATGAGATTGATGGAGTAAGCTAGCTAATTATCTTTATAATGTAGTATATATGGGATGTATAGGTGAGCTGAAAACGTTCATTAAACTTCAGCAGAGGCTACAAAGTTTGCTATAGGAACTAAGGAGGGGACTATCAAAACTAATAACAAGAATATTCAATTCTGACTGTGTCAACCATGTGCTAAAAATATTGAGGCCTTGTCGGACCAACCACAACTAATGAACAAGAACATTGGTAAAAAAAATTTGGTTTATGACTTCAAATTGCCTCGACCATGTGCTAAACATATTGAGGCCCTCTATCTTCTATAATATTTGGACTTATTATGTACGCTTTGTATTTCTGCATAAAAAGTTGACAGATCCTTCATTCCCTTCTAAAAGTTGGTCTTCCTTAAGTGTTCAACTAGAAGTGCAGCAGTCCATCTTTTTCCTCTACTATTCCCCTTTTAACAATGGATCCATATAACTAGTATAAATTTCTTCATGAGGCGATGGATGAAGCTAGATAGACAGCAATTTTTAGTGGAGATCATAAAAGGATATTAAGGGTCCAAGAAATCTCATTAAGGGATGTGAATAATTGTTTAGGAGTAGTCTAGGATGCCGATCTAAAAGAAGATGGGTGTCTTTGTAGGATTGATGTATTAGAGACGGAATGCTGTTATTGAATTCAAACACTGGGACAAGGGGAAAATTGTACATAGAAGGTGTTAAAAGAAGCCCTTGGTTAAAAAGACCTCAAACTAGTGATTGTGATTCTCTTGACGGAATAAACCCTAAGAGAAGCCATTCATATAATCATAACTTGTACGTTCTCACCTAATATGAAGATGAATAAGTTTCCTTCACCTAATATGTTCCAACATGAGTTAGAAGTCAACACTACTAAAGACTCATTTCGACCCCTTAACCTCCATATTACCGTTCCATTAACTCAGTATTAGGATGAAACGTTTCCAGAACCATGCAGCAAACAACTGATCCTATGCTAGTATTGATATTAATCACATAATATCTCTCCATCCCTAGTCCCATGCCCCTGGCAGAACCCCTTTACACTATGAGCTAAATATGGCAAGAAATGCTTTTGACCATCTCCTCCAAGCCCTCAGCAAATCTTCCAATACTTAGAACTCACAAGAAAGCTCTACAGTTTAGTATCATGTACCAAACTTCAAACTAACAATAGAAAACAGAGCCGTCTATGAAATCAATTAACATACAGCCTGGAAGGCTTCCATCACAAAGAAGAGACAGAAAAGGGTTCATGAAACATCAATATAAGAACACGAAAGAAGGACAAGAAATAAATAAGGAGGAGATTCAGCTGACCTCAGTGGCACCCAAGTTCTCAATGACTGCAATCTTGTTCCCTGAACCAATCAACACCAGATATTAGCAAGCCAGCCCCAAGTCTTCTTGACAAAAAGAGATAGAACCCTAACAGCACTTTTTTTTAATAGGAAGCGTAGCAAAAGGCGATGGAGAGAAGGGTACACAAACCTCGGAGGTCCAACTCTCGCTCCTTGATGCAATTAAAGAAGTGTTGGCTCTTCCATATCAAATCCGCCGTCAGTCTCACCATTGTTGGCTTGTTGCCGATACTGCTACTGCTACTGTTGCTGCTTTTTAGGGCACGGAAGAACGCTTTGGGGCGCTCGGCGGAAGAAGGGTGTTTAATTTTAGCGGCAGCGGCGCCCTAGCCTAAAACAAAAAAGCGGAGAAGCGAGCGGCCGCGAGAGGATGATAGCCAACCCACGCGGCGGCTAGTGGAGCTCCGTGAGTCGGTTTTGGGGCCGGCTCTCTCCGCCCTTCCTCGGGGCGTAACACTGGGACTGGTCGGCTGATGTTGGGCTCCTAATGTGGCCGGGCTTAGACCAGATGTGAGATGACCCAGACTTGATAACGAGGCCACCGCCCCAGTAGAGGTGGCCACGCCACTGTGTTGACATTACCTTTATTTTCCTATGTACATCCATAGCGGTCTTAATGATGTAGTTTCGGTTTAGTTAACTGATTTATATTTAGTTGCCTTTGATTATTTTTTTTTTTTTTTTGATATTTGAGGAGTAGTTGGTTCGATATCTTTTGTTTTCATGAAGCTTTCGTGCTTAAATTTTTAGTATCTTAGAGCTCAATCTTGAGAAAGCTCAGTGTCTATGATTCCTAGTTTGATTTAGAAAAAAAACTCATTATAATTATGATTTCAAGAAAATTTGTATGCTTGTATATAAATACACATGTTTGAGGGGACCATTTCTTTTCAAAAATATACCATCCTCTCTTAAATTTGGAGATCAATATATATCTTTCATCTTATGAAAAATACAGAAATCTCCATTGATTAATTTACAAGAAACCTAAGAAAAGCTCTTCGAATTATAAGTATTGTGTCAAAATTATCATAAATGCAAACTCAGGCATGTAATGAGTTTTCAGACAATGTTTCTTTACACATTCCAGCTCCATGGGATCCGGAGCTGTAGATATAACTTACTTGGGCTGAAGAATTTGCAAGCCCCATTTCAATTATTCTCGAGATGATTGCTTGGAGCAACAGGCATGCCAAACTCCAAAAGGAAAACCGCAAAGGACGCATTGTTAATTAAGAATGGAAGCATCCGAATGCTGTAGGCGGCATTTCATCACCGGCGGTAGGCCTGAAGGCAAAAATGCTTGATCAGAGGAGGGGGAGGGGGGCGCTGATAAGCCGTGCTTGGCGAACAATCCCGCTTTAGAGAGTGGTCAAGACACAGCTATTAGAGGAGAGGGAATTAACAGTCAACAACCAAAAAAGAATGGAACAAGGAACGCACCATCTCATGTTGCAGAAGACGGTAATGCTTCACGCTGTTCTTAGGCATCGGTGATAAGAGGAACAAGAGATTTTACAGCATCTAGCAAGGTCACAGAAGTAGAAATAGAAAAATCTGGGGGCACAGTTCGAGAAGGTGGTCAAAATCTATATTAATGAATTGAAAGAGGTCCTATCTGAGTGGCAACTTTCTTTTATTGGGAGAACTCTAGGGAAGAGACTTATGTTACTGTTGAAAGATTAAAAAACCTAAAACGTGCTGCGGCTATAAGCTGAAGTAGCACAGGCGGTCTTAGCAAAAAATAAAATAAAAATATTGAGATAGTAGTACGGTGAAAACGAAGCTTTGGTTCCACCAAAGTAGCTCAGATTCGAAACACGCGGCGTCGATTAAATGTAGGGACCGGATGCTCTCCGCCTGGTTTGTACAATGAAATCTTTATCTGATCTGCCGGTTGCTTAGATAGTACTGGTGTGACGTACTCATACATAGAGCTTTTCACATATTGAAATGAGCAAAACTTATTTGCCCATATCAAACATTCTCCAATGGAGAGGGAGCTTAGTGGAGGTTGCTACACGGATGAGATTCTCGTTACCCCATCTTTCTTTTTTTTTATAGCAAAAGTAAAATAAAATAAAATAATAAATTATTCTATATATAAAGTAGTAGTGCACAGGTGTGCCATGTCGAAGGAAAGCATTACCTTGACATGTCACCGCAGGTGATGTCATTCCGTGCTCCAGCAGCCAATAGCAGGCGACGGAACAGCAAATCCAACCTGAATCGGACTGAACCGCCACGCTTCTTTATAAATAGCCCTGAATCCAAAATCTGAACAAATTAGGTCGGTTCTGGTCTTAAAAATTAACCCCGCTCGATCTCGACAACTTCCTTCACCCTTTCTTCTTCCGTAACTCTCGAGTCCATCTCCTCCTCTCCTCTCTCTCCCCCGTTCCTACGTTCCAATCTCTCTCTGTCGCGATGGCCAGCGCCCACTCCCCCGCTCTATCGCTGGTGCTGCTTCTCCTCCTTTCGCCGTCGCTGGCGGCGTCTTCGGAGGAGCGAGAGAACAAGTCGTCATCCCTGGGAGCCCTCTTCTGGGCCACCGGCAAGGACGAGAGCGATCTGCTCACCGTGGTGGACTCCCACGACCCCTCCGCGGTGGAGAGCGAGAACGATGAGTTCGCCGGGGGATTCTCCTCTCTCGACGGCATGTTGCAGTGGGCCATCGGTAAAACGCATCTCCTCCCTCAATTTTATTGCTATGAACGGAATTAATTTGCATATTTGCTCTTCTCAAGAGCGAAACTGTCTTTCCCTAATTGTTAGTGACCTCTAGTTCGTCAAATTTGAAATTATTTTCATCTCAATATTCTACTCGGGTGCTAGTAGGGATTTCTTGCATAGTAGTTCTCCGTAGTCTGTCCATTATGTGTTCTGTTTGCTTGAAGTTGTTTATGCAGACAATTGGTTAAGTGCTATTGGGAGTATGGCACAGTGAGCCTGAGTTGGTTTGTTCGCAAGTGGGCAATCTTTTGCCTCGTTCATATATATATATATATACATACATACATATATATATATGTATGTGTGTATATATATATATATATATATATATATATATGTATGTATGTATATGTATATATATATATATATGTATATATGTATGTGTGTGTGTGTATACATATACATATACATATATATATATATATATATATATAGAGAGAGAGAGAGAGAGAGAGAGAGAGAGAGAGAGAGAGAGATGACAATAAAATGGAGCTGCATATCTGAAATGATCTAGGTTATAGCTTGACTTCATACTTGCACCAACATTGCCCTGTCGTCCCGCTGAACTGACATGATTTCATCAGCTCTATTTAATCATATTACAAAGTGGGAGGTTCTTCAAAAACCTTGTCTGAGACTCATGCCATTCCATGACTGGTTTTGCGTGAAAGTTGCCTTCCCTTTTGTTTTCTCTGGACTCCAATGATGTCAGATCTTCTTCTGGTCCTTTGTCACCCAAATTGCATAGTTTTTGTAGAGTACAAAAAATTATTCACTAAGTTAAGACTAGAAATATTTGATGGATTCATTTTCTGATTTGCATATTTCACTAAGTTTCCTGATTCATTTCCTGATTTCACTAAGTTATTCACTAATTTTCAATTCTTGAATAAATTACTTTTTAACATTCCTGATTCTATTAAGTTATTCTTGTATATTGTTATTTGCATCCTTACTTGATGGTGAGCTTTATCTGATTGATTGAGGATAATGGCATGAAACTATGCTCAATTAAATTTTAAAAACTTTATATGCCTGGCTTGCAACCAGAAGTCTATTTCGCAAATTATCACTTGATTCCCGTCCTTGGTAACGATGGACAAAATAGTTGGTTGCCTTAATACCTTAGGAAAGAATTGGTGAACAGTAAAACATATATTTTTATTTATCTTCCCTAACAAATTGATGACAAATCGACATCTGGTGTGTCTTTATCTCATATCTTGTAACCACCATTTTTATTTTTGTTGAAAATTCTATTAATTTCCTCATAGAAACTAGCAATGATGTTGATTTGTGAGACTCCCCAAATTTCATTTGAAACCACGTGGTGTTAGTTTGCTTCCATATAATATGATATAGTGTGTCTATTTAGAGTTTCAACATACAAAGGTTGTTGCTTTGGTGTTCAGTGAGGCCCATATGAAGCTTTGGCAATCAATTAATATGATCTTGCATGCCTAGGTATGTTTTTCTTCTTGGTCATGATATCCATACTGGATACTTGTTGGGATAACAGGAACTCAATGTGTGTTAACCAGATTATTGAGCAATCCCTGTGAAAAGATCATAAATAAAAATTTGAAGACCCTTTTGGGCAATTTATCCGTCATGTAGAACATGAACACCTGAAAGTGCTGTTAGATACATTTACACACACACCAGTTTTCAAGCACTCTTGAATTTTAATACCTCAACTAGAACACATGTTATATTCTTGTTTTTCCTTCCTTCTGACCATTCTTTGATGAGCCAGGTCATTCTGATCCAGTAAAATTGAAGGAAAAAGCAAATGATATTCAAAAATTATCTGCAGAGGAGCTGAGAAAGAGACAATTAGAAATCAAGGTGAGAATCTGGTCATACATTATTCTTTACAATAATGTGGCATTTCATTTTCATTCTGGCCTTTTCCTTCCCACTCTTTGCTGATGATAAATTTATACTCTCTCAGCAAAAGTAAATAATGCCCCTTTAAAAAAGGAGAAAAAAGGTTGGCAGATAGAAAAGTAAAATAACATTTGACTCTCTCTTCTATGTACACAAATTTTCTGTGATAGGTTAGAAATGTTCTCTCAAGGACTTTATTAGGTGATCTCACGGTGACTATCTTTAGTCATTAACTACCTATTAAAAACTCTATCTAATGATGAGTATCTTTAGCCAAAGTTTAATTACTCAAGACTATTATACGAAGTAATGATATTGGTAAAATAAGGTTTTCTGTGACTGAATGTCTTATTCACAGTCACCTGATTATCTTAGAGATGGTTTATATTATCAAGCATCTTATATGATTATAAAGCTAATTAGTTATGACTATTATACTTCACTTCGCAAGTGATATGTGCAATCAATCTAATCAACTTGATTCTTGAAATAGATACACTTTCATTAGATGGTTAGAGAACATGGTAACTCAACTATTTCTGAGGTCAACTTTGAAACAGCTAAAAAGAGGGGACAATGGAAAAAAAAAAGAGAAAAAAGCAAATGAACATGCATCCAAACTGCAGTCACATGGTTGCATGGTTTTTCCTTATCCCATTTCGGTTATAAAAGTAGTCAATATCCCATTTATTGGTGTTCTTTTCAATCTGCATGGTTATGCACACTGCAGTCTCCATCTTCATTAGAAAGTGGTGTTGATCCCCCATGTAGATTGTTAAATGAAGAAAACATCCTGAAGGGAAAAGAAACTTTTTGTAAAGCATGCTTTGATCAGGATACTATACCAAAACATTTGATTTTGGGCGAAGTTCATGGAAAATTAGGAGCAAGGAAATTGAGAAATGAACTAAAATAAAATTAGAAAAAGGTGAGAAGAGAAAAATTGGCAACTTCTCTGTTAAATTAGAATAGGAAGGTTGCTCATACTGTATAAGATATTGCAAATATAAATTATAATAAAGTTTTTATGTGGACTTTATAAGAGGTTAATTACATTGGCTTTCGACATCTTCCCAAATCATTGGTAAGTTTTAAACATTTTTTATAAGGCATGAAGAAAAGCCATATGTGTTTCTAGTTAGATGACAAAGTGTTTTTACAAAGGGTGTAAAACTGTATTATTTTTTATTAAAACCTAATCCATCTCACCCAGGTGTTATCATATACTGAATAGTGAATACCAAACTGCTCATAAAAGAATCTAAAATTTGTGAAACAATCTGCTTTTGCAAAGTGTGGAACTGTGTTCATTTTTGTCAGAGCTTAAGTACGTACTTTCCCACATGTTTTCATGTACGTTTGACTGATATCAGAAGTTTAAAAGCTGAGTGTCACAACCTATCTTTTGCCAGAACATAAACATCAGGCAAGGAACAGAAATTCTAGGGGATATATGCATCTGCAGCCTTCTAAAGTATGCTATCTTCTTAACTTGATAAAGTGGTTTCTACTTGTTTATCGTTTTGGTAAGCGACATGGAAACCCATGTTTGGGCTTTCTGTGAATGACCACTAGCATGGACCCTTTTAGGTGGTTCTTGGGCTGTGCATGTTTGATGGTTTTATAGGGTCTTGTTTTTTGGCCAATTATTGTTATCAATAATTCTCTCTAATTATCTACCAAAAAGATAATCATCTTTTGTTCTTAGATTCTAAAGTCACGAATGATTTGGAGACATTATGTATGAGCAAATATGCATTTAGGTGATCTCAAGGCTGACAGTAGGGGCTGAATTGATTTAACCTAGAGGAAAATCATTCAAGCTTTGATTAGGTTCAGCCTACTAGATACTCAAACTAGGCAATGCTTGGACCATGAAGGTAATGTGTGTTGGGCCCAAAAGGAACCACAAGATTTGCTTTGCATGGCTTAACCTTGTCAGTTTATTAGTTACATGTTTGAAAAAATGAATTAACATGCATATCAGGTGAAAGGAGTGAAACTGTAAGGAGGATATGTCTTTAGTTTAAATGGATGAAGGAAACATTGTGTCTCACGTTTTTTGTATTCTTCCTTTTGGCACAAAGCTAAGGTTGCTCCACTGTGACTTAGGTGTTATGGGTTTGATACACGGAAACAATCCCTGTAGGGGGATAAGGATGCGTAAATCTAACCCTCCCTAGACCTCTTAGTGGTGAGAGCCTTGTGCACTAGGCCCCCTTTTAGATCTTGTATTCTTTTTTCTTTAATTTATAGAACTTTAGTGAAGAAATTTCTTGTTGTCCCTAGGTTAAGGTGACTTGCGTTGACCTGCAGGTATGATATTTTAAAATGAAGCTTTATAACTACTTGATTGAAATATCTCTTGGCAGTGTTTTAAAACATTATGCAAATGTGGTCTGATTTTCTGTTTATTAATTGTATGACTTTTGCTTTCAGTGATATAACTGATTTTTTGTTTACTAACCAGTTATTTCTCCAAGGGTGCTTCAAGCTATGTTGCTTGGATACTCCATTTTTTGTAATTCCAAAGTGCGAACACTTGGCATGATATAGCACAACATTTTTTGATACTACAAAAAAGAAACCATCTTGCTTATATCATCCAGAAATGTCAGCACTTGACACTTATTTTGGAGTGACAGTTCGAAACCACCTTGTTGCAATATCATCCACTTGAAGTATGTTATTACTGAACAATACTAGTGGAAATTGTCCAGATTCTACTAGTGAATTGTCACATATACATGAATGTAGTTTTCTTCATTAAAAGTTCCATTGACTAGTAAAGTCACATAGTGGTCAGTATATCTTATCATATTAATTAATATTTTTATTTTAATAATTTGTGTTGTGCAATGCTTCCCTCTTGCAGGGTTTCTAGAGATTATAGTGTCACCTGGATACTTGGCACCCACGCCAAGTGCTTAGGTTGTATTGTTGAAATATCTAACTGTTTCTTATGAGTTTGTTTGAAGCATGCATTAGGCAATTCATGTTTGAAATGCACCGGTTGGATCTGCTTTCAGTAGTAAGGAATCTTTCACTAGTGTTAGTGTACCAATATTATGGTACGTTGTATTCACCTAATCATTACAAGAGCGATCTTTTCATTTTTTTCACTAGTGTTAGTGCACCACTCTTATGGTATGTTGTAGCCAATTGCATTACACTACCAGGTAGCATTTTAATAATTGTCTCTATGGTATCACCTGAAGCCGCAGGAAACATGATTAGGTGCATTTCTGTGAACTTTGTGAATTAAGCTGCAAGTGTGATATGATTAACATGATTGCTGATAATAATGCTTAAGTGCCCAAATTCGGGCATCCATATATGCATCTTGGACATGGCATTATTCTACGGGCACTTAAAAAAACATGGAAAATAAAATTCATAGGGATGTATGCCCTTCTCATGTTTGGCACACAACACATCCCTGTAAAAATTTAGGTGCATTATTCCTACCATAGTGTATAGAAAATTTTATGACTAGATTTGTTCTTGTACTACTTCCATTGGTGCATACGGTCAACATACGACAACACGTGCACATAGGTGCATGAATACTTTTTACTAAGGTCTACCAAATCGAGCCGACCTGGTGGAGGACTGGGTCGGTTTGCCTCTTATATTCGAGATCTGTCTCGAACCAGTCAAAACCAGCTAGAACGGGCCGAAACCAGTTGCGAACCGGCTGAAACTGGTCCGAACTAGCCGATTTTGTGCAGAACTGGTGCGAACCATTCAGTTCGTACTGAGTCAGGCCAATTCCGAACCGACCCCCCCTCTCCCTCTTCTTCTTTTGTTACAAAGAACCATTGTAAAGGCTCGAGAAGTTTCTCAGGCTTTCCTAACGTTCGGATGGTTCATCCTTCCTCATGGCAAAAATTACACTGATTCAGTATGATTGAAAGAGAATTCAATCCTAAATAAGGTGTGCTTCCTTTCTCCTATCTCATTCCTTTTTTTTTCTCTAAAAAATAGCTTGAAATTTGCAAAATAAGAAAAGAACATGCCAAAATTTTGATTTTGGCTCGATTTTATGATATGTTGTAAATCTATGGACAATCTACACAGTGACATAAAAATTTTTAATTTTCAGATTATATATAATTTTTAAAACTTTAAAATATATTTTTGGATTCATAGTGCTTTCGTTGACAATGAGGATGATCCTATGATCAGATGGCTTGCGGGCTCGGAGCAGGAGTCGGAGCTTGATGAGCAAGGATCGCCTCCACGATCAGCCAGTTTTATTGCCAGCAAGACTAGGATCAATGTAGGGCAATAGATAGATTGCAATATTTCATGTATTCTTTCAGCTGATTAGTTACATCCACAGGGGTTATTGAGAGCCGGTCATCACATAACTTCTTGTTCGAGACATCCTTTCAGAGATATGATCGAAAGATGCTTAGGCGAAGCTACTATGCTACTTGATCGATTCAGTCAAGAGAGCGACATCTATCCTTCCAATATAGCTAAAGAGAGAGATATATGAAGAGTAAGCAAGTAGAAAGGGGCACAAAAGGTAAATAGGTAGGAGGTGCACGAAGGGTAAGTATGCAATTGCTCAGCACTCAAAAAAAAAGGGACCTATAGGCCCCCATGGAAAGTGTGAAGGAGGAGTCAGTTTACTCAGATTCAAAGACTAGGGCAGCAGCAATGATAGTTCTAGTGGTCATGGTCCTGCTGACCAGGAAGGGAGTGGAGGACCTGAGACCACCCTTTTGTGAGACACAACCATAAAGTGGTCTTTGATTCACTAGTGAGTCCTAGTTTACTCATTCTACACAGGATAGGGACTATGGTGGATGATTTGGTTGAGCTTGCGAGGATACAATTGCATATAGGAGGAGGACACGATGCAACTGCAGATGACCTCGCATGTGGAGTCGAATTTATAGCCATATTAGATTTCAAGTCATATATTGGATTTTATTATTCGCAGCTATAGGCAGCCTGTGATCCATACGGATATGCAACCTGGAGGCTACTACCCTATATAGCTCGGAGCATCCTATGGGTCAGATTTTGCTATCGGCATATTCAGATGGGCCCCTCCACAATCGATCTGCCCCACCTGACTGAAGAAGCCTTCCTGGGTCGATTATACCAAACCGTTCTTCCAGCGAAGTAGTGTAATTTGAGCGGTCTGCCCTTCCCCTTACTAGAAAAAATAGGGCAATTTGAATAGTACAGCGAATGGTTGTTTTCAAAAAGTCGTGCAGAGACACCTCTTAGAGCCAGAGCTTCAGTGAGAAATCCGAGAGTGCTTATCAATCCAGAGCGCATTCCTTATGGGATGAACATACAAGACTATACTGCCGCTTGTTTAGAGTGGTGGGCTAATGTACCTCCTAACTATATTCATTATCCTAATATCTACGAGAGATATGGCCACTCGACAAAATTTTAGATATTGATATGTATATTTTACTTTAAATATATCTAATTGATTATATTATTCTATATTTTCTACTTCACTAGTTGATTTTAGGATATTTCGTGTTGCTTCTTGTAGCATGCAACATCTCACTAATCAATTTATATTTTGTATAATTTTAAAACAACGGGATTCATCATTTAAGTTAAACCGGGATTATAGAGACATTAAAAAATATTAAAAAAATTATCAAATTATACTTAAAATTATTGAAAAAGTTGGAAAACTTGATCACCAATTAATCAAACTTGAAAAACTTAAAAAAAAGAAAAAATTGGGTGTGTCGGTTCGAAACTGCATGCCCGACACTCCCAAGCATACCCGACTGCATGCCCGGCACTCCCAAGCATATCGTGTTAGTATTGTACTGAACCGGTACCATACTGATTTGCCCGCCGACCGGTATGGATCTCGGTACCATTTTGGTGTATCTTGTTTTTTTACTTTTGTACATACACCTTCATCTGTTCATACCCTTCTCGGATTAGGGTGTCATTCATAATGCTCTTACGGTTGATACCCAACAATTGTGCTATATGAGGTCACCCTTATCCTTATGGATCAGGATGTGAAGCTTAAAATTCTGAGAATGATCTATAATGAGTTCAGAACCTAATATTAAGCCTTTGAATTGGTGTCAAATTCTTTGTAAGTAGCTTTTGGCAAGAGAAGGGCCTAGCTTCAGGCTGGCTAGTTGTGGGTAGAGAGATTGAAACAATTTAAAATGGTGCGAATAGCGAACAGTCTTTTAGGGTTCTCCAGAATTTAGAGAGTATCTAGATGAAGAAGGAAGAGAACTGGTTTCACTGTTGAGACAAATTCCAAGTGACAGAGTCCAATTGAATACATACATGCATAGATAAATCAATTATGGCCCATTTATAATGCAAATCCACGGTACGCAGCATGATCTACAATGTCCAAATTGCCTAAAAACCAAAAATCATATTCTTTGGGTGTCACATCAACCGAGCACTAAATAGATGAAAATCCAACTAGTCTTGAGAGTAGTGCTCTCTCCCTTCCCTCGCTCTATATATGTGTATGTTCTTATCTTTTTATCTATGTATCTATCGATATATGTATGGATACCTGGAGAACTAGTTTCAACTTTGAGACAAATTACAAACTATAGATGCAAATTGAAGCACAATCCTCCATCATTTGAGGATTATCTTGGTAGAAAGTTTCCATCACCAGTAGCAATGTACTTATACTCACATATGCACAAATATAGAGCTTTGATGAAAGAGTTGTGCAGTTTCTTGGTTATGTACCGGGTTTCTGTTTACTTTTATGTATTGGTTCTACAATTTTCGATTATAGCATAGTGCTACTTGATATGTTCATCCCTTATCATCCTATGGTAATGCAGGAATTGATGGAGAGATTACAGATGCCGTCAGATGCAGAGTTGATGCAAACAGCAATTAGTGATTTGAATAATTCTTCTATTTCTTTAGAAGATCGGCAGTGTGCATTGAATGAGCTGTTGATTCTTGTTGAGCCGATCGATAATGCAAATGGTAAACTTACATTTGAACTTTGACAAAATGTATGTATCTTAAAATTTGTTTCTTCTGCCATGAAATTTGTTTCTTCTGCTGATGCCACTTATGGAAGTCTTGGAGAGTGTATTGCTTCAGGAAAAAATATCGTGTAGCACTGCGTTTAGGTCTAAGATGCATTAGAAACTTGACAGCTACTGGATTCGGTTGGATCAGGAAATGGCACACTAAATCCAATCCATAGCTGAATTAGGTCAAAAAAAAGCATAATCCATTCTTATTTGGGCTGGATCAGATTAGGTTTACTTTGTTTATCAATTAATTTAGTTTTTCTGGTCACATCAGGCAAATGTAATACAACCACAAACCTTGATAATCATGAATAACTTGATTACCTATTAATATCGTGAACATATTATGCCAAAAATAGACCTTCTCAATCTTTTCTACATAAACTTTGATTGATAACCACATATAAATTATAATAATTACATAGATTTTTAACTCACTACATTAATTTTACTATTTAAAGAAAATTAATTTTTTATATTCAAGGAGGGTTGTGAAACTTATACCTACTAGTTTTGGATCAGTTTTGATTGTTTCTGGTTTGGATAGGAACTTAGTGATCCAAATACGATCTATAGTTTGATCATATTTGCCAATACAAGCCCAACCCAAGCAACTTTAACTCGAATTTGACTGATTATTTCTGGATCATTTCCAGATCTAACGTTGGTCAATCCAATCCAGTTGCAGCCCTAGTTCCTCTGCACGAGTTTTTCAATTAAGTGTTTAAGGTCACACTTAGAATTCCTAGTAAACTGGTATAGTATTTATAGGACTGATGCAGTTGGGAGGGCATTTGTGAGGTCAAGATCAAGTCAACTAGATTCAAAGGCTGTGATGGCTCCTGGACAGATTTATTTGCGCTTGTGTGCATGTACACAGAAGCATGCAAATGTAAGGGTTCGTGTTTCCTGGACATTTGAAAGCAGTTGGAGTTGCTAATAAGTCGCTTCAGTTTAGTTATAGCCCTCACCACAAGTTTTCTTGGACTCCAGTATCAGTACAGACCCATTTTCTCAATTGTGTTTGCCACCATAAAATAAAATTATGTCCCACTTGTCTATCTCTGTATAAACACTATGTCATATAAAGAAAGTAAGTGATCTGTTGGATATTGCTGATTTTGAAGAATGGCAATGGCCTCCTAGTGGGTAGAGAACTCCTGAACTGTGTGTTTTTTGGAACTTGTTTATGTGCAATTCTGCATAATCTGCTGTTCTATTCTCAATTGTGGCTAACTGAGGTACTTTACTATATGCTTACCAGATCTCGACAAACTCGGTGGCCTTGTTGCAGTGATTCGAGAACTCCATCACTCTGATCCAGAAATACGGACCACTTCTGCCTGGATTCTAGGGAAAGCTAGTCAGAATAATGCACTTGTTCAAAATCAGGCAATTAACTGCACTTTCTCTATGTTTATGCATTTTCTATTTGTTGTTGACTTTAATTTTGGTCAATTTCTTGTTTACGATTTGGCATTGATTTACTGTTGGTTTTCTGTTAAAGTCTAACGAACTGATGACTTGTATCCCCATTCCCATGTATTCCCTTGTGGGCATTTATATGCCTGTACAAACATATTTCTTGTTTCTTTCACTACTTGTATGAAGTTATAATTTTACAATCCCAATTTTTGTTCTTTATTATCAACTATATACCATGTTCTTTTCTTTAATGAAATAACTTAAAACATTTACTTTCATAAATACCCAACAAAAATTTCTTGTCTGAATACTGTCCCATCTTCCATATTTCTTATGTTGTTGTCAAACCTGGATTAACATAATAAATTCTATGGGCGTGAGAACAAACATGATAATTCTAGGCCGGTTTCACATTGAGATGCTAGATATGCTGCACTGAATCAGGCATTGGCGAGGCCAGCTTCTGATCACTCTCCCATTGCTTGACACATCTTTGATTAATAATGTGCTCTGTATCTTCCAATTTAAAAGTGGGGCTTCTTTAGTTACACATTTTGCGGTTTCAAAAAACATGTATATGTCGAAGGGTGGCCTTCTTGTCCCAAAGTTACTCATAGAAGTTTCATGACAAGATGTGGTACAAAGAATACTAGTGGAAATAATCGACTTCTGACATGTTTTGCTGGGATATATTCAGTACCTGAATGAAGAAAGCTATGATTTCAAACTCAGAGGAATAAGTCTTCAGAATTGGTGCTAAGAAGTTTTATCTCCAAGTGGTTCTTATGAAGATAGGGGTGCTACATATCTAAGTTTGCATTGTTAAAAGGGAATCTATAATTTGGGCATGCTAGTGCTAGTAGAGGTAATACTATGAATTTGTTTGTAGTTCATGGGGTACAAAAGAAGCAAAAGGAAGGGATTCATGAAAAAGTGAAGTATAATAGGGGGTCAAAGTTGTCTGATTTGGGCATTCTTAGCTTAAATGCTATCTTGAGGGATAGATGTAGTGGTTCGATACAGTTTCGTGGAAAGGATTTCTTTTGAGTTGGGGCAAAAAAGTTTTGAGCTCATTTGGATTTACAATACTTTTTCTGGAGGACAGATTCCTCAGTGTGACAGCTTGCGCCAAAGAAGTTTAATTTTCTAGTGCACTATGTATTTATGATTTTGATATACCTCAATACATGAATCCAAGGAGATTCCAACTCATTGCTTGTAGTGACAGTGATTTGAGCTATCATTCTTTTCAATAATTTGGAGAATATTGTTACCATACAAGTTGGTAGCATTGAATGGTTCAGAGTTTGTTCTTTAGATCTGTGCTATGAATGATTCTCCTGCCAATTTATATAGTTACATATATAATGTGTGGTGTTTCAATGCTGGAGTAATTTCTTCCACTAACTTGTATATTTGATATTATCGATTTCTTTCTCTGGCCATTTTTTTTGTTACTTAAACCATTGCTGTCTCTGTGCTTGTTGGCTCGTTACCGCTTCTCTTGAATCATTATTTTATGTTGTATTAGATCCTCGCATATGGAGTGCTGACAAAATTGATGAAGATGGTGAACTCCAGTTTTACAGAAGAAGCCGTAAAGGCATTATATGCCATTTCAGCTTTGATCAGAAATAATGAAGTTGGTCAAAAATTGTTTTATGCAGAGGATGGAAATATAATGCTTCAGGTAAATAATTGCATGACTAATTTTGGTTATAAATTTCAGGTGTGGGGATCTTGAGTAATAAGTCTATTTTGCAGGATATAATGACCAACTCTAGCATGGATATTCGCCTTCAGAAGAAGGCTGTTTTCTTAGCCACAGATTTAGCAGACTATCAGTTAGGGAATGCAGACAATGCTGAACTTTCTTTCCTTAGTGATCGCCTCTTCTTAAAGGCTGTTGTTGATTTGACATCTGCACCTGACCTTGATCTTCAGGAGAAGGTATGTCTCTGGCCTTTTCGTGATGACTATTAAATTGGAACATAATATGCATATAATGGAAACTGAGATTGATGCACGCGAATATGGGCTATTAGTTTCATGAGAGAGAATAATACGAGATGGTGAAGGGGAGGCGTAAAAAGGAATTTAAACAACTTACAAAAATGTAACTGTTAGTTATGGGAAGAAATAGTAATCTGGGGTGTCTAATTTCTTTTTCTGAACAGTGGGGTTGTAAAGTTAAAACTAATATTCCTTCTGGAACTGCAGGGGAAGGATTTTAAAAATGATTTTAACTATATAGATTATGGTCTTCTCTGGTAATTGTGTACACATTGTTGACTATTGTTCTGGCCACTCAGTAGATTTATCTGTAAAATGAGCTGTCTTTTTAACACTAACTTGTAGATTATTTTAGTATAAAGATAAGTCTATCTGAGAAGTCAAAGCCCGTTTTTGTCAACAACTGGGAAATTCCTGGTTAAAGAGAGAAGTTCCTTCTCAAAAGACAGTAGCTGATGAGACCAGATCAAGAAATGCCCAACAAACCAGATGCCAACATTTTAATTATCTTTACAAGTTTATATTAGATTGAGATTTCATTGCATATACTCAATAGTTTAATATCTGCTTGACCGTTAGTCCAGTTTTGAATAATTATTTACTCTTGAGGTTTCTCATTAAGTGATAAAGCAAGAGGTTGAAATACTTGGTAATAATTCTCAGTTTCCTTTTAAGAAGATTTGGGTGGTATTTATGGAATGACTTTGTGCAGTTTGTAGACTAGTAAACCTTAAGGGATTAGTGTAATAATTGTTTTTTGTATAATCAAGTTACCTATGGTGGTTTTTGGATTGTGATTGTCTTCATGAAATCGCTATAAGCTTCCCTCATGTTATTTGTTATTTTCTTCTGTGAAGCATGTGTTTTTTTCCCTAATTACCTGCATTTTCAGGATCTGAGGATTTAATCTTAACTATAATAGCCATCAAAATATAAAGTTCATGGATTATGACTTAAAGTCTCTAAAGACTGTCTCATGTACTCTGATATGTGTTTCATGCAGGCTTTGATGGCTATTAGGAGTCTACTCCAGCTTAGCTCCACCAAGGCTTTAGATTTCAAAGATTTCTGCAGTCTAGATGAAGTCTTGGAGAGAATGAGGGAGCATCTGGGTAAGTTGATATCGCTGGAGGAACACACAGAATATGCGAGGGACTTGGAGAGCCTCCGTAGAGAGGTTTACATCATATTCCACAAAAAGGTTGAGCAGGTATGTGTTGTGTATGTTTTATTATGTAGCTGAGACTTGGCTTGTAATGATGTTTTATAGGTATGATGTGCAGGTGACATGGGTTCTAGCATGAGATGAATCCTGCTTCTGGGTCTTAATTTTGTATTTAAGCCATCGGAGTGGAAAGTAATCATTGTGATGCTGCTATAGTCCCTTCAGAATTTTCTTCTCAGGTGCAGCTGCAGAATTTTATTGTTCTTGTCCTGTTAAAATGACGTATCTGTAGCCCATTCCTTTTCTGAGCCGGAAAGAGATGAGGAGCTTGAAAAATTGGAAGCGTGAACGGCAACCAGTGGATAATTGGGGCAGTGACCAGTGTTGTGTGAAATATCTTGTGGAGGGCTCACCGCGCATGAAAACCTGCTCGTTGTTGAAGCTGCTAGTTATAGGAACTTAACAAATACAAATCACAAATTCTGATATTTTCTCTTTATCTTATTGTTGGAAATATTCTTGTCAGCTGCACCTGTGCTCAGTTCAGCTTCTTGACCCCTAAACTATTTGACAGGTGTTCTTCCCCAGGAGTAGGAGAAAAGAGCGAAATAGCATCCAGAATGTGTGCAAATACATTATAATTTTTCCTGCACCTGCTTGTTATTTATGTACTTACCTGATGATGTTGAATTAGGGCTGAAAACAGATTGATGTTAATATTCTATATCCTTGCTTGTCTTTAATAATTGGTGGATATAAATATGGATACAAATATTAATTATATGCTAAAATTTATGTTTGTAGGTTGGTCATTTTTTCAAAGTTACCCTTGTCAATTTTATTTACAAAAACTTGTCCTAATAATCTTAAAAACTTGCAACGGGAATTGCCAGCTTGTTGCACAATATTTTCAGCTTTTGCTTTAAAGCTGATTTTAGTGGAGTGCGCTCCAGTTTCACAAAGTGGTATGTCTTGTATCTTTTATTCATGTCATATTGCAGCCTGTTTGGATCCATTTGAGCTACAAAACCATCCAATAGCATTACATTAAAGTCTAATTTCAAAAATAGGGCTTTAAAGCACACTTTGATAGTCCAGTCCTGGGTGCTTTGTTTTTTTTTTCTCTCTCTCTCTCTCTTAGATTCTAATTTTGAGAAATTGGACTCTGGTGAGGCCATTATTATCCTCGAATCCTCTTTGAAGTTTATACAAACGGCAATGCATTAAAAATCTGATATTAGAAACATGATTTTAAAAATTATTTAATTTTCCTAAAAATTGTAGAAAATATTATGCATGATGTAGGTAAATATGTGGAAATTATTGATATTTTAATATTATAAATAGTAAAGTAATATCAAAACTTAAAATTATTACACATTTATGTTTCTATGGAAATGATTCATTATGGAACGGCTATTTAAAATAGCTTTAGTTATTAGTTTGAATAAGTATAATAAAGCATCTTAGCAGATCAATGAGAAGAATTGTTGCTTTGGTTGGGAGACTATATATTCAGACTTCAGTAGTTTGAATTAATTAAAGCACTTTTATTAGGCTTTAAAAAACCTCGGTTCACCTAGTTAATTGGGTTGGCTTTTGACCGGTCCAAAAAACTGGACTGCCTAGGGGTCCAGTTTTTGGATCCAACTGCCAATCTGGTCCGGGTTTAACGGCTATGCTTTAAAGTCCACCATGTCAGGCCCTAGTGTCATAACATTTTATCAGTCAACCAATCAACGTTGTTCAGCCAATATACACCTCATCAAGTTATAATATTAAGCAGTAATCAAATAGCATCATTTTTATTGAAAATAAGAGAAGCATAAAAAAAATGAAAGATGGCCTTTCATTCAGTAAACATCAACGGATGCAGAATAGATTTATGTGTGTAATTGAGGAATTATGCTGATTGGATTTGGGTTGGTCCAAGTAAAATCTGAATCCAACACCATAAGGAAATTCAGTTCAGATTTGGCTTTGTTTTTTTCTTGTTCAGTTCAAGTTGAGTTCCGATCTGTAGTCGGAGTTCAATCAGCTACAGAATAATTTTCTGCAATTATTACTTTTATTAATTTTTGTTGAAACATGGTTTTAAACATACGCTACAACAAAATTGGGAATTCCCTGCACGTGAAAAATAATGAGGAGCATAAAAAAATTCCGCACATTAAATGACTGATATTTTACAAGAATGCTGGAAATATGTTGGCTAATCAATTGTAAGGGATTATGCCAACGGCCTCCCTAGCATTTCTAAAATGCAGGGGATTTAGCACATTGGGGACATTTAATGTTTACTTGTGCCGGCATTTCTAAGTATTGGCAAAATCATGGTTGTGTTTTCTTAAATATTACCTATGTTTTGTGGCATTTATAAATGCGAGAGATTAGAATATTTTGCGCAGCAGCTAGAAAATGTGGAGGATTTATACTTTTGAGGGTATTTTTCATGCATCTTTTTCGGCATTTTTTGAAAGTCGTGAATTATGTTTGCATTTGTAAATGTCCATAAAGTCATTTATGTTAGACATTTTATTTATATTTGGCAATATTTAAGAATGCTAGCACTCTAGCACTTTTGGGGCACTATATTGATTGTTGTCCAGCTATGCAGCCCAAGAAGAGAGGGGGGGGGGGAGATTTTTAAAATTTAAATTACTTTTAAAATTTAAATTACAAATATAGTGGAATGATAATTTAGTAATGTATATGTGATGTGTACCAAGAGAAATAAACCATAAGTAATATAAATAAGCAAAATAAACAAGGTACACAATCAAAACACTACAAACATTACAAAAGATTTATAGTGGTTCCTTGCTAAACTCAGCATCTACATCCATTGCATAAGCTCTTTATTTGAAAATATTAATCCACTAATCATTCCCAAACGATTACAATGTCAAATACTACCGACCAAACAACCTTAATTCTCGTAAGCTAGTTACTTGTTTTTTGGGCATGAACAAGCTTTACACACACTCCATTTCAAGGTACAAATCAACCTCTCCAAGTTTCAGCTCTATCGAAACTTGTCCCTATAAAAATATAATGAAATACAATACAACAATAATAAATATGGCACTAACCAGGTTAAAAGAATCTAAAATTGATATACTCGTTCATAATTATGAACTATATAGAATGGAGTCTAGTGAGGCAAATGTTTACTTGTTTCACCAGTATTATCATTGGTCTTAAATGTTTTGGAAAATCATACACTAACAGTTATTTAGTAAAAAAGATTCTCAAATCATTACTAAGAACGTGGGAAGCTAAAGTGATGATGATAGTGGTATTTTGATGATTAATACAATAATCAAGAGTATGTTACAAGTTAATTCGATACATCATTTATAAGTCTGTTACTCTCAGTACAATTCGTATAATAAGATAAAGATGCATTTCATTGTTTATATGGATAAATCTAACCTTGAGTTGCAGCAAAGTGTGGATTGAGTCAACCCCAAGGTTGATTGGGTCGACCCCGGCACATCAAGAAAGCATCTGGCACACTTCTGCAAAAATGGCACGGATGAACAGTAGTTGGGTCGACCCAAGGAAAGGATGAGTCGACCCAAACCTCAAGCCTCTCAAGCCTCAAGAAAACAGTTCTCTGAAAACACTGAGAGGGTCGACCCAAGAGGAAGTTGAGTCGACCCAAACTTGAGTCGACCCAAACACTGAGAGGGTCGACCCAAAGGCAATGACATTCAAAATTAGGTTCTCTGGAAACCCTGAGAGGGTCGACCCAAGTGGAAGTTGAGTCGACCCAACTGAACCTTGAGTCGACCCAAAAAGATGTTGAGTCGACCCAAGTGAAGGAAGGCTGAAATACAAGGTTCTGTGGTTCTGAGAGGATCGACCCAAGGAAAGGTTGAGTCGACCCAAGTGAAAGTTGGGTCGACCCCAGTAAAAGTTGAGTCGACCCAAGCACGGGCAGAAGCATAACGGCTAGTTCTGCAGAAGTACTTTTTGACCTTCCAACAGTGAGTAACGGCTAGTTTTTGAATTCTAACCATTGGGGCTTGTCCAATGGATGAAGGAAACTATTTAAAGTGGCACTATTCATCAGAGAAAACATTCTTTTGCAAAAATATCAAAGAGTACACAAGAAAGACAAGTGCCCTAATCTTCTTCATCCAAGTGCTTCATTTAAGAGTCAAAAGAAAGTAGTTGAGCAGATTACAAGAGTCATTAAGAGCTCCATCCACCCTTGAAGAGCGAAGCATCCTTGACAAAGAAGAGATAAGTCTCATTAAGCGATAATTATTCTCTAAACTCTTCTTTGTAGATTATAATTGTTATATTTGCTCATCTAGGAGCTTAAATCTTCTTACTTCTTTTATTAATCACCTTGTAAAGGTTTGTTGGTAAGCCCGCAAAACCAACGGTGTAGGTTTATTGGTGAACCCATAAAACCAATTGTAAAGGTTCGTTGGTGAGCCCGTAAAACCAACATAGGTTTTTGGTGATCCCGGAAAACCAAAGTGTAAAGGTTTTTGGATTGTGAGCCCGGAAAACAATCCAACTGTAATCCGCGGGATTATAGTGAATTCCCAAGGGGTCGCTTGGGGAGTGGACGTAGGTGCTTAGGAGAGCACCGAAGCACTATACTTCTTGTGTGTTTGTATTGTGCATTGTTAAATTCCACTAACTCATCAATTGACATAAGTAAGATAGTAAAAATTAAGAGAAACCAATTCACCCCCCCCCCCCCCCCCTCCCTCCTTGGCTTGTCACCTTGGGCAACATAAAGTTACTGCCATTCAAGTAGCAAAGGATCTTAATGCCCTTTTTCTAGAAGAACTACTGAGTATTGATGACACACGAATTATCCATGAAGCAAAACTTGGAAGATGATGAATCAAAGAGAAAAAGAACTATCTCTTTCAAGTCAAATGCTCAAGAAGAAGATAAGAGCGCAGAGTCTGATAATACAGAAGGGAATAAGAAAATGGCATTAATAACAAAAAGGTTCAAAAGGTTTATAAGAAGAAAATGATAAGAAATAAGATCTTTAGCTAAGGGAGAGACGAGCAAAGGGAAAGATAAAAAGCAGCTGCTAATATGCTATGAATGCAAAAAAAAATTAGGACATTTTAGAACGGACCGCCCACTTTAAAAAAAAGGCCCGAAAATGGGTAGGTCAATCTGGATCCAAGTCACACCCAACCCTCAACCACCCGCCTCCTCTTCTCAGCAAGTGGCGTGGCGGCATGTGCTTCATGATGCCGCCATGGCTAAGGTCAAGCCCACCGCCTCTTCTCGGCAAGTGGCGTGGAGGCATGTGCCTCATGATATGCAGTAAATAGAATAAAAAAAAGATTAGAATGCTTTGAGAGTTGTACAAAATACGATCCAAAAGGCGATTCATTCGTTCGTGTACACTATGAGATTTGTGCAGACAATTGAAACGCTTTACAAGATGTGCAAAATATGATCAGCCATTCTTCACGGTTGATGCAATGGAAATTAGCCGTTCTTCGCGGAAAGGATACAACCCGAACCCGCAGAAGAAAGAGGGGCATGAAAGTTGACTGAGGTCAGTGGTCGCGCCTCCCAAGTCCCCCCTCTCGCCCTCCTTCCCCCCCCCCTTCCCATTTCTTCCTCTTCTTTCTTACCCAACTCTTTCCGTTCTCAGCTGGCGTCCATGGAAGCTACCCCCGGCGCCTCCTTGTTCCTGGACAGCAGGTCGGGCTTCCGGCCGGCCACCGCTGCCGAGGAGGTGCGGACGCTGTTCGTGGCCCGGAGGCCGCGAGCGGGGAGCATCAGCTGGCCTCGCAGGGTGGCGGCGGCGGCGCTGGATAAGCGCACCGGAAACGGGGGGAAGAAGGCCGCCGATGCGCTGCCCAACTCCAACTATGTCGTGCCCCTAGACAAGGCGTCCTGCCTCACCCGCCCTCTTGCGGAGATCCTCCGGGACCTCAACAAGCGAGTCCCCGACAAGATCATTAATACCGCCGACAATTCCATCCCTTGGTATCTCTCTCTCTCCCTCTCCCTCTCCCTCCCTGTCTCTCCCTCTCCCGTAGCTGCTTCTCTCCTTCTTTCCAGTTGCTTCTGATGTGCTCAGATCTATTTCTCGATAGTTTTTACCTTAATTAGTATCTAAAGGGTCGAGGAAATGTCGGGGGGACGTTACCAGTAAATCAATCATTGTTGACGTGCAAGTTTTTGGTAAGATTGTGGAAATGGGAAGAGAAAATATGGATGATCTGCTGCTAACATTATATGTGGAGCTGATAATATCTGTCTTCTTTTCCTGGTAAACTATATCCATGTCCTTTTCAGAGGGCAACTTATGTTTATGTATAGAAGTCAATGTCCTGGGTTGATTACGGTATGATCTCTCGGATAAGAATCTGGATGTACGATCGCAGGGTTCAGGTGGCTGTTAATATTAAGAATCAGGGAAATCAAAAGGTTACTATAATTGGGATCTGGAAGCTGAAAGGTTAGTTAAACCCTTTGCTTGCTAGTATAGTTGATTGTTTCTGGTGGACTGACCATTGCTAATATTGTATTAGCGCTCTTGACATTTGATTGTATGCATCTTCATTTATCTTGGCCAAACAGGAAGTTTTGAACTTGAAGTCATATTTTTGTGGTTTCCATCTTTCCTGCAAGTGAAGCGCTTGTATGGATGCTTTGCAAGAAGAGAGCAATCAAGCTGAAAAGTTTGTTTGTTTGGAAAGAAAGATATGATAAGGAAAACTGGTCTATAGGTTAGAGAATGAGGGTGAGTCTTAGTGGAGAACCATTCTCAAATGAAGAGAGTATATGAGCAGCCCTAATTGTGATGCGACAGTGATAGCTATAAATCTATGCCATTTACCAGTTTATGGTTGTTAAGGGAGGGAGAGTGATGTTTTAGTAATATATCTGTTTTTGTGGTTTAGAGTTGGTTGACAATACCTGATGGACAATTGCTTTATATGTAACAATAGCACTAGAGTTTGTGTGTGCATACTTGAGTGTCTTTTATGGACTCTGGGAAACAAATCAGTTCGTAGGCTTGTTTCTTTCTCTCTCTCTCTCTCTGTGTGTGTGCGTGTGTGTGTGCGTGCTAGTTATTTATGGACTCTAGCAAACAGATGAGATCGTAGGCTTGTGTGTCTATGTATGGTAGGCTCTCATGTTGTGGAATTGATCAACTGCTTTTTTGATTTGTAGATGGTGCAGTAATACTTTTTGGTCATTTGTTTTGGACATGACCATTATCAAGGAGACTTTATATACTTTGCATTGATTTGTTCTTTTATTAGAATAATGACACTGTCAATCGTATTCTGCTTAATTGCTAGTTTATATGGGGACATGGCGTACTTTATGTCCCACTAGGCGAGGAGGATTTGAAGGGTAGGAATCATTTGTAGTCTGCTTTTTCCAATCTTGAAGAAACTTATGATATTTCCACCTAGACTGGCAGCTTGGGATGTATTAACTCCGGTCCTGCTCTTGCATGACAATAATTTGCCTTACCTGATGTTTTTTTATCATTCATCTTATTAACCATTTTGGCTGCTTTCTTCCTTTTCATTTCTTCCCCTACTTTTTTTTCTTTTTCCTTTTTTTGGTGAGCTTCCCCTCTTTTTCGATACAAATTGACTTCTATTGTCAAAGTGTAGTATGTTTTGTTCTCCTTGTTGTATTTCTTATTTTAATTTTTATTACCTCCCTTACGTTCCTTTTTCTGTGTCTCGAGGTGTTTCACATATGGGCAGCGCTTTATGGCGTAGTGTTAAGTCTCATTATCTAGTTTTGATATATTTAGTGCTTGAAAATTAGAATGGCAAGCTTCTATGACTTGCATCTCAAATTTCTTCTAAGAAAAATCCCAAATGAATAACTCACAGTGTATTCATTGCATATCTAACACAGATTTTGCTCTGTGGCATAGTATTGACAACTGCTAACTGTCTAAGCATAGTTAGACACTAATTTAACAAAATGATAAATTAAGTATGGAGAATTGTTTCTCATTAAATATAAAAGGCATATTTTTGTCGATATCTTTGATTTTCAATGTTTTAATGTCTATTAAAAGGAAAAAGATGCTGATTTAAGGCAACCACAATTATCCTTTCATGTTGGAACAATTTGAGTTATGAAAGTATGTTTATTTCTGTCAGAATGATTTTGACATGCGCCATTGCATGCACTTTATGATATTTCTAATGATGCAATGCTTGTTTGATCCTCTATCCTGTATGGGCTAATTCTTGAGTTTGTTTAATGCAGTATATTTTCTTCTTCTCATTGTGTTTCTTATTTTAATTTTTATTGGCTCACTTATATTCCTTCTTTCTGTTTCCAGAGGTGTTTCATTTATGGGCAGAGCTTTATGGCATAGTGTTAAGAGTCAGTATCTAGTTTTGATATTCGTACCACTAAAAAACTAGAATACCAAGATTTTATGACTTACATTCTATATTTCTTCTAAGAAAATTCTCAAATGAATAACTCACATTAGATTCATTACATGCGCTATATAGATTGAGCTCCATGGCAATTTACAATTATTATTTGTCCAAGTAGTATACTTCTAGACTTACTTAACAATATGAGGAAAAAGGAATAATAGAATAATGTTAACTATAGAGAATTGCTTGTCTTTAAATATAAAAGGCATATTTTTCGCGATATTTTTCTCAATGTTTTAATGTCTAAAGGAAGCCACAATTATCCTTTCATGCTAGAATCAAATTGAGTGATAAAAGTATGTTTTGTTGCCCTATATATATTGAGCTTTGTGGCAATTTATAATTATCGTATGTCCAAGTAGTATACTTCTAGACTTACTTAGAAATATGAGGAAAAAGGAATAATAGAATAACATTAAGTGTAGAGAATTGTTTGTCTTTAAATATAAAAGGCATATTTTTCTTGATATCTTTGATTTTCAATGTTGTAATGTCTAAAGGAAGCCACAATTATCCTTTCATGCTGGAATCAAATTGAGTGATAAAAGAATATTTTGTTTCTATTAGAAGATTCTGGCATGCACAATTTCCTTCATTTTATGATATTTATTATGATCTAATGCTATTTTGATCCTCTATACTGCTCGGGCTAATACTTGTTTTTTTTTTTTTTAGCATGTTTTTCTTTTTCTCATTGTATTTCTTATTTTAGTTTTCATCAGCTCTTGTTTATTCCCTTTTTTCTCTTATAACCCGAGGTATTTTGTACATAGTTCGCCATGCTATTATGTACCACCCCGTATCAAGCATACCGTACTGTAGCGGTACCAAACTGAGTTGGTCTTGTTACGCCAAACTAACTCCTATACTAGGCACATGGATAGTATACCAATATGGTACCAATATGGGATCCAGGACTGAGATAGTGAACCTTAGCTTTATATATAGACATAGCTTCATGGCATGGTGTTAATAGTCATCATCTATCATTAATATATTTGCTACTTAAAAATCGGATTTCCAAGCTTTTATGGCTTGCATTCCATATTTCTTCTAAGAAAATTTCCCAAAATAACTCACATTAGATTCATTACATGTCCTAGATAAATTGAGGTTTGTGGCATAATATGCCTAAACAATTAGCAACACAAGGGAAAAGGAATAATTATATAACTTAAGTATAGAGAATTGTTTTCATTAAATATAAAATCCATATTTTCTCGATATGTTTGATTTTTGATGAAGTTTTTTAATGTCTATCAAAAGGAAAAAGATACTAATTTAAGGCAGCCACAATTATCCGTTCATGCTGGAATCAATTGAGTGATGGAAGTATATGATTCTGAAATGCATTACCGCCTTCACATTATGATATTTATTTTGATATAATGCTATGTTGATCCTCTATCTTGTCTGGGCTGATTCTTGTGCTTGTTTATGTAGGTATCATACTAACAGAATGTTGAGCTTTTATGCCCCAGGTCAGCCTCTCTTCCTGTATTACTATAATTCTGATGCTGATAGTCCTATCATGATATTCCAAGTAAGAGCATTTCAGAGGTTTTTTTAATTTCAGGGAAGGAATTGGGCAAAGCCAAAGCCCAATCCAAAATTTTTAATAGAAAACTTCAAGTACAATGGTTAGCCTGTGAAAGCAAAACAATGCATAGAAGAGTAAGATCCAGTGCTGGCTTTAGCATTATCCTTTTCTTATCAGAGCACACTGTAGTCGAATCTTCATGAAGAAATAAAATACCATCCAGTGTAATGGCCTGAGATGCCTCTTTATTGCTGAAGACTCATTGCATTTCTTTCTAACCAGAACTGCTAACATGCCGTAGATACAGTTGTACCCCAACTAAAGTTCCACTTTTTAGAAATGTTGCTCCTTCTCCAACATGACCATAGATCCGAGACTGATGTAAGTAGGACCCTCATTCTCAGCTTCAAAGCAAAGAACAAGAACATTTTGGAGATACTGCTAATTGCTAGTTTTGCTGGGTTTTGTGCCTATCTCATTGAAGCTGCTTTGCTTAATCTTTTTTCTTTGTCAAGCTTTAATATCATAAACGACGATTTATGAATCTAGTATGTACAATACCAGATGACATCAAGCACACAATAGGAGTAAAATAACTCCCTGAACAAAATCTGCAGACCTCATAGGTTATATCTGCCAGCTGCAAGTCATTTATTTTTTAGAATCTTGAGGTCAACATTTTCTTAATTTTATGGCAGACCTGTTTCTGAATTTGATAAATGGTGATTGCAAAGTCCTGTTCATATTGGTCTGCAGTACAGCTACTTTATTTGGGTGATTTATTTGTCATTGCGTAAAAATCTTAAGCAAATCAATTTTTCTGTAGTAGGAGTGAAGTCCTATCACATTTGGTGTTTCGAGGGCCTGTTTTAAGGCCGAAATAACTTATCAGTTGGATAAGATCTTCCGAACACTTCTTCTGAAAATGATCAGGACGGTTGGAGCAGCAACCAATCCCTAGTTTGAGAGATAAGATACATTGGAAAAGTATTCATTATCCATATAAACCAGGGATTAGTTTCTCCCGACGCTGCCTAATCTCTTTTTATCGCCCAGATTTCCAGCACATTTTCTGAAGAGAAGTTCGTGCTGGAAGATCTTATCAATCTGATAAGATCTGCATCCAAACAAGCCCTAAAATGTAAGCTAGTGCAAAAGATATCTCATTCTGTAGGTACCTATCATTGGCATCATCTTGATGCCTGTTCTTGATATCGATGGACTACCCTTTTCTCATTTCAATATCTGTATATATTTGTGCTTTGGCCATCAATCTTCTAATAGGGGTCAAACTAACATTGGCTAGGACAATTTGATATACATTAGAAATACTTATTGCAAGCAGTGCACATAATTTAAAATCTACTATTTATATGTTCATTGATATTTTTTTCTCAAGGCTGGTGTGGAGAAGTATGCGATGTTACCTTCTCCAACCATGGAAGTGTAACAGTGGTTTATCGTGTTACAATCCGAGGATCAGATGGAGAGGTATTTATTTACACTGCAGTTTTGTTCTTGATTCATGATTCTTGCCTCTCATCTTTATTTCTTGTGACACGAGTGAAATAATTGATGTTGAAGCATCTGCTCTTTACTTTTACTGCTAGATAACAGCATCATCGGTCTCCAATTAAACTATTAATAAGGATGCAATGTTGTATTTTCTACCATCATTTTTTTTAAATAGAAAGAGGAGTAAAAATTAACCTTTTTTTTAATTTACAATTGCAAGGTCATGTTAGAGCTATTTTAAGATTCTTGATCTGATTGAGGAGAAGGAAGATTTTCCTCAACCCACTCATCTCGAACCTCTCAAAAATTTTTAGAAAAGGTGAAAAATTTACAAAAGTAGGTTTACGTCCCATTTTCTTTCATTGATGATCAATTGATGTTTCAATTGATAAATCAAAATTGAGGTATTTAACCTTTATTTATAATAGTAGTGAGGTTCGCTCTTGCACAATTTAGGTCAGATTACTCTCTTAGTTCGAATAGGATTAGTTTTCCAAAAATAGATATAACTAGTAGAAATAAATATGAAAAAGCTAAAATCCAACAAAAAGGTAGATTTCGACCCCGACATTAACTTTACCTTTTATTGCTCTACGAATTCTTTCTAGATTGGGAGATATGCTTGATTAAAATCTTTTTCGAAAAGAAAATATTTGTTTTGACTGGCCCTTTTTATGGTTCAAATGATGAAACTTTGGTGATGCTACGCTGTAGATCTTGAAAAGTTATCCAAAGAGGAAAAAAAGATTTTCTTAATCTGACGTCATTGTATAACCAAACTACAACTTTTTGAAGTTTGACATGCGATTCAACTTTCTAATGTGGCGAATCTTGCTCCTGGATCTATCTGTAGTGGCTAGAGTAGTTCATATTGAGTCTGATGATCCCTCTGGATGAAAAGCTCATTCTATTTAGGAGATTTAGCTCTTACTAAATCAAAATTGAAGGTGAAAAAATGCTTGCTTTCCTACCTCGCGGCTGAACCACTTAACTTTGCTTGGAGACGGTTTCTGGCCTTGGTTTTTTTTGCCGGATGGTAGTTCCTCGTCTTCATACGTGGGAGACAACTTCGCTATAGGAGGTATTAGTGCTTGTGCTAAAGGCATCGCCAATTGAGACATATGTTTGGACCATACACTAAGGCTCCCCATAGACAGAAGACCAAGGCTCTGATATTAACTTGATCCGATTGGGGAGATGGAAAATTTTTCTCAACTTGCTTATCTCAAACTTCTCAAAAGAAAATTAGAAAAGGTACAAATTTTGCGTAAGTAAGATTTACATTCTCCTTTCTTTCATTGATGATTCAATTGATCATCAAAACTGAGGTACATAGCTTCTATTGGTAATGGTATTGAAATCTGCTTTTACATAATTCAAGTTGGATTCTTTTTCATAGGATAAGCTTTCCAAAAATAGACATAACTAGTAGAAACAAACATGAAATGGCTAAAATCCTGCAAAAGGTAGATCTCGACTCCTGCATCATTTTTTTCTTTTGTCGTTCTTCTAATTTTTCCTAAATTGGAAGATATGCTCGATCAAAATCTTCTCTGATTTTTTTTTTTGTTTTGATCGACCTATTTTGGGATCCAAAAAATGGAATTTTAGCCCGTTTCTCAAACTCTTAGGGGCTTGGTGCTACATTGTAGATCGTGAAAAGTTACCTAAATAGAAAAGAAGATCGTCTCAATCAGCATCGAATGACCAAGTTATGGCATCTAGAAATTTGATATGTGATTCAACTTAATGATGTGGCGGATCTTGCTCTTGGACCCTTTTGAGCCCTATTCGTAGTAGCTAAAATGGTCCACATCAAGTTTGATGATCCTCTTGGATCATTTCTAATGATTTTAAGTGATGGCTCATTAGTGATAGCACTACAAGAGAGAGGGAAAAGAACTAACCAAGTTCATTAACATAAACTACTTTATCCACATGCCAAATTGAAAGATCATTAACTATATTTCTTAGACAAGAAAAGGGAGATGTGAAGCCTCTACACAGAAAAGCATTTGAGACTCTAAGTGAGCCTTAGTTAGCCTAAGAGAAAAGAAATGCAATGTAGGAGAGTTATTTTAGTGGATGGCGAGATGCCAGTAAAAGGTGTTCAAGTAGACATGATGATGACACCAAAGATGGTCAGAAGAAAGTAGTAAGTGCTACCGATTGGTGAGGTCCTGAAATTTGTTAAACATGGTGAGAGAGTAGCAGCAGATTCAAGCACTTACCATAAACAATATGAACTTATAAAGGATATAAGACAGATGGAACAGTTAACCTATATCGTAAATGAAGTTCTTCTATAGCTTAAATGGCCTGTGATATGGAATGACCATCAATTTATTCTTGCAAAGAAATTATTGGCAATATATAGACATAAAGGAAGAATCTTTGTGTACTTGAGAAATAAAATGCAGCGTAGTACATGAGGATGTTGGAAAGATCAAAGACAAGCGTGAGAATGATAGCAGGTTTAATTACTACTTGGGAACAGCTTATAGACATTTTCAGGGTTTAACTTTAATGCACAAATTCTTTTTGAGTGATTACAGATGTATTAACTACTGAAATTTCGGATAATACTGCTGTATGCTAATGAGATCAGAGGGAGCATGAAATGGAATGATATGCTTACAATTGTATATCAGCTGTAAATTCATATTTTGAGAGAGGATTATTCAAGATAAGTTACTAGACATACAGCGCATGATGAGTATCTCTTGATTGGATAGCCTGTTGAGCATAGGTAGTGACAGATTTGCTTGGGCAAAGATTTGGAAAAGGAAAAAAGTGAGAACTTGCCAAAAGATTGGAAAGAATTTAGTAATTAGGTTTAAAAAATTAAAAAAAATCAAACTAAAGGGTGTATGCTTATTTTATGAATTTTTTCATGTAAAATTTGTATCCATTTCATAGTTTGATATATTTTTTACAAGTACGTGTTAGCCTGACCTCAACCCCCTACTTTTGTAATTTGGCTTCAAATTGGCCATGGCAGTGTTACGAGATGCTGCATACTTAAAAAGGGTGTTTCGTGACACTCAGGTCATAATAGAGCACCCTTACCAGGCTTCATTAGACAGTGCCAAATCGGCTCCTCATCCGGCCTTTGTCCTCCGATGACATCGTCCGATGGTGTCTCATCCATGTCCGACGACAAAAATGACGTCCAAGTCAGGAGAATCCTCTCACTTAGTCCCTATCATTGGATCTGGAGCTGTGGGACGGCTAAAGTTCTTGAAGCCCTCACAAAGCCCTTGCTTCCCCTCTCTTCCTCTCCTGCCTCCTCTGGCCTCAACAACCTCACAAAGCCGTCCTCTGACACCTCTCTCCATGTCCGATCTCTCTCTCAAGTAAGTCTAGAGGCCTTGGCCACTTTCTCTCTCTTTCCCTCTCTCTCCACTCACCATTTTTCTCTCCCTCCTCTCCCTCTCCCCCCTAGTTCTGGTATGCTGGGTTCGGTATGATATGTACCTATACCATACCGTACCGGTTGCTAGCTGGTACGACTCTCGGTTCATTGAACATTATGGTTGCACCAAGGCCTGTCCTCTCCAAGAAGTATATTTCTAAGCACAATAAGCTTCACCAAGATCAAAATCAAGCCCATATCTTTTTACACTAATTATATATGAACTTACTGCTAATATGCAGAAAATATATTTTCTGTATGTTATTTATGGACAATATAGTATTGATTGATGAAAAAGAAATAGAGTAAACACTAAATTGGATTTATGGAAGCAAGCTTTAGTAGATAACTGATGTAGGACAGTTGAGGGAAGGGGATCTAGAAGGGTTTAGGATAAGATTGAAGCCTAGAAAGTGCTGGAATTTCAATTGCAGATCTGAGTTGTCAATAAAACTGAACTAGGAGGATAATATTTTTGAAGAGAATAGGTAACAGATAGTTACTGCCTAACCTAGAGTTTAGGATTCTAGAGCTTAAATTGAGATTTTAAAGGTTTATGCAATTAAATATCTGAAATTTAGTGCTTTGTGGATTATTGTGAAAGAAAATTTGATGTGACGAATAAAAATCCCATGAGAAGTGGAAATCAAAAGAAAGATCAATAAGAGACCAAATAAGTCCCTGCAGGATCAGACATATAAAAAAAAACAAAAATAATGGGAAGCGAAGCAAAAAGATAATATCGGACTCACTTTAAAACCTAGTAATCACACTTAGGGTTTGAAGGTCTCACATCTCCTTTTGCGGAATCAGTCCACAAGAGTAAAGAAAATCAAAGACTCTCTTATTTCACTCATAATCTACATAAAGTTTTTCATTACATCAAATCCTTAGAGTTCCTTTTTAGAAAAAAATAGAAACCCTAATTCAACTATATTTTTAAAACCCAAAATTATCACTAATAAGGCACGGTTACTATATCATGAACAGTGTCTCAAACAGTAATGCGCTACAGCAATTAGGTTCTGAGATAAGTATTGAGATCATATAATCTCTCAGCTTTAGAACGCAAAATAACCCACTAACATTGAAAATAGCCAGAAAATAAAAGAAAAATACAGAAATGGTAGTTGAATCTAATAAAGTCTCTAAACCGTAGTCCTATGATGCAACATGGCATGAACTTGGATCTCCATCGATAAGAGCTTATAATTCAATGAACAAAGACAATATAGTGAAAATGGAAATGAAGATAAGGTCCTGATTAGGATTAATGGACAAGAAAGACTGCAGAAAGATTACTTTCATTATTTAGCATCCTTTATGCAAAATTGTGGCAACAAAGATGAGGATATATGTAATAGGCTTAGAGTTGGTTGGATGAAGTGGAGAGGTGCCTCTGGTGTATTATGTGATCAATGCATACTTTGGAGGCTTAAGAGAAAATTCTATTGAATAACAATAAGGCTTGTAATTTTTTGTGGCTTGGGATGTTGGACAATAAGGAGGGTTCAAGAAAACAAGTTGTCTGTGGTAGAAATGAAAATATTAAGATAGATGTACAAGAAAACTAAAAAGAAAATACTGATAATTGAATATTAGAAGAGCTGTAGAAATCTTACAAATTAAGGACCAAGTGATGAAAAATCCATCTAGATTGTGTGGGTATGTACAACAAAGATGTAAGAGGGCTACAATAAGGAGAGATACTTCAATTTATATTGCTAGTTGCAAGAAAAGAAGAGAAAGACTTATTTCATAGAGATGGAGGTTGTGAGGAAAGACATGAGTAGCTTGCAATAACATTAGTGGTGACCTTAATAAGAATATTAGCAAATAAGGATTCCTAAAGCTGATCCCAGATAGTTGAGAAAAGGCTGAATGATGATGCTATGTTAATGAATTTTCATGTAAAACCTAGTGTGGGAGATGCAAGATCAGTAGAGTCACAAAACACCACCACCAACACATAGCACCATTGCTTAGCAAGCTATACATATTTCTTGAATTAGTCATGAATGAATCATGAATATTAAGTAAATGTTTATTAAATTAATTTTCTAGGAATAAAAACCAAGGAAACAAGCATGTATAATTCAAATTTTTTCAACAATTAGAAGAATATTGCAAATGTGTTACTTATGTAATGGTTGTAAATGATAAAAGCATGTTAAATTCCATCTTCATGCATTAACATCTTTTGGTTGATGATACATTAAACTCGATCCATCTAGCAATAGCCTAAAATATTCCTCAGAATGTCCATCCAACTAATAGAAATTGGATACATTTTATCTAAGCTAAAATTCTTATGTTAAAGATAATGTCATTCCAATTTAGCAATGGTAAATGCATACTCTGTTAGAGAAGATCCATGTTGCTGAAATCCTGTTGTCAGCTCTGCAATTTGCATATAGTGCAAGATATCGTAGATCAATTTGTGGGTTGTTCTGGCAAGGCAGCCAGTTTAGTTGTTTCTAAGAACTAGAAATGGGCTTGTACCTCGCCCCGCCCAGAACAAAGCCCCCTTCTTTATATTGTTTTGAGTTTTTGAAAGTAAAAACATGCTATTGCTCAAAAAGAGAGCAAAATACATGTCGGGAAGCTGCAACATTTTCATTATTTTAGTAACAAGAAATATTTGCTGGCAATCACGGCAGTAGCGTTGTGGCTTGCATTTGCAATAGCAGTGGTAGTGGTGGCCATGATGGCAGTTATAGTTGTTACACGAATCATCTATCAATGCTGTGAAATTATAGCATTTTATTTTATTTTTGAGTAGATAGTCCTGTTTGGAAGTTGTGAAATTGTCTCATAAATTAGAAATCAATAGTAGGTTTACTATCAATGTTTTAGGCTGCTATATAAGTCTTCTAATTTCAAAAAATGTAAAATATATGATCAGGAAAGCAAAATCATATCTCAATTCACTACTCTCCATACAAGCCCAATTGAATCCCTGGTAGCTGCATCATGGGATTACCAAGAGTTCGCCATTGTCAGTTGGAGAAGCTACAAGTCTTCTCCCACAACTCAACTTTAAAACCCTGGATGGGAATCGAAGAGAGAAAGGAGGATGAGAGAGGGGAGAGGAAGAGGAGTGAGTTGCTCAGTAATTGATCAGTGGTTTTTGGGGCTGCTCCAGGAACACCTTAGGGTGGAGCCCAGAGATCTATAGGACTCTGCCCTATAAGTCAGGGCCTATGCATAACTGTGAAGTTACCCCAACTTCTCTCATAATCCCTCTCAATCTAGGTTTAGATGTGGACATCTATCTATCCTGGTTAAGTCCAATCTGAACAAGAAAGCCAATTGAACCATTAGGATTTGTTTGGGAAAGCTTGTTTTTCTATTTGTAGATAAAAATCAAAATTTTCAAATATTTCTTCCACTTAGAGATATTTGTTTTGGGGTTTTTTTTGTTTGGAAAGTAAGGTTCGCCGTCTCGGCACCAGACTCCGTACCGATGTCACACTAACACAGTGTTGGTACGAAAATTTTTTTGGCGTACCAAGTATTGGTACACCACCCATACCGAGTACCGGTACCGCTACGGTTCAGTACGCCCCGTATCTTCCGATTCGGATCAGTACGACGTACCATGTTGGAAAGCTAGAACACCACCACCACGTTTATAGTCACCATAGTCTATTGCCGACTACCATCTCTGTAGCCATCCACCAGTACGGACATGCCATTACCATCATAATCACACTGCCATTGTCACTTACCACCACTGACTTTGCCATTTACCACTACCACTGCTGCCACAGATACGTGGCTGCCATTGCCACCCAACACCACCGATTTATCACCACTGCTATCACTGATGCCACTACCACCACTCAACCTAGCTTACTAGCGACACCAACACTACTGCTGCTACCATCTCTGGGTCCACTACCACGAGCAAACATGTTCTGATACTTGTTTCAGAAACAAAACCCAATTTTGTCAATTTCCTTTTTCCCTTTAATAAGCTGAAAACAAAACAAAATTGACTGGCTTTCTTACTATTTTGTAAAATTAAGAAACCAGTAATGATGCCAAATGCAACTATTCTTCAAAGTACCATGGGGCTTTGCACTAACAAGATCTAGAAATTAGAATTTATTATGAAGGTAGCATAACATTTGGTCCTGGCAGGTTTTATAGGGGTTGAAGGTGGCAGAATTTTGCCAGCAAAATGAGCTCTTCTGCAACCTTTGGCTAATCAGAACTTCCAAAGTGCATATTAATACAACCTGGGGCATTAATATTGAGAATAGATTGCACATATTTATACAATCTGTGGCATTAATATTGATGAATACCTAACATGATATGGCTAAATGTAGTATGTTGTGGTTTGACCTGACAATGGCAATCTAATTATGCATATGGTTTTTTTTTTGTCCATTGAGTGTATAAAATCTCTCTTCAGATCCCTTTGGATGAAGATATACAGCTACATAAATAATATAAAAGCTTATAAAGGCTAGCATGAAACGGCATTTTTTTTAATAAATAAGCAACGAGGTTTCGTGATACCGAATTTTGCCTGTCCTATATGAATGCAGGCACACCGCGAGTCCACTGGAACAGTGTCTCTAAATGATGACAGGTTTGAAGAACCAGTTGCAGCAGCAGAAGAAATAGCCTTCTGCAAGGCCTGTGCTCGCTTCGGTTTTGGCTTGTACCTGTACCATGAAGACCAGAGCCTGTAGAGAGGATTCTCTCCTTTTTCTCATCTTCAACATCCTTGTCGTTGCATGTATGGGTTGTACCACCTTGAAAATGTCATCTATGAAAATTTCGCAGGTCAATAGGACATGCATCTTCCTTTTGATGTAAATATCAGAGATACCTGTACTACTATGCATCTCTTGCAGGCCCTCCTTTCCAATTCCATCAGATGTGTAACTGCCCGAGGCAATGTTGATGAGTAGATGTTACAAGTATTTCCCCACCGCAACAAAACATTTTAAGTTTCTACAATGTTATTTCAGATTTCAGTTGCTTTGTCATACAGATTGTTAAATGTTCAGGAGGGGTATCTCTCTCTCCACACCACCACCACCCCCCCCCCCCCCCCCCAACACACACGACTGAATGTATCATGTAAATTATTAATAATTTCCAAAACTATTGAAACACATCTATGACTTACATTCTTTAAAATTCACATTATCCATTTTTTGTAAGAAAATATGAATGATGTACCTTGTCCAGAAAAAATACATGCATGCATATATGTGGATGTAACCTAACTTATGTATTATAATTTCATATAATAATGCTTCTGTATGGTCCATATTTGTTTTTGTATAATGTATTATTAAAAAATTCATGTCGTACGTACATTTGTTTACGTTTGTATGTACAAACAACCGTATGATACATGTTTATTGACCGAGTTTCTTACTTCATCCGCTTCCATTTTTGTCGACATAATTGGGTGCTTTGTTGAGGAGCTTAGAGTCTCTCGACCCATCTATCCTCCACCTACTCTCATTTGGTCCCTCATGATTCTGTGTCCCCAGATTTAGGCATTCTACCATTTATTGCCCCCAACAGAGCTCGTCATCATCTTCTAAGTAGTCTTATAGGATGTTACCTTACAGTGTCTAGGTACCTCACCCAAGAGACCTCATAGGTATGTTTTGTCCCATTGATATCTTACCTTTTGTACTTTGAATGACGTATCTCTTCTAGATGCTTAATATGAGATTTAATAAAGTTAGTTACGTTCTTTATATTGTCGTTATTTGTTTGTTACATAATTCATTCTTCAATTCAAGACTTACCTCTTTTGATAATGACAAAAAAGGGGGAGAAAGTAATAAAGTAAATGATCATACTAAAAAGATATGCACACAATCAAAAGATGTGAGACGTTAAAGAGACGTGAATTGATAACAATAAAGCCACTATTTGTGTAATGATCATAATCAAGAACAATTAATACACTATCAATGTAATGAACACAATCAAGGATAAGTAAAGAATGCCATGAACTTTTTGGACATGATAAACATGATGGTATCAAAAAGGTTAGCAGTGGGCACATTAATTATCTTTTATTTTCTTGCACACTGTTTTCTCTTGATAGTTAAAGATTTTGTCATCATCAAGAAAAGGAAAAAATTGTTGATCTAAAAGGTTTGATTTTGATGGTACAAGATATTTGAGTAAAAATATTACTATTTATATTTTTGAAGTATATAAGAATACTTACCGGAAGCAAAGATAATCTCAAAGTGACCCAAATATATGAAGTATTCAATTCAAAACGCTCAAGATGGGAAGGATGTAAATCAGTTTTATGAAGTTTAGTATAAGAGGAATCAACTCCTAGAATTAAAGGAGCTGACCCCTGAATGTCCATAGGCTTAGATGGAAGACTTCATTTTTGAAGGGATTCAGGAGTCGACCTCAGAAGCATATGAGTCGATCCCGTACAATGAAAATGATTGGCATGCTTCCACAAACTGACCTCTGCACCAATCAAGTTGATCCTAAAACAATCCCAGGCAAAAAATAGAGGAGAAAAAATAGCTCTTCTACAACTCGATCCCAACAAAATACGAGTCGACCCAAGCAAAACATGAGTCGACCTTTGGCATGCATGAGTCGACCCCAGAATGGTCGTAAGTGAAAGACACAATGTAGTAAAAGTGAGCGCTTTCTTGAGTCAACCTTTGAAGAAGAAGAGCTAACCCATGAAGATCACAATCGACTCCTGAAGAAGTCGAGTCGACCCCTCTACATCTGACAATAATAATAGCTAGTTTTTTTTACAAAATCAGAACGACTACATTCACTCTTGTTGACCCAAAAGGTTTGATTTTGATGATGCAAAATATTTAAATAAAAAGTTTGCTAATTAGTTGTTTGGAGTATATTTGAATATTTGCATAAAGTCAAGAAAAAATCTTTCCGTAACTCTCAACATAGAGAAAAAAGTCTAATTATCTCAAGCTTTGCACCTTCAAAAATACCTTGAAGTGACCTTTGAATGCTCGAATGCAATAATAGTGAATTTCAACTTAGGCTATCTCAAAGTCGACCTCTGGATTACAACGAGTCAATCCTGACACATTAATGCAGACTGATACACATTTACAAGTTGACCCCAGAACAGTCTCAGACAAAAGACAGAAAGCTATAAGATTCATCATATTGGTGAGTCGATCTATGAAAATCATGAGCCAACTCTAGTTAGACAAGAAATGACCCTAGAAACAAATGAGTCGACACCTGAATGGCCGCAGACAAAAGATAGAGAACTGTAGAAATCTGCATATTGGTGAGTCGACTTATGAAGAACACGAGCTGATTCCAGTCAAACAAGAGTCCACCCGATAAAAAAATGAGTCGACCACTAAATGGCCACAGACAAAAAACAGAGAGCAGCAAAATTTAGTTAGTTGGAGAGTCGATCCATGAAGATAACAAATCGACCCCCGTCAATGGACTAAGGGAGATCATTCAAGTGCATTCATTAAGAGTTGAAAGATCACATCCTTTACTACTGAGAGAGAGAGAGAGAGAGAGAGAGAGAGAATTAGTGAAGAGCATTCAAGTCTAATCAGGAGTAACCAACTGATTTAGGGCTCCATTTATTTTTGTGTACTTAAATTTTAGGAGTTGTGATTTGTTTACTTTGTATTTCTCTTATACTCTGCTAAGATAAGTTTCAGAGTTTGAAACTTAGAAAAAGATTCATCCAAATCTTGAATTGAATTGTATTGAGCCTTCTAGGCTCAAGTGTGGTTTTAGTTGATTGCTAGTGAAAATCAACTGGGTTGATTATAAGCCCGGTCAAAATAATTGGACTATAATCTTTGAGGGATTATAGTAGAAATTCTCGAGTAGGATGTCTTGGGAAGTGGATATAAGTGCAGGGTTAACACCGAACCATTATAAGTTTGTTGTATTTATAGTGCTATTAGTATGATTTTATAGTCGAACTTTATCCCATTTTAGCAAGAGTCATATGATTCTCATCTACTCTAATTCTATCAAACTTAATCCACGTCGTGCTTGCTTCTAGCTTCTAGCTTCTAGCTAGATTGTTAAAATATGGTATAAATAATATCACAATATCTCATTGGCTGAGGATACCTATATAATAAAAATTCCACAATTATGGTTTTGATCCACTGACCAAAAGCTGCCATTTTACCCAAGTATCTACCTTTGGTCATCCACTCATATCTCATCTGATTTCGTTGAGCCTTCCTCTCCCGTCACATCTCCTTATGTGAAATACTTTTGGGTACAGAAATGGCCCGCACGTTGCTCAATGAATCCTCCTCATCCATAAGGATTCAACATTATCTTCTACGTTAATAGGAATCTCCTAGCAAGGCACACCTTCCTTCTATAAATAGGTCGTGCATTTTCTCTTTAGTGCCCATCCCTCCTCTTCTTCTAGATTATCCTCATGTCTTCTATTGATTTTTGTTTATTTATCATGGTAGGGGAGACATGAGTATTAGCCAGCCCAACCTATTTATTTTGGTCAACTAATTTTGAACGAGTTTACCAAATTAGAGCACCATCATGAATCAGGCATCGTTACAAGCAAATTGCATTGCCAAATTAGAATACTATCACCACAAACTTGCTATTTGGTTGAAGGCTTCCAAATTGACAAGATAACATCTTTTCAACCAGCTCTCGAGTAATTCCGTATCTTCACCATCTTTGAACGGATTAGGGTAGACCTCTCTTGTTTCCACTCTTAATTATTGTATCTACCCTTTTAGCCCGAAACCCACTCCACTCATTCTACCTCCGTTGCCATCATCGAGAACATCGAATCATCCAGAAGCTCTGGCGGGCGTACAATAGCGAAAGCCTTAATAGCCTATATCAGGAATAAAGTGAGTACCTTGAGAGTATTATAATCGGCCTTGTATGTACACTTGTGTAAATATATTAGCTGAAGGTAATAAAATAACATTGTCCATTTTTTTATTTTCTTGCATGTTGTAATTGCTTTACATACTTTCATTAATGATTTGACCACAATTATCATCGTCGTTTGGCCACCCTCCTAGGTCGATGATCTTCAATGTTGGCTAGCTGAATTTTCTCTTGAAAGAATCTAATCCCAATATTTGAAGTAAGACTACTTGATGTCCCAACCTCTTTAGCAAGAACGAGATTAGAAAAGCTATGAGAGATCTTGAGTGGAGTCTATCTTCGTAATAAGTTATTTGTATTAACCTGCTGGCTGAAGCTTAGTGCGACGCCTCCTTATGAAATGATAACAGTATATACTATTATTTATTATTTCCTCTTTCAAATCGAATTCATTACTTCTTCAATCCTTTAGCAGACTATTTTCTAGCTTAGAAATCCATCCTATCCACGGTCCATATGAGGATCTCCAAGTACACGTATTGTTAAGTACCAGGCCGAATTGGCCTTCATATAGTCATGTCCCCCCTGGCAAATAGCTCTAATATATGAACCATTCAAGGAAAGTATAGTGGCTTCTATTGATATGGTTACCCCCCAACCCTTTTGATGGCAACGGGCTATGTTGTAGGATGATAATGCTACTGCCTTCCATCCATTACGACCAAGGGATCATGCGCTTTAGCAGTAAAGACCTACATCGACATAGGTTCACCAATGCCATCAACAATAATCTGTAAAGTACTTCAACTGATGATTCCAAGTGCGAGTCCAGACCAAAATACCAATTTCTTGTTCAATCTAATATAATCCTACATTCATTGATAGGATTTCCACTTTGTCTCAGCTTCTACAACCCAAAGACTTTGCATAGTAGTCTTCGACATCTTCCTCTTGATTGGCCAAAATCTAAAGGATGGATGACTTAAAGTCCTCGGCATTCTCGTACTGCAGTGATAAGAAAACCAGTTCAACTACCATGAAGGTAGGATCGACTAATTTCACCACAATATATACTAAAATGTGTTGTAGTGCACCATACTAGCTTTCAATGATAGAAATAAGTCTATCAACCGATTCCAGAATCAGAGCCAAAGAAGCTGGATACCACTCCAAGAGTAGCCCAAGTATTATAGCCATTTTTATTGTAGTTGTTTCCTTAATCTCCTTCCACATTATCTAATGGTAGCTACATAGTGGTCCCACCTAGCGTGCCAGAAAGCTTGTTGCTGCCCTTTTCAAACCACTATGGGCAAGCCAAGAAACTTAAGATCCTTGAAAACTCGGTTGGGGTAGGGGGCATGCCTCCAAGCTTGGGGCAAGGGGTAGATGCATGCGAGGGCATGCCATTAGTGTTAGATTAGCTAGAAAGGTGTTGATCGAAAGAAAGACAGAGTATACAATAGGTCTAGATACCTTGACCTTCAAAGACTTTTACCGTTGTTATACCACCATTCAAAAGAGATGGAACTAGATAGAGGTATAGTGCCAGGCTACAATAGGATGTAGTGTTGGGTTATGGTAGGAGTGCAACACTGGGCTATGCTAAGAATATAGCACTGGGCTGGGCTATGATAGAAAATCTAAGTTAAGCTTACTCCTAGAATAAAAATTAAGATAAAGATAAAGATAATTTTATTAGATAGATTATCGAAAGATACCTTTTAGAAAGTACAATTCTATTATTTATATTAATACATACTAACTACCTTCAAACGCAATAATTGTCTATTCTAACTATTGGTTTCCACATCTAATTTTCACTCTTGGTGGTTCTGGTATCGTCAACCATCTCTCATTAAGCACATACACAAGCATGATCACTCTGTAATTGTCGGACCAATAATCATGTTCTATTGGTCATTGATTTATCCTGGCAACTTATGTTAGCCGCCTCTTACAATATAGTCCTTTATTCTTAGAAATCTGAGACCGGTATGATCACCTTGATCTTCTATATCTTGTATCTTTCAAACTCCACTATTTGTTCATGAAGCTCCGTGCTAGGAATCTACTCATCAAGTCCTCACCACTTTCTTTCCTCTATATTTTTTTGATCTTTTCTCCCTTTCCAATTGTCGCTTAACTTCTTATCATAATGCCTTTCTTTGATACGGTGAAGAGAGGTTGTGGAGTCAGATGTCAACAAGATATTGGTGAGAATCCAAAATCTTTCTTTGGTCTACCCCCACTACAAGTTCTATTTTCTCTCACTCTCATTTTCCTCTAGGATTTGTACACTTCTTAGGTGGATTTTTTGAATAAAATCTCTAAGAAAACTATCATGAACTAACAATCCAGATATCTTCTCAGTATGATACAATAAATTTAAAATTGGATCTCCTCGGCTTGATAAATCGAACAAAAATCGAACTGAATTTCTCTGTTCCGTTTCATTCAATTTTATAAACTATCAAATTGGTTTCGGTTTCAGCTTTAGAAACCGATACAAATGGGTTTAGTTTCAATTCTTCTCCTAAACCGACCTCACGTAATAGTGCAGACCCGTATTTGCAAGGGTAAATTAATTTTTGCACACCTATCACTTAGAAATGGGAAATGATTTACTATAATAGTTACCACCCATCCAATTGTGATATCACTTTACACAATTGTCCTCATGATAATCAAACTATATGCAAGATGATAATCTTGGCTGGAAATTATGATAACATATATACATGATTAAAATATTTGAAAATAAATGTCTTATGTGGATTTTAAGCAAATATATGGATTGATTCTTCTCTACATGTAAGTCATTATAATTGGCAATGTATGCTTATTTGCAAGGGGTGATTTGTTTCCTTCTCTGGGCGCACGAAGAATTCACGAGTGCATCAAGTGCTGATCGCTTGGGTGAGAGAATGATACCCTCATGAAGAACCCTAGAAGAAGCAAATTCTGCCTCTACATCAAGGGATACGAGGTCAACACTGCACTGCTGGGGTCTATAATGCCATTCATTTACCACGGTCATATTCCTATGATAAATGGACCCGTATATTTCAAGTCATCAAAAGGAGACGGCGTAGTATGCCTTATATGTATACCCTAGTGATGGCTAGTTTTTTTTTTTGTTGCTAACACGGATAATTTATACAATATATATATGGATGCGTCTAATAAAATTGGAAAATAGAATATTATAGAGCTCCCGAGATAGCTCCCCATTCTCTGCCCATACGGTGCTACTGGTGTGGTTGGCCATGTACATAGCCACTTAGTCCGTAGCTTTGTTGGCTTCTGCTTGGTCTCATTAGTTCTTAATCAAACGGTTTATGATGTAACGTAGAGGGGAGAATAACATATTTTATCATTATCATGTTCCGAGAGGACATCGTACCCCGAGTTCCAGCGACACGCTGTGACGCAGCGTGGGGCAAGAAACCTCCATCCATATCTATCCGGAACCCTCGAGCGAGCAACCGACACGGTTTCAACCTCGGGCTCCCTCTTTCCTCATTCCATTTTGTTGTGGTGGGGATCGCCCCTGGCCCCGTGTGTGCTGCGAGAATCTAACCTAAAAATCTTGGTGAGAGAAGCAGGAATCGAAACAGAGAAAAAACGAGCGAGAGATGGCTTTGAATCCTCAGCTGTTCGCCAACGGGATGCCCGTCCCCTTTGTGGGCGAGATGTTCGTGCTGGCCCGGGATGGCGTCGAGTTTGAGATCGACAAGATCCCTGGGTCTCCTCTCTTTCACCTGTTTCTTTTCGGTTTCTTCTCTTTTCTTTTGAAAAACGAAATCAAAATTAATAGTAGACTCTATTTCATTATCTCGTTATTTTTCGTCTTGATAACATAAACATTTGATATCAACATTTCACAATTTATGTTTTCGTGTAATAATAAGATACGGGAGGCGTTGGTATTTTCCTTGGCTATGAATTTGGCACCAATTGTTGTGTGGTTGATGTTAGAATTATGATTAGTCATAAAATATTTATCGATCCTTTCATGCATCTTGCTGAATCCTATTTTGATGGGAAAAAAGGCTTGATCGACGGTGATGATATAAGCATTACCATGTATTTGTACTAGCACCTCCAAAAGGAAGCAGAAGAAAAAGTTGAAAAAACACAAACTGGCGTCAGTGTAAGAATGATTAAAATTGTTCTATTGACAAATCCTTCAGAAAGTGTTTCCTGTTATTAATGAGAAAGGGGAAAAAAGTTTCAGCAAACAATATGTTTAACAATGTCATCACATATGAAACATTTGTTATGCTGATTTTATGCGTTTATATCTTTGAGTTTGTGATATTAAGATTCATTTTTGCTAAGAAAACAAAATAAATCTTAATTGATCTGAAGCAACATTTTGAATGTGATCCGAAATACTTGTGGTTATAAGGTTTTGGTCAGTTCTAGACGTTTGGTTGAAACTGATCCTGCTGAAGGGTCTTGGTTATGGCTTATGGCTGGAACTGGTGCCTTGTCATGCAAAGAAGAGCATGCAATGATATCTAGCCTATTGACCACTTTCCTAGCTGGACTACTATCATTAGTTTTTCCGGTAATTAGTATCATTGATATTCTGCTGCTTTATCAACATCATAAAGCTTATCAAATATTGTGTCGAATCTTGAGAGGCCTTTTTCACCATCCATTTGAGCAATGTCAATATAGAATTTCCTTTGACAGTTAAATCATTGTAAAAGAGGGTTGCACACTTGTTCACAGTTTTTTTTTCTGATCTATTCAGTGTCTGCTTCTTATATGTCTTCATTCAAATATAGCCAAACATCACAAAAGTTGAATTGATCGTTTCCCCATACCACTCCACCAATTGCTGATGGATCTGAGTTTTCAGTTTTGCTGTCATAAAAGTTGACTTTGAGGTATCATAGAGGGTGTTCCCAATTTTAGGCAGTACCAAACAATTTCATCTAAGAATGCAAATATGACTTCATGCTCTCAGTGCCAAACAAAATTGTGAAACTTTACTTTTTTGGAAGAAGTAAGAAACCCCAAAATAATCTTTGGAGATTTTCTTGATGATAGAAGCAGAACACATCTTCTTATTATCTACGTGTCTTGCTGCAACACCCATAAGTGAATATGTTACAAGGAAAAGATGAAATTGTATTAATTGATTCCAAGAGTTTGATTGACACTTGCTTTGCTATATCAGAATGAATAGAAGTTGGCCAATTAATTCTTCAATATGTAGTATGAAGTTTGGGCTGCGAAGAAGATTGTATGTTTAACTATAGTCAGCATGGTACATCGTACTGGTGCTTACTGGGTGTACTATACAGGTACCAAATCAGTCAATCGTATGAGGGCTGTACTAAGTGTCAGTACATCGAAACAATCGCATACCTAGCGTATCACCAAGATGATATCGATGAATGCTTGGTTTCTGAGATTGCGAATCTTGATAGTCATAATATCTGCTTGGTTTTTTCTGACCATTGATGAAACTCTCTAGGTAGAGTTTAGCATCTCAAAAGCAAGAAACCATTTAGAAAATTATAAGTGATTGAGATAGTATTATTTAGGCATGAAGTGGTCACACAATAAGAAAGATAGACCTCTTTTGGGGTCTTAAAGTGATTAGCATATCCATACTCTTCCATGGATAGGGATTTTCTACGTTGTAAGATGTATAATCAAGCTCTCATTCGCTTTCTCATGTAGAATCTCTTGTAGAATTTTCAAGGATTATATCCTTCAAGTTGAAGTTGTCTTCAATGTTTAGGAAGAAGATTAATTTAGAGTATCTCATCAACTACAGAAGACTTATTCTATTGCCCTAGTGAACATATAGTTTGTAGCATTAATACATATCTATAAAGTCCCTTAAGTATTGTGTACTGAATATCTTGCTGTTATTGTTGTTTGTTATCATCTCAATTTGGCTTGAAGAACAAATTTATGCGATTTGTTTTCCAACATCAAGCAAAGTATTCTGAACTTTTCTATAATGAATTTTTAATTTCAGTTAGTGACATAGCACCAATTGCTCCACAGGAAGTGCATTCTGTTTAAATAAGCATGGTTGTTTCTAATTTAATCAGTTAGTGTTAGCATACTTGCTTTTCTCTTCTGTTTCAATAGTTGCTTGTGGTATTATAAGTGAAGGATAACACAAGAATTATGGAGATGATCTTCTACGTGCATTTGTCTATATTTGCACATGAATATTTCTCATATAAACAATATAGAAGCAGAAGTACTGTTTCTGCAAAGTAGTTTTAATTGGCTAATCGCCAGTTACTATAATTTAGTAATTTTACCTACAAGATTCAATCTAATATGCATGCTAAAGCATTTGTTGTTATTTATATATGTATGTGTAGCAAAGTTTCTGACTAAATTTTGCCTTGTGGTATGCATTTAATTTGTATAAGTACATGCAGGATATAGATTTTCTCTAAACTTAGTATGAATATAATTTTCCACTATTGGTTTACGGTGGCTGACTATTTTTTTTTTTTGTGTGGCACAAACATACTATTATCAGAGCTCATGGTGATCATGTTAAAGTGAAGGGAACTATTTACTTGTCAAATATACGTATGGTTTTCGTTGCTAGGAAACCTGTTGGAAACTTTGTGGCTTTTGATATGCCCCTGGTATGAACTTCTGCACATTTCATGTTATTTTACTTTAGTATTGTTCATTGGTCTAATGAATAGGTGCTCTGTTGCTCAATTTTTGCACTATCTGTAGAACTGTGTGACAAATTGTTGAAATCTGTGATTGGTTAATTTGTATGCTTGCTAAATTCTGAACTTTGAGCTCTTTGGAAGTTTTCATGCTTCTTGACAATGTGATCTATGTTACATTTAGACAGATGAGTATTTTCATTCTGATATGAGTATTGAGGATTCATGGCTATGAGAGTCAGCTTAGTAGAATACAGAGATTAGGCACTATATACATTTTGTTATTTCTACTATCATTCTGTTTTTAAGTTTTTGAAATGTAAAGTTAAAGCCTGAAAAAGATGTTTAACATCAAAAAAAAATAAAACTAACTTGTATTTCAAGAATTTGATTTTGTCCAGTTGAAATGTTAAAAAGGAAATTTCATAGTAGGATCCATAGCCCTATTGATATAGAACTTGTCTGGAGTTGGGATGGGTTACCCATATTCTAAGTGGGGTCCTGATCCAATAAGACCTGAGACAGCCTGATTGACTATTTTGCTTTGGTTGGGTCCAAAATTACACCCACTTGTTTTTTTGGGGTTGGATCTTGATCACCCTTGATGTGACCCTAAGTCAAAATCAGAGCTAATTTTATTAGTGGCTGTCCAGACATGATCCACCCCAATGAAACCTGAATAACCAAATCCAACCGACCTTTAAAAATTTATACAAGTGCTATATACATTACTCAATCTTCTTTAAATTGCCAATAGGGTAGACATTAGCTTTGCATGCCTAATAGGATTTCATCAGCAATATCTTGTAAGTTATGAGGACTTATGTAAAAATAGGAAATGGTTTATGAGGATATATCATTTGAAATTGTTTTTCTTGATTTGAAGTCAATACTTATGTCGGTTTTCTTCAGTTTATGATCTCAATCTAGCTGGTATCTGAATTTAGCTGCTTGCATATTCTTCAATTTTCCTCTAAGCTTGCGATTTTGCATTCATAATTAACAATACCCTGCTATTGTTGTCAGTTATATGTGCATGGTGAAAAGTTTAACCAGCCAATCTTTTTCTGCAACAACATATCTGGATTTGTCGAACCTGTAAGTATAAAGAAGCCTCTTGAGTGGGGTGTTTTAAGTTATATTCCTGTGGCTCCAATAGCTGACCTTGCTATGGCAATAACAGGTAGTTCCAGATGATCAGCACAGGGCTCTCTACTCCACTCATTCCTTCAAGATTTTGTTCAAGGAAGGTGGATGTGGAACTTTTGTCCCTCTGTTCTTGAATCTCATTGCATCTGTGAGGCAGTATAATCAACAAATGGCAAATTCTGCTCCTTCTGCTCCTCGTGTTGACCCACTACAAGCTGCTCAGACTCCAGTGGAGGACATGATGAGACATGCGTGAGTAGACTAGCGGAGTTGTCTTCATCTTTCTTCTAGGGCTATAGTTTATTTTGTTTCTAATTAATTTTTGGCCTGCAGGTATGTCGATCCAAGTGACCCAACCAAAATCTTTTTGCAGCAGCCCGCTCCGGAATCCCAATTGAGGAGGAGAACATACCATTCGCAGCCTGCTGAGAACTCATACTAAATTTAGTGCTGCAGTTGTCTAATGTGATGATACTACCACTTTTAAATATGAATAAGATTGTGAGATCCTACCACTTTTAAATATGAATAAGATTGTGAGATACTACCACTTTTAAATATGAATAAGATTGTGAGATACTACCACTTTTAAATATGAATAAGATTGTGACTTTAATGCTACTATAGATACTGTATTTTCCTTTGCTAGTCATGACATCGTGTCTCAGCAAGTTTACCTGGATGGTACGGTAACTTGGAGGAAAGTTTGATTGCAATGTGGTCTTTACAGTAATGTTTGATGTTGGATGTATATTAGCATCGGTTTCAATAGACTGTTTTTGTCTAGTTTCCGGCTCTCTTCTATATTAATTTTAAATCCGGATACCAGGATTCCTTCAAAGGGAACCAAGACTACAAGAGACAGTTGGGAATTCTGACCCTAGTAACTTTTCTAGTGGTCATAGATCTGGGTTACTGCAATGCCAGGCCTGAGTTTGATATTTTTAACGAGGCCAGCTGCTAGAATTTCACGTCTGTGTCTACTGGGACATTTCTCGTGTAAAAATGCTACTACATGGGTAAGGTCGTTGCAGACACTGATCCAACTATAATGATACACCACCATCATTGCCCAGGAGTTATTCAGTAAACTAGGTGTGTTTTGGGAACTCCCTCCAACAATCTCCATTTTGATCTTCAACAGAAAACGGGGAGCGAGCGAGAGAGAGAGATGATATGATTCAAATACTTATTGCGCATCATTTTTTTTTTCTGTTCATGGCCTTGCAGTTCAGTGTGTCTTACAAAATGAATTTGATTGTACATGGCTGTAACTGAATTTCAACAGCTGATGAGATCTAGAAATCGGTATTAGAAAAATTTCTCAGGTCATGGGAGCACGAAGACTTTTCATATCAAGATATTCTTGCATGCTTTAGAGATCTGCATGTCACAATGCCTGCTGAAGTCTGCATAGGATGCACTCCGAGAACAGCCACACAAGCATCTGTAGTCTTCAGATGAGGTTGGACGGATTCCCATATCTTCTTCTTTTGGACCTGGGCTATGCCAATTCATTAGCTGTTAAAGACCATAGAGTGCAAATATATAGGATTTTTTAAGCGATTTACAGAGTACAACAGAATAGAGGATGCATTATCCTATGAAAATGTCTTGCATGCACCAAGAAAAGCTCACGGATTTACATATGCAGATGTGTTAGTAAGTACAGATAAAGTTCTTAACCTGTCAAATATTGGATTTTGTAGTAGTTTATCACAACGAAATAAAGATCATGATTTCATTTAATTGGAAGGTATAAACTGTTCTAGCCATACTAAGAAGTATGTTGATGCAGAGAGAGAAGAAGAGAAGGGAAGAAAAGAGAGGAAGGAGGAGGAGAAGAAAGATAGGGATAGAAGACAAATTCAATATTCTTAAATCTCAATAATGCAAACTAGTGTCCTCAAGTACATAACAATGGGTTTGCATAAACTCAAAATTCTAGTAAGAATCCATATTAGAAATAATATACTAGAGTCCTTATAAAATTCTAGTCCTACAGTCCAAATAAAAATAAAATTCCCAATAAAATAAATTTAAATAAAATTTCTTAATTTCCTAATAAAATAAAATAATCTAATTTCTATATTTGTAAGTGCATAAAGATCTCTTATAGCATGGAGCTCCATCACATATGAAGTAAGAAACCACAACTAAATATATGCTTCAAGCTTGAAATATGATTGCTAGATCATCAACTTATTGATCAAACCACTCTGAAGTAGGATATAAAATGGAATATACAAAGGACTTGGCTTATGTGTTCAAGAAATGTCATCCATGCATGTGATATAATCTGGAAATGAAGTGACTTATGCTCTAGCTAGAAAAGGTCGGTCTTATGATCTTGAAATGGTGTGGTTGGAAGAAACTCTAGAGTTTCTAGCTGATTTACTTTGTGTTGAGATTGTAATTGAATCCATTTAACATCAATACCAACTTTCCATCAAAAGAAAAAAAAACACATGAAGACATCTGTCATATCATGGTTGAAACTCTGGACTCTGGAGTCGCTCTAAGTTTACAGCCCAAGTACCATACCCTATGTTGGAAGCTTATCTACACAGCATGTCCCTGTAACAACATGTAGTGTACTCTAAGAGTTGGCACAGCAGCTGTACCATGTATTGGCATAGTCCCGTACCATATTGGTATCACATTGGGTCAGTACAATATGACCCATACCAGTGTGTTAAGGAAAAAAACTTGGTGGTAATTAAAAAACAAAAAGAAATGTAATGGGTTAGTCCCCTTCTTCATCTGCTTCTTTTGGCAATAGGCAAGCACCATAATTTTATAAAACGGACTAAACTATGCTCAAAGACTCACCTTTTATTCAGGCTGTCTCTTATTGCTCTTATAATCTTATTATTGACTTTTTACAACGGATGCATATAATATTTTACAGTGACACTAGTTTAAATGAGCAGCAGAATAAAACAATGCAGCGGAACAGATCCTTGTCCGTGACAACTTGACAAGGCGTACATAGGGAAAATACAGAATAGAGACAATAGAACACGTGTCAGGAAATAAAAGCACAATGCTGGCAGTGGGCCTGACAAGTGAGAAAAAATCATTCGGACCAGCAAAAAGAGCCAGTTTTGGAGGTCTACTTTGTGCTAAATTGGCAGCAAAAAGGTTGCACTTTGATGATATCCTCATTTATAGCCAATTAAGGGAGCAGCACTTGGCTCATTTGCGACAAATATGCACAACCCTGAGGAATGAGAATTTGTATGCCAACCTCAAGAAGTGTTCATTCTTCACTTCTCATGTCAACTTCTTAGGTCACATTGTTTCCTCAGAGGGCTTGTCTGCTGACCCTGCTAAAGTTACAGCAATAGTAGAGTGGCCCAAGCCCGAAACTCTCAGTAAGGTTCGTAGTTTTTATGGGCTTGCTACTTTCTACCATTGTTTCATTAAAGGGTTTAGCACGATTATATCCCCAATCACTGATTGCCTCAAGAAATGCAACTTCCATTGGACTAGCATTGCTGCTAAAGCATTCGGCGACATCAAGAAGAGAATGATTGAGGCGCCAGTTATGCGACTCCCTAACTTCAGCAAGGCATTTGAGGCAGAGTGTGACGCATCTGGCCTCGACATATGATGACGGACAACTGCAGGGGAAGAGGAGGAAGAAGAAGAGAAGGAGAAGGAAGAAGAGGTTATAGAGACGCAGGAAGAAGAGAAGAGGAAGAGGAGGAAGAAGAACAAGAAGGAGGCTAGGATTTTTTTATTCAATAATCAATTTCCTCATACATGAGAGGGGTGGTCTTTATATAGACCTTACATCTTGACCAAGTCAAGTAATTAATTGACCAAATCAATCAATTGACACTAACCAAATTTGGACCCTTACATCAATTAATCCCTTAACAAAATTGGTCCACTAAATTGACCTAATTACATAAACCCAATTGACTAGTTTGATAACAAAACAACTGACCAAATTGACTTGACTAAGACAAAAGCAAATAATGCAATAAAAGAAAATGATTCGGACTCAAATGGACCCAACCTAGGTCTGACTCAATCCGGAGGCTCAGAATCATCTAAATGAAGGGCTCTAATGTCCTCATCAGTATAGGTGGAGTAGTCAACCACGAACGCCATCCCATAGCGTATTTTAGTAAGAAACTAAATGAGGCTAAACAAAAGTATTCCATCTATGACAAGAAATTCTATGCCATAGTCCAGGCTCCATGGTATTGGCGCTATTATCTGCTGCCCAAAATAAATTTGTCCTTTATTTTGATCATGAAGCTCTTCGTTACCTCAATTCTAAGAAGAAGTTAAATTCTAGGCATGCCAAATGGGTTGAGTTCCTCCAGGAATACACTTTTATCCCGAAGAACACAACAGGTGCCACAAACAAAGCTGTCGATGCGCTGAGTCATCGGGTAGCCCTGCTCTTGTCCATGTTTGTCAATATCATGGGCTTTGACAAACTCAAAGAGTGCTACTTATATTGCCCTGATTTTGGAAACTCTACAAGACCCTCATTGATGGACAGGGACCCTTGATTGACAGTTTTCATTTCAAGATGGATATTGGTTTAAGGAAACTAAGCTCCGTATTCCATGAACCTCAGTACGAGATTCTTAGTGTGGGAAGCGCATGGGGGTGGTCTTTCAGGGCATTTTGGACGAGACAAGTCCATTGAAGAGGTGGAACGTCAATTCTTCTGGCTTAGCCTAAAAAGGGACGTTGCTAAAATCATTGGCCAATGTCGAATTTGCCAATTAGCCAAACACAGAAAACAGAACACTAGCCTGTATACCCCTTTGCCTGTATCAGATCGTTCTTAGCACGACATCAGTTTGGACTTTGTGCTTGGTCTTTTCCGTACCTTTAGAAAACATGATTCCATGCTTGTGGTTGTGGACCGTTTTTCTAAAATGGCCCACTTTCTCCCTTGTTCAAAACTTCTGATATCTCCAAAGTGGCCAAACTCTTCTTCGATGAGATTGCCAAACTATATGGCCTTCCAAAAACCATCGTATTTGACAGAGATGTCTGATTCATGAGTTATTTCTGGAAAATCTTGTGGCATATGGTTGGTACAAAGCTCAAATTTTTCACTGCTTATCATCCACAAACAGATGGTCCAACCGAAGTGGTGAACCGAAATCTTGGTAACCTCTTGAGGTGCCTTATGGGCGAACACACCTGCAATTGGGATTCAATTCTTCCTGTAGCACAATTTGCATAAATAATTCAGTCAACAGGTCCATAGATATGAGTTCATTTGAGGTAATGCATGGTTACAAAGCTAGGAAACCTCTAGATCTTTTAACCATGTCACCCATGTTAGGATTTCTGATTCTGCAAATCAATTTGCACAACACATTCATGAGTTGTATCAGAAAATCCACAAGTGCATTCATGCAAGTAATTCTCACTATAAGAAAGAATGCTAAGGAGTTTCAAATTGGGGATTACGTAATGATCCATATTCGGCCTGAGCGATTTTCTTTTGGAACTATTAAAAAATTGTAGGCTCGTAGTGCTGGGCCATTTAGAGTGTTGCAGAGGATTGGCACGAATGCCTATGTCATTGATCTCCTATCTACTTTTAGCATTAGTCCAACTTTTAATGTTGAAGATTTGGTTGCTTACAAGGGCCCACCAACAACCCTGATGACCCTTTTGTCGAGCCCTCTCCCGAGCCCGATAATCTTCCTATTTCTGATCCCATACTAGCTTCGATTCCTTTGCCCCTCCAACCAGCACAAAAAGAGCAAATTGATGCTATTTTAGACGATCATACAGTTTTTACCAATGATGGAGGCATCCAGTGCTTCTTGGTTCGTTGGCGAGGGCGACTAGAGTCCGACTCCACTTGGATCACGCGAGATGAGCTTCAGCAGATTGACTCGGACCTGTTGGAATACTACCAGAGATATAACGAGCCGCATTCGTCGAGATCGACTTTTTTTCACCTGGAAGAAGTTGGTGCGGACACCAGTACCAGATCACCCATCACTCGGGTCTACGGTCGCCGCAGGAGGATGGTCCAGCCAGTTTCGTTGTGGTTAAAGTGATTTTATTTTATTTTGATAACTTTTGGGTTTATTTAGGTAATTTGTTATTTGATAGCCTTTGGGCTTATTTAGGTATTTTGTTATCTTTGAGGGTCTTTATGAGATTAGTTTCTTTATAAGGGTCTTTTTGCATTTTGGGTCTTATATATATGTTAGACCATATGTTTGTATGGGGTATGCTATGAAGAAAAAATTTGGTTCCCTTTCTTTTAGCCCTGGCGTAAAACCCTAAGCAACGGCTAGGCGTGAAGCCTAGTTCTCTTCTTCTCTCCTTCCTCCTCTCCTCTTCTCTATTTCTCCTTCCTCTTCCCTGCTGTCCGGCATCAATTTATTGTCCATTATAAGTAATAATAATCAGATTATTTTCATTATATTGGTAAGTGTGGTGTTATATCATCACTTAACTGGAAAAATATATTATTTTATAAAGTTTGTCGATTAAAAGAGAATGAGAAGAGAATACCAAGTTTAAATTCTAAACAAGCTACACCAATATAAAGTCTTTTGGTTGGGTAAGAAGTCAACGGGGGAACCACGAAACTCACCAACTAAGAATTTTTTACTAGAAACAAGACTCCCTTCTAAGGAATGCTAAACCGGCCCACACTAGCTGGTTCAGCCAGCGCCAAACCGGTCCGATCTCTGACCGGTTGGTACGGCCACAGAAAATAGTTTCGGCTTTTACGAAGCCGAAATCGGCCAGTACAAGGCCAAACCAAATGGAATCGGACTCGGTTCCATCCGGTTCGACCAGGACTCGGTGCGAACTAGCACCGAGTCCGATTCGATTTGCCATAGCACAGCAAGGCGACAGCACGTTATGGCCTATTTGGCCGGTTCGGTACCGGTCCGAACCGGTTCGGTGGCCGACCGGTTCGCCGACCCTTGCTCCCTTCTCAGCTAAGTCATCCAGAAATCTTCTCTAGTATTAATTCACTGCATTGAATGAATGCTAGGTGTCATCACATCAGTGTGTGTAAGCAAAAAATAGCTACACACACGAGTACACCAAGCACTAATCATTTTTTATAGATTGGTTTAACTCTTGGAGTAGGTTTCTCTAATGGTTATCATCATGCTGGGTGGTTGTTGTAAAGGCTTCTAGTTTTCTTTAAGTTTGGTAACGATATGCAGTTTATCTTGCCAATGGAGTAAAAAATCTATTTTATGCTTTTTGCTGAACATTTTTCCTATATGCCTCCAAGAACTTGCTTAGATAGACATCTCATAATGTAATTGCTCCAAATTCCTTTTATTACTAAGGAAGCAGATTTATCCATATACAACCAACCAAGGTTCATCGTTTTGGTACTGGACCTATGCCGGTGCGAAACTAGCACAATGTCGGTATAGTACGATATAGGATGTTTTTGGCGTACCTTGTATCAATACGCCTCTTGTACTGTATACTAGTACCGAACCGGTATGGTACGCTCCATACTGCCAGGTTCGGGCTGATACGGCGAACCATGCAGCCAACATATTCAAGTACATTCTTTGACCACATAAAAATGTGTGACAAGAAAATTAAAACATTATGGATCAAGAATTTCATGTTGAAGGAATTCCACATTTGCAAAGATACAAATAGCTAGAGAACAAAATGCAAAAAAAAGTTGCAAAAGCTAAAATTGGGAAACTAAAAGCAATACAAGAATATAGTTAATTTCCATAGCAATACCTTATTAGGTGTTGCAGCTTCAGGTTGTCTATCTTTTTCATCTTCTGAGCCAAACCAAATTCTCTCACCAGGGACTGAACCTTCTGGAGGTATAAGAAGCTCAACAGTTTCATGAGATTTGTCCGAAGCAGCCATTAGCATTCCATTCGACTTAATGCCACACATGTTCCGAGGCTTGAGATTAGCTAGAACAACTACTTTAGCATCCTACAAAAATTGCATGTTATCATCAAAGTTAATTCTTAATGTTTGACAGTTTGTTTTACAAGCTGTTGCTGGTACCAATTACTAACAAAATGGAAATGTTCTGTAACTCATGCTTATTAAATTTACAGCCATCCTAAAATTAACATATTAAACAAACTAGCTGAGCAGGAAGCTCCAAATTTACAGTCTAAAAATACAAGCACTTGTAACTCAAGAGGCAAAATTGCAATTTGAAGCTTGTTTGCAACAAGATGGTAACCTCCCATTCACAGTAAATTGGATGCATGGAAAAAGCCATGCAACAAGTGATTTTTCTCTTTATGTTTGTAAATGGCAAAAGAAATTATAAACCAAGTGGTACGTCCCTCAGGATGGTCTTGCAGGCAAACCAACCCATGGAACTATCCAGTAGAAACGCTGTACCGCTAGGTAGACTTTCTTTTTTTTTTCCCTTTTGCTCATTTTACTAGGTAGTTGCCTGTCCGTTCTGACCCCTTACTGCCCTCACACTGCAGTACATAACATACCAGCCAGTGATCAGTATGGGTCCACACCTTGATTTTTAAGTTCTTGTTTAATAAGGTAAACTCTCCCAACCATAGTACTGAGGAGCCCAAGAAAAAAGAAAACTGCAGTAAGAGATAATAGCTTTTATGCATGTTTTCACATAGTCTACAGGAAGAGGCGTGAACAAATATATTGAGGTTTTTATGAAATCACCTCTCACATCAAGTTAACTTTGGTATGAGGGTGAATTGCAAACAACTATAAACGTATGTAATTTAGATTTATTCAAACGTAATTAATGTTCAAATTGGAAACAAAGGAAAACCAGAGATTTTGGAATGGTTTGAAAATATTAAGCCTGGAATTATTTTTTCAAAAATCTAAGAGATATGCTGTCCTTGAGGCTAAAAGATAGCTTGGTTGTTGAGCTGTAATAGCCAGAGATTCCAACAAATCACCAAAAGAGGAAACAAGGATTAAAATTTGAAGGATGAAAAGGAAAAGTGGGTAAAAAAAGGAGCTTGATTTAAAATATGGATCAAGTTAATAGCACTAGTCTCTCCCTTGCAGCTCATCAATAGATCCTATTCTCCAAGCATCTCCCACATTAAGGTTTGTAGGGAAAAGAATTGCCATTGGTTGAAAGGAGTTAATTTCATCTTTATTCAGAGGAAAAATTATAGAAAGATTGCTTGAAACATGACAATGTGAATGCTCCAAAATCGTCATGCTCCACACCATAAAGTAGGAAATATGACTCATCCCATCAATCACATATAATTATTTGATAGCCATAATGCATATAAGAATGAGGCAAGCTGTATTCCAAGTACACAATTGGAGCATGTGAACACTCTGTTGCTATCAAATTCCATGCCAAAAACAGGGCAATATCTCACTCCACCAATCACATGAATTGATTCGTGATCAAGAGATAAGAACAGCAACCCTTATTCCACCATATATCCATGCATCTATTTGTATGCATATATTTAAATGGAAAAGGTTATATTTAGGTATATAAATAGATTGTTGAGTAAAAGCATAAGGCAAAGTAATTGAACTCTCAATAAGACTAGGAGTACGGAGCAAGGTGAAGATAAAAAGTCTACATGAAAAAGAAACGAAAAAAGGACATGAATTTTGCTTTTAGATAATTTACCAAACTTTAGTAAGAACTAATATTACTGATTGCAAGCATTGACAAAACCCATATATTTAATGGCAAAGTATTATGAGATCAGGTGTCTAGTGGTTGCTGCCTTCCTAGATGCACAATTCCAATTGATACCTCGGGTTAGCATTTTTCCACAACCACTAGCTTGATAACAAACTTCAAATCCTTACATTTTCCAATAACAAGCTTCCCATCAACCACTGATTATAGATGATGAAGATTGACTTTGACTTTGGACATCAAAGTAACCTAAAAGTTTGACTAGTATTAGGATTCCATATTGGGATATATCTATTGGTATTTTTACCCCTATGTTATCTTTAAGCAGAAAACTTTGTAGCAGACGCAGCGAACTCGCACTTGAAGGGGAAGAAGATCTCCCAAACAATCAAGTAGCAAGATAGGAGGAAAAAAGTGACAAGAATAATAAATCTCGTACTCACAAAATATGGAGAAGAGAACTAGTTATTCGATTCAACCTAAGATGGCTTTTACAATGGCTGGAAACCTCTACTTGTAGTTGTATAACCCCTTGAACCTATCCATGAATATGTCCATATTCATTTCTTTAGGAGATTTTTACAACAGGAAAAATAAACAACAAAAAGAATCTCCCCTATAATCTACTATAATTTGATTTGATAGAAGAATGTGGCTTTCTAAAAAATCTTCTTGTAATTGGATAAGATCCATGCTTGATGTTGATGCCGGATCCTTCAAATCTGCCTTGATTTGATGTATCAGCCTTATTTGATCATATCTCCAAAATATATTTTCCAAACTGCACCAACCTTCTAAACTAGCTTAGATCTGAACTCAATGTCAAACCCTTTTGCTCTATGGTCAACCTTTTGACAGCACCAATTCAAATATGTGTTAGCTAGGTCCATGACGCATGCATTACTCTATGTTCAAGTAATAGTAAATGGAGTTTTACCCATATTGGATAAGATCTTGGAAAATTTCCAGTTATCGTGTGAACATAATGAGATTACCCTTGTTTTACATGTAACTATGCTTCCCTAATACTTGTTTTAAAAGCTAAAGCCATGATATTATATTATTAGTAATAATTTAATAAAATGGAGCCAATATTGTGGAATTTGAACTTCTCCATTACACCCTTGTCCCTTTTCTTCTTAGTAAGGCATACTATTTTAATGGCCTTAGACTTACAACCTGTTCAAAAAGTCAATGCTCTTGGATTTGGTAGATATTGTGACTTGAGCCATAAAGATGTATATGATTATGCAAACTAGTTGTTAGGAACAATTTTCACAAGCCACAATTAAAGAAAAACAAAATTTAATTGGTTAGTTTTAAAGGCTACTCCAAATAACAAACAGAGGGAGATCCTCTGATATAATGTAGGATGATCATTTGGTATTGTTAGTTTGTGATTGCATATAGTTCATTGATCGATCATTCAAATCCTTGTTTAAAAGGAAAAAGAACAGGGAATGACTCCAAACCATCTTAATGAAAGAAGATGCTTGGGAGTTTTAGCAGTGGATTAAAGAAGAAGAAAGCACAATCCAAATCCATGTCACTGCAAAATAGACGTGATGGGCACTTGTTGAAACTTTAGAGAAGAGATGTTCTGTTTATGTTAGCTAAAAATTTCATCACATAGCGCAGCTTTCTATAATTGTGGTGAGTTATGCCCTTTAACTATAAAAATGCTATAAATAACTATAAAAATGCTACAAACTATCAGCTCAAAGTTTCAACACATTAGTGTTGTGTTAAACCTTAATCTCATTTTTCTTTAATGTGGTAACTCATGAATGCTGCATCATTATGTTCAGCACAACTTAATGCCTCAAAATGATCTTCCGGTACTGCCCTTTAATACATCTGTATTCACCAAAAAGAGATTTTGGAATGACAATGTACTTTTACATCAAGAAAATCCGCCTATCACAGAAATCAATCCCTCCTTACCAATTCTAATCTACAAAGAAGATCACCCCAAGAAAAGCATCAAACATACTCATATAGTTGACGTACCCTGAATAATAGATAGACCCTTCAGCATGAGCTTTAACCTTCTCCGAGTTGAAAAATCCGTACTAAAATTTGGATAGAAAGACACCTTTTTTTTAAAATAATATCAACCCCAGATGTACACTTAAAAATCCTTAAACAGATAATATATTTCTTTCTTGGCATCTTGCAATGAAGATAAATAGAGAGAGAGAGAGAACCTGGAGGTGGTCTAAGGGGATGTAGTTGACGAGGCCGCTACAGATGGTCCTGGGCTCGGCCTCTCCCACGTCCACCTCCTCCACGTAGAGCGTATCCGCCTCGGGATGCCTCCACGCCCTCAGGACGCGCCCGACCCTGATATCCAAAGCATCCGCCGCTTTCTTCACCGGGTCGGAAGGCGGCGGAGTAGAAGCATCCTCCGCGGCGGCACCGCTGGTTTCCACCGCCGCGTGGGGCGCGAAGGTGGAGCAGACCCCCTTGGCACGTGAGGAGGGGAGGAAGGAGAGGAGTCCGCCGCCACAGTATCCCCCCGCATTCCGATCGGACCGGATGGAGAATCTTCTGCCGGAGAAGGCGAGGGAAGAGAATCTCCTCCCGTGGCGGCCTGCCACGAAGGCAGAGGAGATGAGAGCGCCGGTTCGCGATACGGCCGCCATCATCCTGCCCAGACGACGGAAGACGACCACGTTATCCGTAGGGATTAAGCTTGCCTCGCCGACCGGCAAGCCTTTTAACCATGTTTGCGTGCAACTTTCCAATAATTGCGTTATAGCATTTTTTAACACCGTAATTAATTTTATAAGTGTCTCTTATTTTTCTCAAAATAATATTTTAATTATGGAATTAAAAGAAAATACTGTTATAACGCTAAAATAAAGAACAAGCAACTAATCTGCGCTATGCTGCGGAATTTAACAAAAAAACACAGATTTTATAATTCTATCAGTAGATCAGCTTTGGGGCAGGTCGAATGAAGGAACTTCAGATGCTAGGTCTCTTAAGAATATTTTATCCCCATGTACTAAGTGCCGATAACAGAAAGAAAATTATAATTCATATGCCTCCCCATGTTTTCATATAAGTATCTTTGGGTATTTGTATACTTTGCATTCATTGCATTAACCTACAAACTGAAAATTATTTGTAGTTGTTCAAGATTTAAATATCATATGAATAATGAAATACCTTAAACTCCTAAATATATATATATATATATATATATATATATATATATATATGTGTGTGTGTGTGTGTGTGTTGTGTCGTCGTCGTCCAACGATGCAGCCAAAGAATGAGGTGAATTGAGCTTTTCAAAATTTTAAGACTTTAAATGCATCAGAAAGAAACTTTTTATGTGTAGTGATGTGTCGTGGGAGGTATGAACACTAAATAAATAAGCAAAGAGAATAAAGTATACAAATCAAAGACTATGAATATAACAGATTTATAATGGTTCAGTGCCAATCCTACACCTACGTCCATTTTCTAAAATATTTTTTTTGAAAATTTTCACTATAATCTCTTCAAAATTACAGGACGATTGTTTTGACCGAGCTTACAACCAACCCAGTCAATTTTTACTAAAAAATTAATCAAAACTACCAACAAGTCTTTCCTAGACTTAATACAATTTAATTTAAGGAATAGATGGACCTTTCTCCAAATTTCAATTTCTAAAACTTATTATAATAGAGTATAGAAAATTGTACAAGAGCAAATTCAAAGCTCCCCAAAAAGAAATTAACAAAGAATTATTGGAGCTCTTGGAAGCACTTGCTTATCCTTGAGTCGACGTGAATATTTTTCGCCAGCCCTCTTTAATAGTGAAAGATGTGATATTTTAGCTCACACTGAATGTACTTAAATATTTCTTATTTTCCTCTTTCTTTTCTTTTTTCTTTTTGTACTTTTTGTTGTTATTGTCTTCCTTAGATGTTTTTGTCACACCCCCGACCTGATATCACAAATCAAGGGTTGTGTCAACTGCAGCACACTCATAGAGAACTCTCTTAATGAGCATGCAAGACATCTCATCATGATGTCATAATTAGACAACGGAAAATAATTTAAATTATAACATTCAAATTCTAATTAAATAACAAAATTAAAAGTCTTACAAAACTAATAATATTTCAAAATTTTGCATAAACTCTAAAATAAAATCTAATCTAAGTAAAGATGTTAAAATTTTGTCTCTAATAGCTCTCCCATCATAAATGCTCGAGTCAAGCTAATTCTTTGGATCTGTAAAAATAGTAAAAAATCATATAATGAGCTAGACAGCCCAGTAAATAATAATATCTTAACTAGACAATTCATGTAACAATATAAAATATAAATATAAATTATGATGAATCAATATAAGACATAATCAATTTCGTTTCAAAATACAAATCTATTAAAATTCACATTTTCCAAATATTCGTATACGTAATCATAAATCTAATTTAAAATAAATCATATTCAACTCAACAGCCTTAGACTATGGCCACATTTATAATCTATGGCTAGGCTAGAAATGGAACCATACTTATACCCTGCGAAGTGGGTCAGAATGCCGCACTTATACCCTACGAAGTGGCCGAGAATACCATATTTATACTCCTATAGTGGGGCTAGAAGCAAAATCAATGAGCTCAATAATTGTCAACATGCCAATGCATAACCCCCAATTGGAAGAATTCAGAATATAGTTAGGTTGAAAATTTAAATATGAGACATAACAAAGTTTTTTATATATCATAATACAATCAAAATATGAATATACGATGTAAGATCAATAAATAATATAACAATAGTCCAAAAAATATTACTCTGAATTATATATCTATTTTTATTCAAAAACCATCTCAGATAGTTCATAAATCATGTATAAATCGATAAACAATTTATTCAATATAAAAATAATATTATTTAAATGAAAAATCTAGAAAAGACGGATCATTACTTATTCTACAAACACAATCCAACTAACAGATTTAATTAATCCTTAAAACCCTTCTCAAAGCCTAATATCCAAAAATTATATTTTTTAGAAAAAAATTAACATAATTATTTTAAAAATTAAAATCCTAAATTTCAACACCTTCACAGGGATCAAGTAGGGGTGCCTGGCATCCAGATCGGTCCGATCAAGATGATTTTATCGAATCATGTTCATACTAGAGCACAAATGGTTCAACAGAGATCGGAGGTGATCAAACTAATAATTTTTGGCCAGGGCTAGGGTGGCGTCTGACATGTTGCTCAACGATCTTGAATCGGCATCCTTCACCTAGATCGATCCAAAAATCTCTAAGAGTCGTATTTACAGGGCCCAATCAACTCTAGAGAAAGAAAGTTCAGATAGAGAGAGAAACTTTATAGAGAGAAATAAGAGAGAGAAAGGGTGGGAAAAAGAGAGAAAAAAAGCTTCTCTCTCTCCAACCAACTAAGAGAAAGAAAGAGAGTAGCTGCAGGTGGTGCCTGGGGTTAGGGACCCACAACCGCCCACTATGGACGACAACCGACGGCAACTGGCGGCTGACGACAATTAGCGGCCGATGGGGAGAAAAAATCCTCCAAAAATAGGAGTTTTACCCTTTTAACCCATGAAACCGAAACATTCCGGCGGCTGGGACTCGGGCCATGGCCATAATTTGTCACGGGGATCAGGAGAACATTCCAACAATGAGTACCGATGGCGGAACTCATCGGAATCAAGAAAAAAAATGTTCGGTCCACCAAAATAGGAGAAACAGGGCTAATTTTTCTCTGCCAAAATCTGGCGATCACTAGTTGACACCGAGCTTCCAAAGGTCATGGAGGATGGAGAGAAGAGTTTCCCAAAGATTCTCAGATTCTGACCTAGCTTCTGGCGGCATTCGGCCGTGTCAACGACATCGATAGCGGTCGACAATTTAGGATAAAAATCAAAGAATTCTAGCAGCAAATTTCTGATTGGGGCTGGTTCTCTAGTGGGGGTGGAAGGAAGGGTAGAGAAGAGCTCTAAATAGATCTTGAGCGCGACCAAAATTCGACTCGGAGTCAGATTCTGTCCGGCAAACTCGAAAGAAAGAAGACTCCCATCGGAAGTCCTCTTCCCTCCTCGCACGTGCTGCGCACGTGCATCATCATTTTTTTTAGGCCAAGTCTTCTCCAATTAGGTTCGTCAAATGGACCAAGCCCAATTCACTAAAGGGTCGGGGTTCACAGTTCCCATGCATTTGTCTCCAAAAATTGGTTGGAAAACATATCTAGCCGTTAAACAGCTGAAAGAACTGTTGTGAGACAAAAACAATTATTTTGATTTACAAAAAAAATATCCATTACTATTGTCAGATGCAGATAAGTCTACTTGACTTTTTCAGGGGTCGACTCTAGATAGCTCTTGTTTTTGTTGTGTTCTGTCTTTTGCATATGGTCATTATGGGGTCAACTCTTCTATTTTTTGGGGTCGACTCATCCATGACTGGGAGTGGACTTGTGGTCCTTCGAGGTCGACTCGCTAACATGCTATTTTTTGCTATTTTCTGTCTTCAGTTTGTGGCCATTTTGGGATCATAAGATTCAGCTCATGATCTTTATGGGTCGACTCGCTAATATGTTGTCACAACCCTCACCCCACTTCCGGCGGGTGGCGCGACGGTCCTAGGGTGCGGGTAGGTATAAGGCCACCAGCCACCGCATAAAACCCTACTAACCTATCATAAATATCAACAAATCCCTGAAACATTTTGGCATGAGGCATGCACAAAATAACCACTCTTCCTATAATAACCTGTCAGGATATATCAATACATATAACAACTCTACCTGTCAGAGCAGTAATCACATAACAACCTTAACAGGATATCGACTATAATCATAATTTGTCACATAATGAACCTGGACAATATATATCAATACATCATCACAGGTATATAACTCATCTGTATAAAAATCTGGTTCCCATTCCATCCATGGTCAAACCCATATCCACAACAGGATCTCCGTCTATAATTGCACACTATAAATCTCAATTCTACATTATACTATGGAGCGACGCAGCTAGCAGGCAACCTCTAATCCTACTCTTCTTATACGTCACATGGCCTGCAACAAAAACATCAAACTGGAGAGTGAGTATATAAATACTCAGTGAGTGGAGTGGAGAGTACTATGCACATGAGACAGAACATAAATCATGGCTCGAGATGAAATCTCAAGAGCATATGAATGGTGATCAATAACAAGATGAACATGAACTCAACATAAGGAATATGGAGTAAATCATCAATATCACCATAATCAATATCAACTCATCTGAAGCACATATGGAATAATCAAGTAAACATATATGCTACTCATGAATATGATCAACTGATCATAATGCTGGAACATACAAATCGGGTGTCAATATGCTAAGACATCGATAAACAGCTATCAGGTGGGTCTTACGCCCCAGGCGAACCACAACAACTTCCTACTATCATATGCATGCATAGATATGACACCACACCAATAATGTAAATGCTGGTCAGTATCCAGAATAGAAATCCATAGAAATCTGTGAGAATCACCTCACATCTGAATACTATTGGCACCTCACGGGAATGCTACATCCGCAGGAAGCCATACTGCACCTCGCGGGGTCTTTGTTGCCCAGAGATGGTCACCCAAGAGGGGGGTGAATTGGGTGTTTTAAAAATTTTTGTCTAATTAAACAATACACACAAGTGTAGGTGCAAAAGTAAAATTAAAGTGGTAAGCACAATCAATCGCAAACACAGAGGTTTATAGTGGTTCGGAGCTTCCACTGCTCCTACATCCACTCCCCAAACACCTTTGGAAATTTTCCACTATAATCGGCGATTACAGTCCGGTAGTTTTTCGAGTGAACTACCCAACTCGTTGTTTTAACCCGGGCTAACAACGAACCCTACAATCCTCCAATTTAAACTAGGCTTGGGACGCCTAACCCTTGTTCCAAGTCCCTTGACTGGAACAAGCACAATGTTCAAATGTTTTACAAGAATTTAAAAGCTTCTATGAAAGCAAATAAAACGATGAAGAACAACAAAACCGGAAGAACCCTCTTTGCCGTTGAAAGCGTGGATGATGGTGGTTCTTCCGATGTGGATTACGTCGGCTTGAATGCGAGCTTTGATTGCCGAGTGGGAGTGAGTAGTTGAGCACGAAATCAGATGAAGAAGACTTGAATGCACTTGATTTCTCCTCTTGAAAGCACCAACTCCCTTGAGACTATTTCTCTTTCTTCTCTCTTGAATGCTCTTGTGTTTGGTTGGTTAGAAAATCTTCTTGTTATGCACTTAAAAGCTCCTTTTTATACTTCTACAAGCAATAGATCCGTTAGACACAAAAATATAGCCGTTAGAATTTCAAACAAACCTATAAAAATGTGTCAGTCGCGTCCCAGGCATTCCGGAGACGTCTCCGCTTGAACGAGAGACGTCTCGGTTGTATAAAAAAAATCTTTTGACAATGTTGGAGTCGACTCGGCGCTTTCTGGGGACGACTCCGATGAAGAACAGCTCGATTTCTTGTTTTTCTATTTTTCTGAGAGAGTCGGCTCGCATGCCTCGGGGGACGTCTCGGGATTTTTGTGCTTTATGCATGGGGACGACTCCGCGACGTCGGAGACGGCTCCGACATTTTTTCAACGAAAAAGCAGGTCCTCTGGAATTCCTGAGAGAGTCGGCTCCGCGTCCTTCGGAGACGACTCGCGCGCATCCCTTGAAATCGGCCTTTCTGCCGTCTCTGAGAGAGTCGACTCTGGAAAGCCGGGAGTCGACTCCGACCCTGCGAGACGCCTCGGCAGGTGCTGGAATTATACTCTAGTATTTTGTATTCATCAAAATCCATTAGGGGGTCAACAATCTCCCCCTTTTTGATGATGACAAAACACTGAGTATATGCAAAATTTAAAATTAAACATATACACAGTATTTGATCAGATGTACAAGTATTGTATTTTGGTTAGAGCTAGATATAGTATGCATAAATTAATATAGTTAATTGTCAGTTCTATCCTTATGCATAAGCATTGATCTTAGTAGCTCTTTGAGCAATTTTGGCATATCATCTATCACTTTTAGATTCGAATCAAGTTAAAGTGTAAATCGATGAAATATTGATGCTAAAGACAATCAAAAGCCAAATACTTTTTACTCACCCTTTCTTTTCCAGAAGGACAATTGTCTTTAAGTCAATATTCTTCAATTTTATCTTTTCATTTTGCATTTTGCATTCCATACTACTCCCCCTTTTTGTCATCAACAATGAAGGGGACAAATTTTGCCTATTCCCCCAAAACGCGATGCCTATTTGAATGGTTCTACTTCCTTTTTCAGATTTGCATATTAGAATTCAGCATTCATATTAACATGAAACATTCAATGATTTGGGAAGGTGAATTTTACTCCCCCTTTGTTTTGGAATTCATTTCAGACCATTTAAACTTAATTATTACAAGTTGTGCTCCTCCTGTTTCATATGCATTGTCAAGTTGGCAAAATAGTGAAATGGTTGCACATTGTCAAGTTTGAACATTCAAGGTATATTATGACATTTCCATGGCACATCACAATATTAGAAACATACTTCAAGATTCAAAAAGAAGGGATATGGCATTCATATAGTATTACAACATTTGATGCCATTACAAGGATTGATTGCAAACACAAAAGAAAGAGTTTCATATAAGCCTAGGGCTATACAAAAAGATGAACCCTAGATGTCCACAAAATATGCCTCACCGGCGAGCACGCTCAATAGCCGCAGCAGCAGCCTCCACAAACCTATTTATTGCTTCCATTAAACTTCTAAAGTTATCGCCCTGAGACTGATTGAGTGCTGTCACTAATGCTTCAATTTCATGGGTTGCCCTATCAATCCTCCCTCTAAGCTGGGCAGCCACACTGCCCAAATTGCCTTCAGGGCTCGTCAGCTCTTGAAGACTATCCGATATGATCTTCAATTCAGCTTGTATCTCACATAATCTTCTAGTTTGGTTTGATGCCACACAAACCAATTCTGACCCTATAGCTTCCATTTGAGTTCTGATTTCTTTCAACTCTTCTAAGAGTGCTTCATGTGAAGTGCGGATGGGAGCTATCTCAGCAGATATCACTGATCTCATTTCTTCCCTTATTTGCTGGCACACCATGGATGCTAGGGTGTGCATCTGCTCATCCGACAAGAGAGTCGATCCACAAGCTGGAGGAGGAGGCATGGAAGTGGATGGTCCAGCCGAGCTGGAAGGTACATCAGGAAAAGGAAAGCTCTCCATATGATCAGTAAAGGGTATAGGGCTATGTGGAGGAGAGAGGTGGACAGGCTCCTGATGATGGATCTCAGGCTCTACAGTTTGGGATTTTCTTTTACAGATCTTAACCCAAGACCCGTTTTTCTTGTGAAATTCCATCCTATGTAGTGTGCTCTCGTTATAGAAGTCAGTGTTTCTCAAGGGTTTCTCTGGCTCATTTTCAGGGATAGGAACCTTAAAGTGCTTGAAAAGTAGGGTGAAGACCATCCCATACGGTATGCTGAATCTGGAGTATCTATGACAGATTGAGATGTAGTTCAACATGAGCCTAGGAAGATTTAGGGGAATCCCTAGCAGGATGTGGTGCATAATGGCTATGTCTTGCTCCGAAACGAAGTCGAAATGACCGGTTTTTGGGAACAAGACCCTGTTGATTATGCTCAAAAGCAATCTCATTTCAGCATTGAGGTCTTGGGACTTAACTATGTCAAGAGGACCGCAGTTCTCTCTACCTAGAATTAGGTTTAAAGCAATCTCCCTTTGGGGATGTGAGGTCGGAGCCTCACCGTACTTAGGTATTTGCAATAAACTAGATAAAATATCCTCATTGACTTCTACCAATGTGCCTCGGACATACCCGGTGTACCCCGAGCTCCCTAAAGCCAAATTGCCAAAAACTTCTCTCATTAGGCCAGGATAGGTAGACACGTTTAGGGAACATAGGTGGTCCCAACCTTGGGCACGGAGTCTCTCTCCAATAGAGAACCCCTCACTCGCTAAGAACTGAAAATCTATGTGCCTACCTGTTGTTACTGTGCGATTCGCATAGGAGGGAGTCACGGTTGGCGGAACAACCAGAGGAGATGGCGCGGAGGGCTCTTCCCTCCGTTCCTCGTCGTTCGCCACCCTAGGACGCCTCCCACCACTACGCCTAGCTTTCTTAGGTGCCATCGACCGGAAATCTAGGAAAATGGGCAGTGATTTTGGTTCGATTTGTGGTGGAGAGAGGATGGATGCTAGGGTTTAGAGTTTTGTTGGGGACGATGGAAAACAGCTCGGGACGGCTCGAGCTGTTTCAGCCTATTTAAAAAAAAAACATTCATTCTGTCCCCGAGACGTCTCCGTGACTGATGCGAGACGTCTCGCCGGGGGGACGTCTCTGCGATTTGCCAGAGACGTCTCCAGCACTAAAAAAAATTTCAGAACGTTTCCAATCTTTTTCCAATTCGTTTTATTCAACCTCAATGATCAGTTTAATTTCTTTTGGCGAATATAAAGTGAGCTTGCTTGTGATCCTTCCCCTTAATAATACATCCTATAAAAGTTTGACAATGATTTTTGAATTATCAATATTGAAATGAGGAATGTTTGATCAAATTTCGAATGCCTATGGAACAGGCTCTAAAAATATCTCTATGAAGAGTCCAAGGGGGATAACTATCCTCCGGAAAGTCAAACAATTCGTCATCTAATTTGATAGATTCATATTTTCACTTATTAAGCACTAGGTTTGCTATATGTGACTTTGAAGTGTATTATTGGTTTGAGTAGCATTCATATGTATCTTTAGAGCATACAAAGCATTGCATATGTTTGAGGAGTTAAATCATTTAAGCTATAGTATTGAAGTCAAATCATGCTTGCATTACAAATTCAATCTACTTGCTAGGATCATACAAGCACAAGGCATTCCTTAAAAAATTGAACCTATCTTTACAAAGGGGCTTTGTAAAGATATCGGCCAATTGATTTTCAGTGCATACATACTCAATCAATACATCATTTTTTAACACATGATCTCTTATAAAGTGATGCCTAATCTCTATGTGTTTTGATTTAGAGTGTTGGACAGGATTTTTTGTTAAATTGATTGCACTTGTATTATCACATCTAATTGGAATATTGTCCATTTTGATACCAAAATCTTCAAGTTGTTGCTTAATCCAAAGAACTTGGGCACAACAGCTTCCGACTGCAATGTACTCAGCCTCAGCTGTGGACAAGGCAACTGAATTCTGTTTCTTGCTAAACCAAGAAACCAAATTAGCACTCAAGAATTGACCGGTGCCACTTGTGCTTTTTCTGTCGAGTTTGCACCTGGCAAAATCAGCATCGGAATAAGCAATTAAATTTAAATCAGATTGTTTAGAATACCATAAACCTGCATTAGATGTCCCTACTAGGTATTTGAATATTCTTTTAACAGCTTGTAAGTGTGATTCCTTAGGACATGCTTGGTATCTAGCACACATGTAAACACTGAATAATATGTCTGGTCTACTAGCAGTAAGGTAAAGTAAAGACCCTATCATACCTCTGTATAATTTGCAGTCTACACATTTACCTTTTTCATCTTTGTCAAGTTTGCAACTTGAGCCCATGGGTGTGCTGATTTCTTTTGCATCCTTCATCTTGAACTTCTCCAACATTTCCTTGATGTATTTGGACTGACTGATAAAGATGCCTTCCTCTGATTATTTTATTTGTAGCCCAAGGAAGAAGTTGAGCTCACCCATCATGCTCATTTCGAATTCTCCCTGCATAAGCTTAGCAAACTCTTGACAAAGACTATCATTACTAGCACCAAAAATTATATCATCCACATAAATTTGCACAAGCAATAAGTCATTCCCTTTTCTTTTAATGAAGAGTGTTTTGTCTATATTTCCTCTTTTAAACTCATTTTTAATTAGGAAATTACTTAATCTTTCATACCACGCCCTAGGGGCTTGCTTAAGTCCACACAATGCTTTATGCAATTTAAAAACATAATCTGAATGTAAGTGGTTTTCAAAATCTGGAGGTTGTTCTACATAAACTTCCTCCATTATATAACCATTTAAAAATGCACTTTTTATATCCATTTGATAGAGTTTGAAATCCATGAAGCATGCATATGCCAAAAGTAGTCTAATAGCCTCTAATCTGGCAACAAGAGCGAAAGTTTCATCAAAATCTATGCCTTCTTTCTGATTGTAACCTTTGGCTACCAACCTAGCTTTGTTTCTTATTACTGTTCCATCTTCATCTAGTTTATTTCTATATACCCACTTGGTGCCTATAATTGAAACATTAGGGGGTCTTTTCATTAGAGTCCAAACTTGATTTCTTTCAAATTGGTTTAATTCCTCTTGCATAGCATTTATCCAATTCTCATCTTTTTCGGCTTCTTCTAGTGATTTAGGCTCTATCTGTGAAACGAATGCAAGATAATTACTAGTGTTTCTTAAAGAGGATCTTGTCCTTACCCCTTGTGAAGGGTCACCAAGGATTAGATCCCTTGGATGACCATGTGCATACCTCCATTCCCTCGGAAGATCTTGATTTCTTGCGGGGGGTTGATCTTCTTCATCTTGCTGAATTGTATCTTCTTTGATTTCATCCTCATGTTGTTTGTCTTGTATGGAGAACTCCTTCATTCTGTCTTCAAGTATACCTGCATCACCATCTTCTTCTTTTCTAGAAGAATCTCTATTAGCTTCATCAAAAACAACATGAATGGATTCTTCAACAACGAGAGTTCTCTTGTTGAAGACCCTGTATGCTCTACTAGATGAGGAATAACCTAAAAAGATCCCCTCATCTGATTTAGCACTAAACTTACTTAGATTGTCCTTTCCATTGTTTAAAATAAAGCAGCGACAGCCGAAAACATGAAAATAACTTATATTGGGCTTCTTATTTTTCAGCAACTCATAAGGTGTTTTCTTTAAAATAGATCTAACTAAAGCACGGTTTAAAATATGGCAGGCAGTATTGATTGCTTTAGCCCAAAAATACTTTGGTAGATCCGATTTGCACAGCATGGTACGAGCCATATCTGCTAGTGTGCGATTCTTCCTTTCTACCACCCCATTTTGTTGGGGTGTCCTAGGGGCCGAAAAATTGTGATTGATATCGTTTTCTTCACAAAACTTTTCAAAATGCTGATTTTCAAACTCGGTACCATGATCACTCCTAATTGCTTTTAGTTTAAGGTTAAGTTCATTCGAAATTCTATTATGAAACTTGATAAAAGCGGGAAAGGACTCATCTTTGTGGGCAAGAAATGAAACCCATGTAAAACATGAAAAGTCATCAACAATTACAAGACCAAACTTCTTACCCCCTAGACTAGCAGTTCTAGTGGGTCCAAATAAATCCATGTGAATTAGTTCTAAGGGTTTTGATGTTGAGACTATGTTCTTAGGTTTAAAAGAGCTTCTTGTTTGTTTCCCTAGTTGACATGCAGCACAAATTTTGTTCTTTTCAAAGTCTATTTTTGGTAGTCCTTTAACTAGATCTTTTGTAATCAATTTAGAAATTAAATCCATGCTAGCATGTCCTAACCTACGATGCCATAACCAGCTAGTCTCATTGACCTTGGCATCCATGGCTACAAGACATTGGCTATCTTTCATGATGAGATCATCAAGATCTACTATGTAAACATTTCCAAGCCTATGTCCCATAAGTATGATCTCATTGTCAATTGGACTACTGATTATGCATAGAGAAGATTCAAATGACACTTTGAAGCCCTTGTCACAAAATTGACTTATACTTAATAAATTATGTTTTAATCCATTAACTAACAATACATTGTCAATAAATGAGGAGGGTGATATGGAGATTTTACCAACGCCAATGATTTGACCTTTAGCATTGTCTCCAAATGTGACTACTCCTCCTTCTTTTGATTTCAAGGTGACGAAGAGGCTCTTGTCACCGGTCATATGCCTTGAGCAACCGCTATCAAGATACCACATTCTCTTTTTGCTCCCGGCTGCAAGGCATACCTGCAAAATAATCATGTGAAGCTCTTAGGTACCCAAGTTTTCTTGGGTCCTTCTTGGTTAGTGTAGTTGGTTCCCTTAGAAACCCACATTTTGGTTGTGTTTTTACCCTTTACAAATGTGTTCTTATTAGTTTGAGTCTTTCTTTGAACGCAAGAATAAGCTTTATGTCCACTTTTCCCACAGCAAAAGCATGTAGGTTTTTCAGTTTTGACATCTTTTGCTTTTACAAAAAAGTTCTTTAGATATTTTTGTTGTTTGCTAGTTTTGTATCCTAATCCGGCTTTATTAAAAACAGCTCTTTGATTGGATAGAATAAGATTTAATTTTTCCGAGCTATGTGTAAATTTCTGCACAATTGGTTTATACTTGTGTAGCTCATCCTTAAGGTCCAAATTTTCTTTAGCTAATACTTCCTTATCATTTTTAAGGGATTCGACATTTTGTGCAAGTGAAGTATTACTAGTGAGTAGGAATTTGACTCTTAGATTTAATTCCCTAATGAGTGTATTTGCCGTTTCATACTCAATGCTAAGTTCTGAAATTTTATCCTTTAGGTCAATAATGCTATCATTTTCATAATTTTCCTTTTCAATCAATAGGTTTTTAATGTCATCCTTCAGTGTTTGATTGGAGGCCTTTAGTTCTTTATTTTTTACTCCTAACATACTACAATCATTCATGAGTTCTTGGAAAGCTTCATATAATTCTTCTAAAGTAAAATCTGTAGTTGAGCTTTGACATACCTCATCGTCGTTGAATGCCATGAAACACAAATTGGCGGTCTCTTCCTTCTCTTCCTCGGAGGAGGATGTGTCACTATCATCCCAAGTCGCTTTCAACGCCTTCTTCTTCTTCTTCTTTCCATAGTGCTTCTTCTGTTGAGGGCATTCGGAGCGGATATGTCCCGGTCTCTTGCAATCATAACATATGATTGGGTCTCTTTCTTTTTCTTTTTCTTTTTTCCAATCATTTCTCCCTCCAAACTTCTTTCTTGGGAAGGCATTCTTTCTTCTTATGAATTTTTTGAACTTCCTTACTATTAAGGCCAAGTCTTCATCTTCACTTCCCTCTTCACTTTCACTGCTTTCTTCTTCACAATTACTTGAAATGGCCTTGAGGGCGATTGTCTTCTTCTTTGGCACATCTTCTTCATGTTGCTTCATGGTGAGCTCATGCGTCATCAATGAGCCCAATAGTTCTTCAAGTGCCAAGGTGTTGAGGTCTTTGGCTTCTACAATCGCCGTGACCTTTGCTTCCCAAATTTTTGGCAAGGACCTGAGAATTTTCCTCACAAGTTCTGAATTAGTGTAAGATTTACCCAAATTTTTTAGACCATTAATTATATCAGTGAAGCGTGTGAACATGCATGAAATAGTTTCGTTGGGTTCCATCTTAAATAATTCATATTTGTGAACTAGAATGTTCATTTTAGACTCCTTGACTTGATTAGTACCCTCGTGGGTAACTTCAAGCCTATCCCATATTTCCTTGGCGAAACTACAGGTAGAGACTCTATTAAACTCATTTACATCTAGAGCACAAAACAATATATTCATGGCTCTTGCATTGAGTTGAACCATCTTGCTATCATTCTCATCTCAATCCTCCTCAGGTTTGGGAACCTGAACGCCATTAACTGTGTGAGATGGTTCGTGTGGTCCTTTGATTATAGCCCTCCACAAGGCATAATCTTGTGCTTGAACAAAAATTCTCATTCTAGTTTTTCAATAGGAATAATTTGTCCCATTGAAAAGTGGAGGTCTATTGGTAGCCTGCCCCTCAGCAGGAACATTGTTGAAGGGTGTTGCCATCTTGATCTTTGGCAAAGACGGTTAGGTCTTCAAGAATACACAGAGCACCTGCTCTGATACCACTTGTTGCCCAGAGATGGTCACCCAAGAGGGGGGTGAATTGGGTGTTTTAAAAATTTTTGTCTAATTAAACAATACACACAAGTGTAGGTGCAAAAGTAAAATTAAAGTGGTAAGCACAATCAATCGCAAACACAGATATTTATAGTGGTTCGGAGCTTCCACTGCTCCTACATCAACTCCCCAAACACCTTTGGGAATTTTTCACTATAATCGGCGATTACAGTCCGGTAGTTTTTCGAGTGAACTACCCAACTCGTTGTTTTAACCCGGGCTAACAACGAACCCTACAATCCTCCAATTTAAACTAGGCTTGGGACGCCTAACCCTTGTTCCAAGTCCCTTGACTGGAACAAGCACAATGTTCAAGTGTTTTACAAGAATTTAAAAGCTTCTATGAAAGCAAATAAAACGATGAAGAACAACAAAACCGGAAGAACCCTCTTTGCCGTTGAAAGCGTGGATGATGGTGGTTCTTCCGATGTGGATTACGTCGGCTTGAATGCGAGCTTTGATTGCCGAGTGGGAGTGAGTAGTTGAGCACGAAATCAGATGAAGAAGACTTGAATGCACTTGATTTCTCCTCTTGAAAGCACCAACTCCCTTGAGACTCTTTCTCTTTCTTCTCTCTTGAATGCTCTTGTGTTTGGTTGGTTAGAAAATCTTCTTGTTATGCACTTAAAAGCTCCTTTTTATACTTCTACAAGCAATAGATCCGTTAGACACAAAAATATAGCCGTTAGAATTTCAAACAAACCTGCAAAAATGTGTCAGTCGCGTCCCAGGCATTCCGAAGACATCTCCGCTTGAACGAGAGACGTCTCGGCTGTATAAAAAAATCTTTTGACAATGTTGGAGTCGACTCGGCGCTTTCTGGGGACGACTCCGATGAAGAACAGCTCGATTTCTTGTTTTTCTGAGAGAGTCGGCTCGCATGCCTCGGGGGACATCTCGGGATTTTTGTGCTTTATGCGTGGGGACGACTCCGCGACGTCGGAGACGGCTTCGACATTTTCTCAATGAAAAAGCAGGTCCTCTGGAATCCCTGAGAGAGTCGGCTCCGCGTCCTTCGGAGACAACTCGCGCGCATCCCTTGAAATCGGCCTTTCTGCCGTCTCTGAGAGAGTCGACTCTGGAAAGCCAGGAGTCGACTCCGACCCTGCGAGACGCCTCGGCAGGTGCTGGGGACGTCTCCAGACGTCCCAGCTTCTTCTCTGCATGCCAGAGACGTCTCTGGAACAAACCGGAGACGTCTCGGCTGCCCCTGATCCGTTTTCTTCATCTCAAAAATCTTCAATAAATCCACCGAAAAATATGGGAACATGCCTTGACAATCCTTAACAATATTCTTAGTTAAACACCTGAAATGCTCAAGTAAATTGTTAATATAACGGAAATTATACTCTAGTGTTTTGTATTCATCAAAATCCATTAGGGGGTCAACAGTCTTACTATGCCCGGCGGCTAGCAGATATATAAGTCGCAGGACCGGCCGATCCTACGCCTAGGACCGTGTCCCCTTATAGGAAGGGACTGGGCTCCGCCCACCCAGAAGGCTACTATGTGCACACAGACCGATGTCTAACCCCATCGACTATAGGTGTCCTGTAGATACTGCCAAGCCATGCATAAATGCCATAATGCACCCTTCCAATACTCTACTAAAAAGGAGTATAATCAAGACTACCACTCACTCAACCACGACCCAATCATAAACTAACATCAGGGTTGGGAGTGAGGAGTCAAGGGAGTGCAATGCAACTCAATATACCACTGAAAAGGCTCTACAAGTCTTTGAAATAGAGGAAATAAAATCAATTTACAAAAGAAGTCATTTCACAATTCGGAACCAATTTGACTACTCTTCTATCCTTTGTAATTCCTCTCAATGTTCCCTCAAATGCATGTACAAAATAATCAAGCATGGAGAAACAAGATTATAGAGGAATCTACTACAATATCAATCAATATGCACAAGTGGAATCAATTCATACTTGGCGACATTCACGCAAATGAATTAAGAATGCTCATGGTGCAAAGTACATGATTCCCACTCACCTACCAATCCGGCACGGTCTTGATACACTTCCAAGATCTACAGTAGGCGGTAGAAGACTTCTTTCTCTTGTTCTCCAACTTCTTGCCCAACTGTGATATGCATTAATTATATATTTAGTCTTGTATTAAAGACTCATAATCTATGTATCAATCTTTAACATAGAAAACTTTAATTGACTCAACTCCTCCCTCACTAAATCTTCCTTTTTCTATTAATTAACTTGCTATTTTTGTGTATTTTGATGGAGGAGCATCTCACTCACACCTTGGACCATTGCTGTTGGGGCAAGGTGCGATAAAAAATTGAATTCTTTCTCTTTCTAAAATTTTCCTGACTCCCGAGCCGTCTCTGACTTCCCGAGTCGACTCCACTGAGGCTCGAGTCGACTCCGGCAGCCTAGCTCGAGTCGACCCCAATCTGCCCCGAGTTAACTTCAGTTGACCTCGAGTCGACTCCGGCGCGTTTTGAGGCGACTCCCATCATTTTTCTCCCTCTTCATCCTAGATGAACAGTAACCCGGACTGACATCTGGTTACTTTAGCCTGGATTCGATCTACTTTCCAAACTCAAATTTTTATGAAATTTATCCCTAATACTCTACACTCATAGGAATTTCCAGAATGGTGACATGCATCCCCATCGGAGGCTGATTGACCCCCGAAACAATTCACTAAAGTTAGAATTTCGACATAGATTTTTCGCAGTCTCAGAAAAACCTTGTCGAAATCCGATTCTTCCTCTTTTAACCACCTCTAAAATCCCTATCTAACCTCTTTATAGTCTCAAATCCATTAGAAGACTAGGTAGGGATGGAGTACTCACCACTTTTCCTCTGAAAATGAGGTCTTTGCATCGAGGGAAAGGAGACCGATGCATTTTCACTTCCTTTCAGCCGGCAGCACCACCGGCTCCTCTTCCGCTTCTGCGTTTCCCCCTTCTCTTCTTCTTTCTCTTCTTCTTCTTCTTCTTCTTCTTCTTCTTCTTCTCTTTTCTTTCCTTCTTTCCGCCTGAAACCAAGCCCTCTGAATCAAATCCACCGCCTCAGCCACCAAACCCCCTATTTAAGTCACATCAAACACTAAAATTTCTATTTTGCCCTTGGCACTTCAATGCATCTACTGTTATGCCATTAACTTTTGATTCTTTTCAATTTTACTCCTTATATCAATTTTAAGGACTATTATATCCTTTTTATATAGAAAATTTTTTTTTTGGGTTATTACATATGTTGATTTTGGTTGTTTTATATTTTTAATATGTGGCTACTTTAGGGTCGACTCATCGAGTTCTGGGGTTCGACCTCGGAGGGTTTCCAGTTCTAGGTTTAGATCCATTCTATAGTCGCAGAACTCATTTCAGATCCAAATAAAGTGAATATACAATCTATAGCCACCACGGGATAGACATCTACGGGCAATCACCTCAAACAAAGGCCCTCGGAGGTAGAGAAACCTACAAATAAAAGGGAACACTTTGGGGTGAACACCCATCCGAACAAGTAGGGTCAATAGTTCAGCATTTAGGCCGTAACATTTAGCACTCTTGTCCATTAGGAGTCGGCTCATGATCTTTATGGGTTGGCTCATGTCTATGGCCTTCGTCTTAGCTTCTACAACCTTCTAATGGACAACCTTTAGCTCCTTTAAAAATTTGGGGACCCTAAGGTCCACCTCCTCCACCCAGATTTCAACCATCCTCAGCTCTGCCTCCATCTTCGTCGCCTTTCGATAGGTGGTCGTCACCTTCTCAGTGGCCGACCTGCCACATAGAAGCCCTAGCTAGCACTTGACCTCCGCCAAACTCCCCATGGTCCATTGGAGGGTCTCGAGGTGGTCCGTAGCTATTCCATAGCAGACGATTCATGGCGACAAGACAAGGAAGAGGAAACGTAGAAAGGAAGAAGAAGATGGAAACCATTCCATCCATAAGGGTGAACCCCCTCTACTTTTATAGAGTTCTCGGATGATTGAGATCAAGTCATCCCACCTGATCGCACGCCATGTGTCAAGCTCACCAAACCCCACACAATCTGCCTATATTTCAAGAAATATTTTCTGCGACTCATCTTTTGAAATACCGTTGTCTTAGAATTATTACCTTCATAAAAGTGGCGCAAACCTCGATGAAGGATCTACATCGGGCAACAAGCCTGAGGGAAATTTCTTGGAACTTTGGAAACAAAAAAGAATGACAACATCTGCACCTTCATGAGGTAAATGGGTGATCTAGGAGATCGACTTAGACATGCAACCTCGACCATATTGAGACTCGAGGGCATGCCATCTTTGAACCTGGCTCAGGTTATCTACCAATCTGCCTCCTTGGATGGATAGTCTCTAGCCCGAGCAAACCTACATCAGCTCATATGCCAAGCTATAGTGAGGCATGCATTAGTTGTGACACCGATCTGCTCCAGACAACCTAGAAGGCTTAATAAAAGATTGCGTTAAGTCTACAAATCGAGCTATCCTGAGCATAACACTTAATGGAAATCATATAGACAAAAGGGATATGAAAAAATAATTCATTTCATTCAAAAGAGAGATTACAAAAAGTAGCAGAAAGAAAAGGAAAATGCAAGAATGCAGCTCGTGGATATTCGAGCTGGGAGAACTATCCTATTCCTCTCTTTCCTTCCTCTTTTTCTTCATCATCTTCTTCTTCTTCTCCCTTATCTCCTCTCAAGGGAGCCCCTTCATCAGAAGATTCTTCTGAAAAGGTCATCGAGTTGATGTCAACTTTGGGGAGCAGCTTATCCGACCCTTCCCTAGTAGATGGTGAAGCCCTTCTTGAAGGAGTCCCTAGCATCCTCCAACATCTTAACGTGAAACTCCTACGAGATCTCGTACTGAGCACCCTCCTTAGTGCGAGCATCCCTCTCCGTAGATCTAGTATCTTTCTCTTCAACATGGGCAGCCTTCTCCTTAGATTGGGCGGCTTTGTTTTCCACACAGACAAACCTCTCTTTACCTTGAGAAGCTCTGCCTTCGGTCTCTACCACTAAGCCCCTAAGATGAGCTATATCTCTTCCTCATCGTCCTTCCTCACTCGAGATATCTCCTTATCTACTTTTTGCTGAATTTTCTGAATCTTGGCCTCCATCAAACTTAGTTCAGCCTCGGTGAAGTCGACCCTTATTTCAAAGAGACAATCTTGGGCCACAACCTCTTCTCTCGCCTTCTCGATCACTAACTTCTTCTCCTCGGCCTAAGCATTTCTTGCTCAGCCTCATGGATGCAGCAGTTGACACCCTCTGATTTCTATTGGTAGGAGCGAATGATTTCAAAGAACACATATACGGAGTAGACCCTTTGTGAGTAGAAAAAAGGATGGTAAGCTCCACCAATCAAAGAAAAGCTTCGAAGTATCGAAGCTTGTGCCTTTACCTCAATAGCAGTATGGTACGATGAGATGATGTTACTAGTGCTTCTGGAGCTCCTCCTCATCTTTAGAAAGCACAAACACCCAGATCACATCCCACATCACCTGGGGTCAGCTTGGCAGAGCACTGAATCAGTGATCTTGACCAACCAATCTGGTTGGAAGGTCGCTGACTCAGGCCTCTGCAATGAAGGCTGGGATGTGGAAGCTGAAGCATATGAGTCCCTGAAACAATAGTTCGGATAGGTGTTGGTCTAGATAGTAACGTCGAGATTAGGATTACCTCCAAAATGATAGAGCTTGGATGTCCTCTAGATTGGCCGTCGAAGCTTGGGCTACCTTAGGGGTAGCAATTGGAACTTGAACAACCTTCGGAGCAGCTATAGAAACTGAGGAACCATAGGAGCGACTATTGAAACAACCTCGGAGGCCCCAAATGGGGCTGCTTCCTAGTCTCTGAAGCATGTGGATGGATAGAAATGGAGAGAGCCGAGATCACCTCCACCTCTAGTGATCCCTCTTTGGTGGGTCTCTCTTCGATCCTAGCAGCTTCTACCTGGCCCGATGTGAGAGGAGGCTCAGCCTTGGCAGTAGATAAGCCTGCTATTGTCTTATTCTTCTTCCTTCCTATTGATGGGTTGGCTCTAATAGACCTATTCTTCGAGGTGCCAAATAACTCGTTACCCTCAAACTTCATCGCTCCAAAGATAGAGGTGGATAGGTTAACCAATCGAATAACCTCAAAAAAAAAGAAAAAGTGAAAAAAATTATCCCCCGAAAGAAGTGGGATTGAAACCGACATTCACTTAGGCCGCCTCACCGAGCAACTTGGTAAAAGCTGGGGCCTTCATCTAATAAAGAGAGTCGACTGATTACTTCTCCTCATCTGACAAAATTGGGAAGAGGCTTAATGCATTTTTCCTCAGTGTCTTCTACCGTGTTGGAAAGCCCCACAAATCTGTTGAGATCACGAAAAAGATTTGGCCCTTCCAACCATGGATGGAAGAGGGGCTAGGCGGAAGGATATAACCCTTCCTGCAAGAAAGGTACCACCACTCTTTGTTCCGAGGATACGCCTTCACTTGTAAGAAGGCTTAGAATAATCATATGGTCATGACAATCCCACATAGTCTTAGAAAATAGAAAAATCCAACTATCATCATCCAAGAGTTAGGGATAAGCTGGGTTGGAACGAGCTGGTACTAGGCCAACAGATCAATGATAGTCAAAGGAATCATGAGCCTCAATCCTGCCCTCAAAGTTTCCCCGTGGAGGGCGAGCTAGTTCTCCTAAGGCGTCGTCACCTGATCAAAAGGACCGAATAACTCTAAGGAGAAGTTTCGAGGAATAAAGAACTCGGCTTGAATCCGGTTGAGGTCGAACTCTTTCAGGATACTTTTTTCAATATCTAAACTTGAGGTAGCCTCAGATCGGGTTCCACCCAAAGCCACGGATGCTTGGTTAGGAGAACCTTGTCCTGCTTTCTCAATGTTTGTGGACCATTCCTCTAGAGAGGGATCCATCATAGAAGAATGCATGAAAGAAGGGGAAGAAGGCCAAAGAAAATTTTGGAAGAAAGGCTTAAAGGACCTACCAAAGATCCACTACAGTAAAGGAACTCCAGTGAAGCCACGAAACTTCAGTGGAAGCACAAGGAGGAAAATGTCACATACTTGAGCACGATCTCTCTCTCTCTAAGTTTTAGAGCATAAGAAATTAAAGTAGGGGAGATGCACCAATCTCGTCTTATATAAAGTACTAGGTGACCTAGATTGGCATGATGGTTCATTACCCTAGTTTATCCTTGCCATGTGTCACTCGGATGTTTGCACCCTGACGGTCACTCAGATCACCATTCCTAAATGTCTACTCATTGCGCCAATATTCTCGCCGCAAATGGTATTACTTCGGAAGGCGCAGACGCTGACAAATCCCATATAAATGTAGTATCTATAAGTTCTCTACAGTGAAACCGAAGGGACAACAACAATGACATGATTACACAGCTTGACTTGGCTTTAAGGATCACCTCAATTGGTCAACCTCACCAGCAAGTCTACTTTTATTGCCCGAACCAACAAGTTAAGTCAGCCTTGGAAGTGCGAGGCAAGTGACACACCTTGAATCCGACCACAACCGACGTGGAAGACCAACCAATTAGAGCTTGCCACAAAGCCCTTAATCACCCAGTCAAAGTCCGCCACATGGTCAACCTAAAGGTGCACGGAGAGTCCTTCGAATTTTAAAATCTCTCCCTAGCTTGTGACACCTCGACCATGATCACAAGTGGCTTCCTTAATTGCAAGAGCGAGATGCGCGGAGCGTGATATGCAAGCAAAACACCTGCATGTGACCTTCGGAACATGCCATGGGTTACCAAAGACAGCCAATCTACATGCCCGAAATCCTCGGTGATGGGCATCGACCCTCACCTATACAAACCAATTTGAGGAAAACCCCAGATAAGTGCTCTTAAGCCCTCATGCGCCTTTATGCCATCGTTTTATCGCTCTCACAACATTTTCATTATTTTCTGAGAGTCTGTTTAACTTATGCATCAGAGGGTCTCCTATCGGACACTCTCCAACAAGAGGACTTTTTCATCTTTGCTATGTTGGGTCGGTCTAGTGTCAAAGTGAAGGTCTGAGCTTGGTCTCCTCCTTCCAACTTCATCTCGAAAATGATCGGTGTTGAAGCTGTTGCCACCCGACCGCATCATCCACCACCTCGCCACTATGGAGGCACATTACGATCTTTTATTGATCTCTACAGTCCAAACAATCAATTGCTGAGTTCTCCAATGACTCAGCCAGCTTGACAACTTGGTCAAATTGATCCCCAATGGCAACAAATTCTAAAAATCAGAAGAACATCACATGATAGGCACATGATTCAATTCCTCCATATCATTTCAACGAAAATGGATGGAAGAGTGATGTTGGGGAATATGAGTAAGTTGAGGGATGTAGTTAAAAATTCTAAATAGTGGAAGCTCAAGGAAACTTGAGAAAGGCAAGAGGGTGAAAATATATTCTTTTCCAAAAAAAATAATTGTGCCTATGCATAGGATTAAAGATGCCATTTCTCTAGCTTGCAACGAATTACCCAATCTTGTTGGAAAATATCTTGTTCCACGCAAATTGTGGGACAATGGTTCCAAAATCTACCGCTAGATTAGGAGAATCATGTTGTTCCAAAGGACTTAGCACAAGGCCATTCCATACCTAATTCTTCACTTGCTAGCCTGTGTTGGGTCTAGTTCTGCAATGATAAAAAATATTCAACACTTTTAGGTAGAGTTGCAAATGGGTTGCGTTGATCCACGACCTTAACCAAGTCGTAACCTGATCAAACCCAAACCGATATGTATTTGAAGACTCATGGGTGGATATTGTTAAAAAAATTGGAGTGACCTAAAATTCAAGTTAGGTTTTGATTCTATATTTTTCAGCTTGACTTGGTCCATATATCATTTAATTCTAATTAGGTCAATAATAAATGTGTCCGACCCTCTTGACTCAAACACAATATGCCTCGATCGAAGGACCCGGTTGTTACACCATCTTCTTATTCACTCTAAATATCTTCCCAATTCATCGAATGAACTCTCATTGGATCTAATATCTTAACAACTATCTCTCTTTTCATTTATTTTCACATCATTATATCTAAAGATTCATTTTCATTATTCATTTTGGTGGATTCTTATTTATAGTATTCTCAAGTATATTAATATATACTAAAAATCTTAGTTTCTAAACTTAAGAATGATTGTTTACTGGAATAAAATTAAATTTTTTGAATGAAAATTCAACTTTAAGTTGGCTCTTTCAAATTTTATTTAAATTTTTTAATGATTTCATATTTAGTTACTAATTATTATGTTTTAGGCACTAAAGAATAGTTAGAAGCTTGGCTCAAACTACAAATTCGGCTCGTCCAATCCCGACTGGAACCTAAATATTTTTGGCTGGGTCTGAGTCATAATTGATCCCAAACCAACCGAAATGACCTGCTATGTTGGTTTTTATGGACCCAACCCAATCCAATATGATCGGCTAATAGGTTGGATCTGGTTCTAGAGTCTTGAATGTGAACCGGGTCGGGGCCGATAGGGTCGACCGTTTGCAGCCCTACTTTTAGGTCACTTGCTCTGCACGTGTTCGGCCCACTTTGGCTATTGTGCACGTCCCATAAATAGAGGGGAGCGGAAGCGCCTCTTTGATGATGTTGCTCTCCGGTCTCCTCTCCTCTCCCTCGTTGCCGGTGCGCTGCCCCTTCTGAAGCCCACCCAGTGCATGTATCCCGCAGTCCAGTTTATATCCGTGGACGCACCTGGCCAAAGAAAAGACCAGAGAGAAGGCTAGGCAGAGTGGTAAAAGGGGTTAGAAAAAAAAGGGGGCGACACCCAGAAGCAGAACCAGAAACGGAACCACTGAGTGCTCGACGATGGACCCGCATCTGCTGAAGAAACCGAAGCTGGAAGAACCCAGCGATGTCAACGGAGACGAATCTGGACGGGGAAGAGGATATGGAGGCGCTGGAGGCGGCGGAGACAACGAGCCCGACGCCCTACAGGAGCAGGAAGAAGCCCTTGTCGCACTCATCGAGCACCGCTCAAAGGAGTACGAACATCTCAAACAGAAGGTCGCCTATTTCAAATCTCAGGTTTGCAATCCTTTCTTTGATCACCCATTCTCTTGTGCGGGCTTGGTTCGCTCTTTGTCACATCAATCGCCGACTGGTGTTGTATTCTTGATTTCTATAAATGCAGCTTGATGAGGTGGAGAAGAAATTGAACGACTCGAAGGCTAAGCTGGCTCGCCTTCGAGCGCGCGCTCCATCGAGAACGGCTACTAGCGACGAAACTAGACCGGGGAGAACTGAAAGCAGATCATCAAGTCCTGGTTCGCGCCCGCAGCTTGTTATACCTTCAGCAAGCACAAAGTTTCGTAGCCAAGCAGTGAACAATGCGAAGTCCAAAGTACTGGATGGAATGAGCAACAGAGGAACCTCCTCTAGTGCTCAATCGAGCAACGTGAATAAGTCGAGGCAAGAGTCGAGTAGCAGAGCTGTGTCGGAGAAAAGTTCGGTGCAAGAAAAAAGAGCCAAGAGGAAGATCGGTAGTCAAATTGTTTTCTTTCGTTTTGTTTCCCCTTTGATACCTTTACCAAAATCCTTTTTATTGGTGTCTTGGTTTTTACAGCACAGAAAGAACATCAAGATTTAATTCCTGTTATACGTACATATTCACTGCCGAACCAAATCAGATTCCAACCAGGCAGTGTTATCTCTAGTCAGCACAAAAGGAAGCTGCGAAGTCTGGAGGTCTGTCCGGTTAATGATCAACTGTTTGTGACGAGGTAAAAGAGCATATCTGTGTTTATGTGCACGATGATATGGTTTTTAGCTGTTACTTGATGGCAATACTTGTTTTCCTGTGTGGAACGATGCCATCAATAAAACAGATGAAGTGAGAGTAGTTTTAAAGACCAAATTGCAAACACATATCTGCTTCATGTATAGTCAATGATCTCTACTTGTGAAGTTGTATCACATCACAACAATTTTAGTTTAGAGAAAGGAATGAAGATGTTTAATTGTTGCAATCTGATCATGTGCAGTCTGTATAAACGAGACTACTTCCTCATATAGTCATATGCCTCCAGTACTAAAGTCAGGAACTCCAGCCTTTACAGACCATGCTATAATGCCTGTCTTCACTAATGATGAACATAATTATGTTAAAATTTTTTCCCCAAGTACTTGGCTCTTTTCATCAGTTTATATTAACTAATAGTGTTTTGAGCACTTAAGTTTCATTTTCTGACTCGTCCTATCAAGTTCTGACATTTTAAATCAATTAAAATGATCATTTTGGTGGTGATGCGCATATCTCAAATGTGCTCTTTTTACTACAACTCTAATATTGAAACAAAACCATTAAAATTGGTAATTTGTGGCATTGGATGAAACTGAAAAAATCAATCTGGAAGATATTGGATCCTAAGGTACAAACTGTAGACCATGGTAAACATTAAGGTCAAGATATAGTCAATCATAATATAAAAAATTCTCTAATCAGCTCTTGTGCTAGCATCAACTTATAACTCAGTGCTCAATTACTAATCAGGCATCTTTAGATATGAGGGCTGCCAATGCCATATGGATGATGGAAGTTACATGGCTGAGCGTTAACTTCGATTGGTCAACAATGTAATGTGTACAAAGCAAAGCATATCCAGAAAGAAATAGGAAAAAAGATCTTGCGCCACAATGAATATTTAAGGAGCTCCATGATCTTTTTTGGCACAGGACAACACCTCATTATAATTCACATAGTTCCTTCTTCATGTAATTCATATAAGATTCATGCCTACAGTCTAATAGTACCACTAGTATTGTTCTAAGAAACCATATGTATTATGTACTATTGGATCATAGGTCGTAAAACAAGGCATACTCAATCTGTGTAGGATGCAACTAATAAGATGCATAATTATTATGCTTATAGATGTGTGAGTTGGATACCCTGCATCTATCCTTTGTCTGCTGAATGCTCTTGATATTTGCTATATTACCTAGACACTTCATTTTTAAGTTGTTCGGGAGTGTTGACATTTCTGGACACTTGGACATGACATGACTTGACATAGTTGGACACCACTTTGAAACGTCCTGCAGACATCAGCAAAAAGTATCCAACACACGGAGAGTCATGCAGGGGTATCTTAGTTTTAAATGTTGGACATTTAAGTAAAATGTCCTTAAGTTTTTCTGGACACTTCAAGCAAAATATCCTTTTATTTTTAGCATATAGTTATCAAGATTATTTGCACACTTTAAGCCAAGGTTCATTATATTTTCAATATAAAGTTCTCTCTCTTACATGAACACTTTTTCAATTGGAATGTTATTGTGTTTCTATTCGATCTAATAAGTACCTAGTGTCAGAATTTAGAAATATCTATATATTATTTTAGAGAGGCTGCTGGATATACGCATGCGTGTATGTTGCAATGAGCTACCCATATTGTGAGTGCCATGAGTGGTGATCAAGAGGGAAAGATATATTAATCAGTAAGTAGAGACTGGCAGGGATGGTTAACTTTGGCATCACATCTTAACCTTCCTTGTTTCCCTTTATTACTTGTTGCTGACTGGCTATGGTCATCACAATGGGTTTGAGTATATGAATGGATGGAATAACAGAGAATGGCACATGGGAACAGAGAGCATAGTCTCATCATCATTCTAGAAGCAAGCATGATGGAGCCCACAATCCTCCATTGTACTGCTCAAAAGTGAAAAAAGAACACACAATCCTTGTAACAATCTAAAACATCTAAAATCCTTGATGATGAAACCATGACATATGAATGCAACCAGACAATTAACATTTAGAACACTTATCAATTTATGCGAAAAATAAATCTGAGCCATTACCAATCACTAGAGAAAAAAAGGCAATTAGTGGATGTCGAAGCCCCATCTTGTAAACTCTTTATCCCTTCGGATTCCTAGAGGCTAGGAAAAGGCAAACTGATCATTAGAGCAGCACTTCTCCTTTCCATGTCTGATTGTCGTTGATCTTATATCATGCTAGGTCAGCCAATTAGGGATTGGATTCAAAACCGGAAGCTGTAAGGCTTCGCCGTTTGAGAACACCGGGGGTTCGGGGGGTGTCTGTTGGAAAGCCTTCACCATCTTCATCATTTTCTTTGTCATATATTCTCATGATTGCACCCTCCATTTTCTAGCTCATCCTTGACTGTGAGCTCTTGAATGTATGACATGGGTCCTTCATGGAAGTATGAAACTTGAGGTCTTACATCCACTGCACAATAGAGATGAGACAGCTAAGGCATGAAGGGAGGTTGGGAGAGCTAAGAAAGGGCAACTAGTGATTTAAGGAGAGGAGAGTTGCATAGATAGATGGAGTTAACCATCCCAACCAGTAGCTTTTGATCAGTTAGTATGCTTTCCTTAATTGATGGACATGCATAAAGCCAACAATTCATATACATTGCTTCAACCTACACGTGTGTGTACTACAAGCATTTCTCAAAATTTCAAGTTTCTCTCTCTCTCTCTCTCTCTCTCTCTCTCTCTCTGAATAAGCATAAAAACCCACAAACACATACGTGTGTACATATGCATACACACATGCATTCACATTAACACACATGCGCAGACATCAACATGTGTGTGTATAGATGTATATGTGGATACGATTATAATACAAATAGGGTGTAAAGAAAAGATTTTTTATGCACCCATCACCAAATTCAATATTAGTTTTCCAAAAATGTAAATTCAAGCTATTGAATGTGGTCTAGAAGGTCTAAAATATCCATATACAAAAAAATATATGATTTGGAGTCTACTAGCCTATGCATCAAGTCACCCTAAATATATAGTTGCAATGGAACTTAGTGTTTTGGGTGACTTGATTCACAGTCTAGGGGTCTAGAGAACATATGATTTTCTGTAAGTAGATGTTTTAGGCCTTCTAGATCATATCCAGTGGCTTCTTTTTTTTTTTTTTTTTTTTGACAACCAACATTGAATTTGGTGGTGGGTGTAAAGTTTCTTTGTTTACACCCTATGTGTATTACAACCGCACTCTATATATATTTAAATATAAATATATATACGTATATACGTATATACATATACACATATACATATATACATATACATATATGTACATATATACATATATATACACAGATGCACACGCTTACATATGGCCATATTTTGGAAAAGACTAGATGATAATGGTTATACATATATACATGTATGCATATATATGTTGTGACCCTATGTCTAGATTTTTGGAGCTCCTGTGTCTGACACTTGAGGACACTTAAATACCTATCACCTAGGCCAAGTGTGCAGGTAACCCTGCATATTTGATATGGAGACAATGACTTATTTTTAGATGGAGGAATGATAGACTATGAAGATTCTTATGGGATTTTTTTTTTTTTGAAATTTGGAGTTATTTTAATCCGCTCAAACAATATATTAGCATGTTTAGAGGTTGGTCATTCTACATGATTAAAGTACTGTTCATATTGACCTATATCAGCCTATATGCTCACATTTATAGGCCAACATGCATTACTATGGTGATACAATGACCCCGAAATAGAAAAAGTTGGTGACATGCTTGGTAAGCTAAGTCCTGATATGCATCATTAGATGTTGGTGTCATAAACATTCATACTAAAAACCTTGTATCACAAAGCGAGTAGAAGAAAAAAGAACTTGGAATTAAAAAGGAATTAAACAAGGGTCTGAAGTACTCTTTTTTTTTTTAATCCATTTACTTGCTAATGACTGGCATAAAAGCTATATAATTGCTAACTTGCTTGTCTCTGGATGTAAAGCTGTAGAAAAAGGTTTGGTCAGACACTGAAATTTGTTACTTAAGATATGTTGTTATTCAATGTACTTTTGTTGTTGAATAGGGTAAGAATGCTAGTTTTGAGTTTGGGCATGTGGAGGCTTTAGAACCTTGTGAATTACCAACATATGATTGACTGGAAACACGGAATGTGCTGAAAGAATACATGAGGCTAGTTTATTTATCTTTTTCACGAATTGTTAGAATCGCAGAAGGGCATTTGTAGTGCATGAGTGTATTGAATCTAGACCGTAAATTACGTGCTCCCTTTTAGTCTGGGACGTGCTTAGGCTTTAGAACCTTGTGGATTGCCAATATATGTTTGGCTTGAGACACGGAATGTGCTGAATCCTGAAAGAATACGTGAGGCTAGTTTTATTTCTAGTTTATTTATCTTTTTCACCAATTATTAGAATAGCAGAAGGGCATTTGAAGTGCATCAGTGTATTGAATCTAGATAGTAAATTAGGTGCTTCTTTTTATATTAAAAACTACAGAAAAGACTGAAAATGTTGGATGCTTGTGATTAGCCACCAAGTTGTTTCTTTCCTATCAGCCTCATGTAATAGGACAATTCTGCAGGGTTTCCCATGGCATTGTCAAGTCAAATTGGTCAACATAATCCCTTATTTTACTTGTGGATCTTAGTTAACAAAATGAAGGATATTCTTAATGAAAAACCATGTAAGCGAAATCTCTCTTGGTGGCTATGTCACAATCTATTAAAGAGCTTGCAATTACATTTGGTGCCGATTCTGCTTTGTTGGTCGGACAAGCAATTGTTCTGCAGATTAACATAGGAAATTAGCATGGAGATGCAAGGCATCCTTCGGATTTGGGCATAAGCCCTGTTAAAACTTGGTGTCTTAAAGAATAGCAGTAAGAGGCTTCAATTTTAAAATTTGAAGTCTGTTAAAGGGAATATAACCATAGTAGCAAGAAAGGTCCTTTACAAGAATTTAATGTAGAGAGGAAAAGAAAGAAAAGAAGTATGGGGAGAATAAAAGATAGACAAGGGGAGAAAAAGAGAAAGAAAGGAAGAGGGAAAGAGAATGTCATATGTCTCTACTTATTCATGTAATGTACATCCTATTTTTAGTATTTAGTATGAAGATATCAACTTTTGGCAGTCAAGTGACAGAATTTTCTAGTGAAAAGCTAGAACTTTGAATTACGATTTAATTTGATGCATGCCTGGCATCATCTACATTTCATAATAAACCTACTAGTTTGGGCCCCCAAAACACTACACCTTACACATTTACTTAATCAAATAATGATATGTTTTCGTATCTTCAGTTCTTCACTTCAAGCTCAACTGTAAATATCAAAACTTACAAGCTTGGAGCCACATTGCCCTTCTGCAATCTATAGCTCAGACACTAGGTTTGGAAAGGAGAGAGTCTGCTGGTGATTCAATTATGACAACAAATTTAAATCTCAATGTGCTCGTCTGCTAATAGTGCACAACTGTTAAAAGAGGATTGTAGCGAGTGGTATAGGCCCCTATCTTCAAAAAAAGATGCTAAATAAAATTGTAAAATTGTCCTGGCCAATGCTGTCACCTAAAATGTGATATTCTGACTCATATGTTGCGTGAGAGACGATGTCCTATTTATTCTATAGAAGATGGGGGTCACTGAGGAAGAGTTAGCAGCCAATAAGAGAACAGTAGTCTAGGACATCATTGTTCCAATTGGAATTTAAATATGGCAAAAAGCCAAAGGAAAGCAATGGAATAATGTAGCAAAGCACATAAGTAGAGTTCCTATGATGGCAAAGTCCCCAAATGACCTTTAAATAAAGAGTAGTTTGAGCGATAGGTGTCATGCTTACTGTGATGGGTGCCGATATTGGCTTCGCAAGGACTGCGACCACCAGCACTTGAAACATGTCCTCAACAAGGTACCAGCAATAGGTGATTATTTGACAACTCACCATCATACCATTATTGGTTTAGAGCTTTTAATGAACCTCAATTAAGGCGGGAGCACTGTTATCACCAATCAAGCAAGCACGAGAGGTGACGTAGGGCGTAAAATTCTCGTGGAAGAAGTGTCAATCATTTATGAATTTTTGCATTATCCAAATGAGCTTGCTTTGTGACCTGTTAGGGATGAAGGACTTTTCACAAGGAAGGGAGAAAAGGCTCGAATAGAAAATGCATTAATGTGCATGATTTTACTCACACATACCAAATTTGCATTCTCAAAACCTATTAGCTACACAATAACTTTAGAGATCATGATCATTATGAAAGCGCTTGCAATGAGGTTCTGGATGGTAGGACATACAACAAGGACCAAGAAGGTTAATAGACTTTGATAACATGTCATAGTTTGTTAGCGATAATAGATATTAAAAGACTTTGATAGCATGTCATGGTTTGTTAGCGACAATAGATATTAAAAGTTATTGAGGAGCAACATCAAAAGAGTCAGCAGTTTGTGAAGATGTACGAATTGAAAGAACTTAAACCTCAGTCAAGGATCCTATAGTAGAAAAACCAAAAGGAGTACAAACAAAAAACAAGTTTTAGATTTTAGGGGAAGCATATCAAGTAAAAAAAACCACATTATCTAGTTATGGTCCTGGCAATCTGGGGTCCTGGAGGGACCAAACTAGAGACAGACCTAACCTTTGGCCTCTTTCTTCTTGCACAAAGTGGCTGCACAAGGACTCGAACCTGTGTCATTGTGCTCGTCAGCCCAAGTTTTTTACCATTGCATCAAGTAATGACCCTTAAGCATTGTCAAGGAAAATGCTCAAGAAAAATGGCAAGTTGCAGTATATGGAAGTTGTGTGGTATGATTGTCTTTTATGTCTCTTACTGCTCTCTAAAAGCATTGTGTGGTGGTGGCACCCAAATTTTAATCATGTGTTTAGTGAATGCCCCTTCCTATGCAATATTTGTTTTGATGTGTTTAGAGTGGAATGACTGATGGCTCAATTGTAGTGCAGCCCAAGGTCGGCGGAACTGTTCCAAATCGGGTGGTTCCGCCCGTTCTGAGCCGTATCGGTGGCTCACTGGTACGGTTCTGACTGTAAAAATGAGATAGTTGCTGGAGCCGGAGAAGCAGAAGGAAAGAGAGAACGAGCGGGAGAGGAAGGGAGGAGTGGGGTGGACGTCGGCGGAAGGCCGCGGAGGGCCGGCCGAGGCCATGGCCGGAGCCCTGTTTCGTTTGAAATAGGGGAACGGCCGCGGCGTTGCCTGCCGTGGCCTCCGCCGGCCTCCCTCTCCTGCTCGCTCTCTCTTTCTCTTTTCCTCTCTTCCACAGTTCCTCTCTCGGTATGGGTCCGGCACGGCCCATACCGAGTCGTCCCGCCGGAAAACCGGTACGGTGCCCATTACCGGTTTTTCCGGCCTTGCTGCAGTCTATGCATAAATTCTGGACGAGCTTTTATTTGTTTGCATCTGCCAACACTCTTTTTCTTTATGAGCAGTAAAATGTTAGCAGAATGTCTATTTTGTTATAATCCCATAGCAGTTCTTTCACGCTAAATATAAACTTATTTAAGGTTAATGCACAGTCTGGGTTTTCATTTTATGATTTTGTCCTTTGTTGTTTCCATCTTTTGTAACTCATCAGATGTCTTCTTCCAGCATCAGGACATTATGGACTATGTGATTTTTGACTATTTTTATGCTTTGTTGATTACTTTTATTGATTTTGCAGTGCACTGGATGGAGTTGTAAACTTATGGCAAGTGCAGGTTAAAGGGTAGAATTCTTAATCCTTGTCAAAATGTTTTCTTTCGGTATCTGATTGAGTAGCAGTATTTGAATTCCATTGTAGCACTTGCAGGATTGTGGTATTAGAATGTTAACAAGTTCTTGAGCTGTTTCTTAGGTAGGCAGTGTCATGCTGTCTATTTGCACAAAAGTCAGAGCTTCTGTTGGTTGGGAAGCTGCAGATGTAAAAGATTACCTAGGAAGTATTTAAGTAAGAATATTAAATAAACTTTCTATCTACCTATTACATTGGACAAAACTGAAACAGTGAATAAAATCAATCAAGTGAGAGGCAGGCCTAGATTCATGTAACAATTGTGCATGACTAAAACATTAAAAACTATGCTGTATCAGAAGCTAAAGGGAATTGGAAATAAGCTTTTACAGCAAGTGGGGCTTCTCCTATAACGCTCTTGCAACTAGGATCTTCAGTCATCCTCAAGCGTAGGAAGGACTGACTTATAACCACTGGTCTTTTATTTTTTTCCCCTTCTCTGTTTATGTTCTGTATAAAACTGATTTCTGTACCAGGGTGAACCATATAATTAGAGTAAGTTTCAAGGTTTTAATAAGGTAAATATCAATGTGTTTAAAAAATTTCATCAAATGCACTCATAATTACGTGAAAAAAATTTAAATTTGCCCTATGTGGCTATCTCAAAAGCATCTAGAAATTGCCTTCTCATACACTAAAAGAAACATATTTCACAAAAATAGCTTTGACATTTATATTCCCTTCATTTGATTGATACAATATAAAAAAAGAGATCTGACTTTTATATTTTGAAAGAGAATACATAATACATCTTCTAACAGGTTTTATGCATATTTAAAAATAAATTTAACTGTTTGGAGAAATCAGGGATAATATATCTGTAAATTTTAGTTAGTTAACAACTTAACATGGTATATATAGCTGTTCACACCACAGTCCTAAAGTTTTTTAAAATTTTGGAAAACATCCTGTCATTCACAATATATTCATGAATATATGATTCTGTGAAATGCTGCCTGATATTTGGGTAATTTATAATTTATTCAATCTTCCGTACATGTTGAATTAATCCTCAACTTTCTTTGTTCATGATAATACTTAATATTTGATGGTATTTGTTGTTATTGTTGTCGTAATTACTTCTTTCCTGCTATTGATTATGCACAGTTTAATATGTATTTCAGATAAATATATGTTGTTGCCTTAAAAGTACTTGCAATAATAACATATCTTTCCGAATTCCTTCAAACATTTGATTTATTTTTCATAACTATTAGTGGATAACAAATTGTGGAGAATATTGATTACTTGTGAAGCTATTTTCTTGGTATTTTCATTAGACTAAGCTTGTGCATACACTAATTTCGTCTTGAATTGCTTATTTCTCTTGCTTTAGACATTAACTAGTGCCTTTCCAATATTTCACTGTGTCAATACTTTTGTGATTGTAGACCTAGCGCCTTGCTACTGAGCACTACAGATTGTGTATCGCCAAAGCAAAGGAGGTGGCCAGAAGATGTAGCATGGCACCCTGATGGAGATAGCTTATTTGCTGCATATAGTGCTGATGGTGGTGATTCTCAAATATCAGTTTTAAATCTCAATGCGTCACAAGTAAGAAACACCTTTAAGAAGTTCACTCTGTAAAGATACTTATCTTTTACAATGATTCTTTATTGCATTTACTTATCATCACCACTCAAATCTGACTTGCCAAGTTCTAATAATTTGACTCAAGCAAGTCAACTTGTTCACTCAGGTAGCCAAATTTTTTAAAATAGATAACCAAAATTAAATCTAAATTGAATATGTAAAAAAACGTAAAAATAATACAATTGAAAAGTATTTCTTCATAGAAGAAGGAGATTGTGAATAGTTTGGCACAATATATTTATATGAGAATTCAACTACTTAGATCAATTGGAGCATGTGGTTTTGTGAATAATGATAATGTCCAAAAATTATCTTTTCCACTTTATATGATTAAGCCTTTTTGGCTTTATTTGGTTTGGGAGTCAGAAAAAGTGGATTAAGTATATCTATGCCTATTGAAATAATTATACGACATCATTCTTCTTTTTGTTTGGCTACTGTATCTGGAATAATATCTGGTTCAGGGTGCTTTTGTCCATAGAGAAAAGGCAACAGGAATATATGATGGTTTTATGCCAGGAATAACTAATGATAGCTTTGTCTTGGAATAGCTATGCAAGGCGTAAGCAAGTTTGACCAGCATAACTGTTCCTTTCTTATGCGTGTTTTTTAGAAGCTGTTTGCCACACACAAAGGCTTAATCCAACTCTTATGCCTGCCATCTTCCGGAACCATATGCTCCTTTCTCTCTCTCTGGATGGATGTGTGCCCCCAGTTCTAACTTCTATACCAGACATGTCCTAGTTCTTTCTCCATCAAAACCATCCACTCGGTCCTGACTGAACATATACTGGAATTCCCTTGCACTGTTCCTTTGAGAGAACTCACATCGTTCTTCTTAAGAGTCCTTATTCTATTATTATTATAGATCTGCTCTGTTAAATCCCTCCCATGCCCGATCCATACTTCTTCTTCTTCTCCTTATTATTATTATTATTGGTAGTAGTAGTAGGCACATTGAAATTATTTTGGTTGTTATTTCTTATTCTCCTAGCCAAAACCCAAATAGTTAGTACTTAGTAGGCATACTAATATTATTTTTGTTGTTATTTAAAGTTTGCCATAATATTCTGGCATTATTTTGGTTGTTATTTAAATTATGCCACGCCATAGTTTGGAACTTTAGGCCCACCTCCATGTATGCATGAATGTAGGGTTTTTAGTTGTTTGGCTTGGATAAGGTTTTGCATGATTGAAGCCTAATACTAAGTATGCCATATCATACCGAACCGAATGGTACAGAGTGTACTGGTTCGGTGCCTATATGTGGTTCGGGGGGCGTACCGACATATACATTGAACTGGCCCCTGCACCGAGCGTACCAACATAGTAATAGAGTGGCACTGGTATGGGGCTTGTTACCAAGACAACTTACCTTGCCTAATATATTTTTGAATTAAGCAAACTTCTCTCTCTATATATCCCCTCCCTCCTTCCATCCCTGATCTGGCATCAAATTCTACAACTCAACCAATTCTATGAAGAGCCCTTAACTCCAAAAGAATAGTCATTGCTGGCTATATCTCTCTTTAAAAGAACGGTTATTGCTGCCTATGTCTCTCTTTAAAAGAATGGTTGCTGCTGGTTTTGTGGTTTTTTGAATCAGGTTCCACATAAAACCATCAGGGACCATTCTGGAAAACGGCATGGCAAACATCAGAACTGTATGGTCCCATTCAGTTTAACAAAATGAATTTGTTATTTAATTTAAGCATTATTTTTCGTCAGCTTGCTGCAATAATAAATACAAGTTCTTAACATGATAAACTACTTTAAATAGATTTGGGTTTATGAAGAGGTAAAGAACCATGCACCATATTGGAAGGATTTCTTTATCTTACAATTCTAGCAAAATATCTTCACTTTCTAGCAAAATTCATGTGTATATAGAATCTGATATTTTAAGTTGGGTGCTTTTAAAGCTTTCAAGCTGGTTAGTAGTAGTTTCAAGCAGGACTGTCAATTCTATTCTTTTTAGAGACCCCCCTCCCTTCTCAAAAATAATTACTAAACCTTTATTTTTTATTTATTCTTCTTGCATTTCCTCAAACCCGCAAAAGTCATCCTCCAATTATATTTTGGAACTCGCTATAAGAAAGAGGCATCCTAGTGTATGATACTCTCACTACTGCAGGGTTTGGAGAGGGTCAGATGTATGTAGCGTTACCCCCACTTGTGGAGAGAATATTTTTTCTTATTTCTAATACGTGACACCTAGATCATGATGGAGCAACTTTACCCTTGCGCGAAGGTCCACCCTCTTGTGTGTTTATAATTAATTATAATTTAGAAAGTTTGATCATAATGTATAACTTTGATGTCTTTATATTTTATTATTAGTTAAGACTACGTGCATTTGCATGTGAACTTTTACTAGTATGCTTGTCGCTAGTGTATAAACTAACAGCCTCCGAATGATATAATTTATAATTGTATTTTAGGTTGCAAGTTTAGAAAAAATTGCATCTACTCAACTAAGTATTGTGATTGACGGATGAAATTTTGGAGTCATCAAGTAACTTAACTCATAATAGGCTTAGTAAGACTTGACTAGCTTCTACATATTTCTTCAAAAGATAAACTTGCATGTGTGTCCACACATAAAAACACAGTTTTGAGAAGTTGTCAAAGAGCTTGAGAAGGCTCCCATAAATGAGCAAATGAAAGAACAATCACTGAACTATCTTCTTGTAAAATTATTATTAATGGAGTATAAACCTTATTTGGATGTTTGCCATATCTTAGCATGCTTTGGTGAAAGAATGCTTATAAGATCATGATTCAAGTCTTTGTGTTTCCCTTTCTTTCTAACAATATGCATCAATGGTGACCCAATCCAAATATCAAGTTCACTATCCAAATCTGCGATATTAGTTTTTACCTTATGTTCATATGTTAATGAAATGATTTGAAAGAGGAGCTTGACCTGTGGCTGTGGCTGTGGCTGGGAGAATAGGCTATTGTTATATTATCCCAAAAACGGAACCCATTTTCCTAGAGCCTTGTGAAGAGATTAAAACTTGAGCAGATAAGCCCCGACTCTACTCCTATCGCATTTTTTAGAGGGAAATAAGGGGAAGTACTGCTAGAGTATTCAATTGATTATCATAAGTCTGCATCCCAACCTCAGCTACCATGCAAGTTGGTTCAGATAACAGCTATCTTTAATATGAAACTTAGATACTCAATCTAGAATCCTAGATAGTTTCTAGGCTCGCAAGCCATTGAACAGTGTTTCGTTCTTAGTGGAAAAATTTACTAAATTAGCAAATTAAAGGGGGAAAAAAGAGAGAATTGTATGCAGCTATACCTCAGGAGATTGTAAGCCAATGATGCCATAATAGGCATTTGTTCCTATGATTGTCATTAAACCTAACCTTCTTTTGGTAAGGATTAGCAATAGGGTTATGCATGCAGAATCAATGTAACCTAATGTGTCAATGAACAAATGGGTTACACTAGTAAAAGTTTGGAAGTTGGAACCCAAAATAGTAGTCTAGAATTGATTTGAAATGGGAGCGTATAAGCAATTGCGCAACATGGCATGATTCATAGTTATTAATCAAAGCTTTTAAAAATTATTACATGCAGGCTTTTCATATTTAGTAATGAATAGAAATGTAAGATTTGTGGAGCAGAAGCATTTTAGATGGAGTCATATGTTTAGATTCTTGTAACATGAGAAGGGAAACGTTGAAAACACTAAGAAGTGGCACTTAATTCTTTCAATAGGTGCAACACCTTTGGTACAACCTTGCCAGTTGCGACTAGTTTCACCACTTTAGAGTCCACCAAAACCTATGTCATCATTGTGGTTAGTTACATTGTCATTTTCTAAGTTAATGGCACAATATTCATTGCATTTGACTCCTATAACCATCATATGATTTGCTTAAGTATGTTCTTTGCTGATTTTTCTTTCCCATTGGAAATAATTTGGCAAGAGAGTCTCCTTGAGCATTTTGCCATGTTGGAAATTTGTTGATAGACATTGGTTGATCTTGTTTTTCTTCTTATATGCCTTTGTTATACCAAATTTTGAGAGTAATACTCTATAGTTTAGGCCAAATGTTTGAGGGAGGTGGAATATGTTAGGGTTGGCCATATCGTCTCAAAGTGCCTGTTCGGGGCTTACCGAACTGAGCCGATGGGAACCAGGATGGTTCGCCCTATCGACTTAGAGTAGAGGCTTGGTTCGATTACACCCCCCTCCCCCAACCAACTCACGATCGCCCCTTCCCCACACTCCATGTTCGAGACTTCTCCTCGAAATCAACGCTGCTCGCACCCCCCTGCGACGTCACCCTCTCCCTCTCTCTCTCACTATGCTAGGGGTAGGGTTAGGGTTAGGGTTTAACCCTCGGCCCAACCCCTTCCTCCCTCCCTCTCTCCCTTTCTCTCTTTCTCTCTCCTTTCTTCCTCCTCTCTCTCTCCCCTTATTTTTGCTATACCCCGGAACAATATGGTTCGGAGCCGTACTCTGTCGAAGCGCAGCCAGTACACCCTCCAGTATTGGTTCGGCGAATGTTAATACTGTTTCTCAAAATTTTGGTTATCCATGACGAATTTTCAAGAAGAAACTTTAAGCACAAGCCCCACAGTATTATTTCCATGTAAGTGAAAGAAACCTCCAGTAGCACCTTTTAAGTTCATCAACCTCCCACAAATAGTTCCTTCCAGTATCTGATAACCATTATTTTAGTGCACCAAGATCTTCTGCTAACTAGATATTTATGTGCTAAAATTTTCATGCATAGATATGGTACATGGCATTTTCTTGTGTTAAAATTTCTAATGAAGAGGATTTATCTGTGTGATTTGCAGATACCTCTTAGTTATGCTAGGTTGCTTTAACGATACATTTGAGGGTGAAAAGGAGGAGTTTCTTTTTTTTATTTTCCTTTTGCGATAATTATGAACCTATTATGATGGATATGATGCATGGTTAGTTTTAAAGTTTATGATAATGATGTTATCATGTGGAATATGGAAATATTTACTGTGACAAAACATTGTGCTTTATGCATGTTTTTTCACACACATATAAAAATGTATATTTATCCATGTTCTATCCTTATAATCTGATTTTTCCAGATTTATTGTATTCAGATTCACATCTGGCTCTATGCTTTATAGATTTAGGATATCTTGACTAGCTTGTATTCAGCTGTGACCTGTGAGTTTGAAGACTAAAATTTTGTTATCTATGGTTATGTTGTTGATCATGTTCATGATGTTTATCAAGTTGTTATTGATGTTATTGAGTCTTCGGGAGGACAAGATGGGTAATTTGACTAATCATTTGTCAGCCAAATCACAAGGCCAAGCCAAAAAATTCTGATTCCCTGCTTGTTGCAAATAAAAAGATACAGGGCTTGGCCAGATCTGGTAGGCCAAACACCACTTTCTTCTTCGTTAACATTGTAATTTTTCTATCTAAAGCATCTTCCATTGTCTCCACTTTGAATTTCATTGCTATGATTTCAAAACAATGAATGGGCCCCATTTCTTGTTCATTTTTGGGCCCCTTCCATTTCCTTTTAAGTTTTAACCTTCCCTTTGACTATTCTAATGGCCTAATGAAAATCAATATCATCTATTGCTTATTAATCTAATCTAAGGGTGGCAGTGGGAGCAAATAGCCCCCTAAGACCACCCAATCTGGCCTAGAATTTCAGTTTCAGTCCTAGATGCAGATCCTGATCCACAATGGGCCGGGTTTCAACTATAGGCTGATGTATACCTGAAAACATGATATCCTAGTTTTACATATGTTTATCTGTCTATGATATTTTTTTACTAATTGATATCTTTCTCCTTTCATTTACTCATCTTTACTCCATCTTTGCATGTGTCCTAGTCCCTAGGGCAATTCTCTTCTTCTCATGGCAGAATTTGCATTGTTTCTGGCAAACATCAATACAGTGTATAGGACATCAATGAAAATCATACAGTGACTCTCCTTTTTGTCCTTGGCTTTCATCCTCCTCCTGTCAATCACTTTTGTTGAGATGAGGACACTTCATCCAATGTAGGCAGTGTGTCAAAATCCTCCTTTCTTGCTCCAAGCTCCAAGCTCAAGAGAGCCCAACAAGTACTTGATAAAAACTAAATGCCCGATTGTGAGCTTGACCCTTTTTGGGTCTATATTTAGACAAGTGTAGAGTCAAGCTCAGGACTAAGATACATAATTTGAGTTGGGGCACCTAAATCCTACCCATTTCCACCTTGATGTAATCATATCTGGGAAATTTGGCATCATAAAATTGTGCTAGGAGCACCAATACAAGTTGCATTAGCATGTTGAACATGATATTTCTCCAACCTAGGTAGATTGATTGACATATTTGTTCTTTAAATTTTAACTCATTTATACTTTTAAAATAGTTTTCAAATTTATGATGAGGATGGTTGTTAAAAGTAAAAGTTTAGAGGTCCATAGATTGACATTTTTAGTTTGTTAAAAGTTTCATTATGATTAGGAAAGTCCTTCTTTATCTTCAATCTTATTTTTGGTATGTTTAGTTTTTAAATTGCACTCTCAGGTTGGAGCAAGGAAGTATTAAGTTTGTTATGATTGTAATTCTTAGGTGCTTCTTATTACCTGATCTTAGGTTGTGGTCTCCTTCCTGTCATTCCCTTATCAACAAGTTTCTGTTTTCATTCATACCCATGCTTCAGATATATTTTTCGTGTTCAAAGAAGATGGCGAGCATGTAGCGGTTGGGGGTTTTCATGATAGATAGCGGGTAGCGGGTGCTATAGTGGATGCCATGTATCCAAGGCTGGTTACTAAAACATATCAATATTTTTTCTAAGTATCAAAGATCAATATTTTGTATCAACTTCTATGAAAAACAAAGAAAAATTATCAAGGGCAACGCTATGAAAGATCATCAACTTGACATCCTAATATCATGTCAATATCTGTATAATGCAATGGTCAACAACCTATTGACATAATATCATCATTCACCAAATATAGTAACATCATTAGGATAAAGATGGCCTCAATCACATAAGATCAACCATAAAATAAAGATGTCCACAATGGCATAACCTCAACCATAGAAAGATGCCCACAATTATATGACATAATCTACCAAATAAAACATCAATATATAGATAATATACTCTAAAATCTAGGCAAAAAAGTCAAATGATGGTTGACTATCCCAATGATCAATCATCATCTGTTGCTTCGAGGATGTCTACTTGAGCTTCTGAACTAGAGATGCCAAGTCATCCATCTTGACATATGGCTTTCCTTCTCCTTCTCATCTGATTTTGATGACTTATACTAAATTTCAACAATGTTTATGTTTTCATTCTTTCAAGGTTCACCGAACTAGTATCAGGGATCTTACTGGCCGTCTACTAGTTCGTTGAAGTACCTGTACATATTATACTGACCTGAAGCATTCCGGAACTAGGGGGAGAGATAGAGGGGAGAGGGAAGTGAGGGAGGGGGAGGGAGAGAGAGAGAGGAAAGAAGCTAGGGGTCAGGGATCTAAGGCAAAGCTGGTCTCACACGGGCAGGGCCTCAATGGAGAAGTGGAGGTGTCGAGGGATTCCATGGCAGAGGGTTTTCTTGAATTGAGAGGGAGAGGGGGAGAGAAATGTGGAGGAAGGGAGGCATGCATGTCGATGGTCCGTGGTCATCATTGTTGGCGGTGGTGATGATGATAGAACCCTAATCCTAGTGTGAGAGAGGTGAGGAGGATTGGGAGGTGAGGAGGGTTGGGAGCATGGTATGCCGTATTGGCTCGAACCGGACAGTATGGGGCATACCATACTATATCTATTTGGTATCGGTACATACAGATGGCGTACCGATACTCGGTATGCCAAAAAAATTCTGTACCGTACCGTACCGATACTATGCTAGTGTGGCACCGGTACGGGGTTCGGTACCGAGACGGTGAATCTTCATTGGGAGGGTTATATGAAATACCGAATTGCTTGAAACCACGTGGAACCAGGTAGTTCTGCATGGTTCTGGTTCGTCCTGGTTCAAGGCCTATACCAACTCAAACCCATGTCTTATCCTAGTAACCAGCTAGCTCGAGTTGGAACACCTTGAACCCCATGGTTAGGGACAAGATGGATGACCTTGAATTCTTTTATTTCTTTTGTTTCTTTAGGCTTCCTCAACCGTGCTTCAAATCAACCCTTCATTGTGAAAGGCTTATTTGCAAAAGAATCCTTCAGTGACCATTCAACACCTTTGCTATCTTCAAAATCCTTCACTACTATGTGATCTCTTTTCTTGTCTAAACTCCTTTACTTGAACCTTGCATTGAACTTGACGAAGACAGTCATTAGTAGCTGCTTTTTAGTGGGTTTTTGCTTGTAGTGTAGCGGCTGCTATAGTGGGTTTTTGCTCGACATATCGTGCACCATATGGCTGAAGCTTAGCATAGTAGTTTCAGGCTGAAACATCTATGGCAGCCATTTTTTTAAAACAATGGATATAATCCCTTATATTTGGAAAAACAAGTGATACATTTGGTTTCTTTAGTTGTTCTTGTATCTGAGTCAGTTAGTGTGGTATTGGAAGCATGAATCTTTCTTATATGCTCCTATTTTTTCTTGGTAAGAATGCTGTGTCAAGTAACATGTCTGGTATTTAGGGATTCATATTTTGAATATCCCTTGTCTTTACTACTGGCTGATGATATGCGATTAGTTTCTCTTTATGGCGATATGAAGCCTTATGTTTTTAGTTGGTTTCAGATTGAATGGTATCCAATAAGAGAAATTCTCCTTTTGTAAAGTCTCCAATCTTTTGATTCATGTCATTTTTTGAAAGCAAGATTATGGCATGTCAGTTATGATGTTCTAGGTTGATAAGAAGACTAGTGACTACTTGTAGTTTTCTCCAATTATGTCCTCCATCTCACCCAACTTTTGGAAGGCAATAAATTTTCTAACTAGCCTGTTAATTGGAACATGTTTTTCTTTTGGTACATGTTAATGTATGAAGATGCATAAATTTATGTCTTTACTTATAAATACTCCCTTTTTTGTGTTTGAACAGAAAAGGGTCACTTTTTTAGAAGCAAAGCCTCATACCAAGGGCATTATAAACAGCATACTTTTCATGCCCTGGGCTGATTTATTTTTTGCAACTGGTGGGAGTGACCATGCTGTCATTCTGTGGCATGAGAATGATGATTCATGGAAGCCCAAGACCATCCATGGGAACCTTCACTCTTCAGCTGTTATGGGAGTAGCGGGGCTACAGCACAAGAAGATTATATTGTCTGCTGGTGCAGACAAAAGGATCATTGCATATGATGTGTTGGCAGGGAGATCTGAGTTTAAGAATCAGATAGAAAGTAAATGCATGAGCATTCTACCAAATCCATCAGACTTCAATCTGTACCTGGTGCAAACGGGGTAAGTGAATGAATGTCTAGCATGACTATTGGACTATGAGATATTTTCTAGATTCTTATGCTGTGTTAAAACTCTTCTTGCAATAATTCTTTTGCTTATTAAAATTTTAAAAGAATTTTATGGTAATTGTTGATATTCACTATATCCTGACTTAGCCCTTTACATATATTAATACTGTTAATTTGAGTTTTTAAGAAAAAGAAATTTTAAAATTGCTAAGTTTGTGTGTGTTACAATTGAGGATCTCATCCAAAATGACTAGCTGGAAGGTATTATTTTAGCTCCTTGGTCTTGTATAAGTATCCAAAATTTACCAAGCGAATAACCAGTGTGGAACTAAATACATGTATGCACAAGTCTTCATATTCTCCTCCTGTTTAAGTTATGGCATTCTTGCCAAGTTGAGGGTCTAAATCCATTCAAATTCAATTACAAACACCACGATCAACTCGTGGTCAACTCAAATATACCCGTGCTGCAGTGCCTCTTAGTCCACATAGGTCATGGGCCAGGTTCGCTCTAATATTATTTGTCACAACCCAGGACCTCACCCAAAATGACTAGCTGGAATGGTCCTGTATAAGAACCCAAGAGTTACCCAGCGAATAACCGATGTAGGACTAAACACACGCCTGCATGGGTCCTCACAATGTATGTGCGTGCATGCTGATTCAGTTAGCCCATAGGAATTGCATATTTAACCTCTTATCTCATGTGAACTTTCTTACTCCAACCTTGAAGTGTCTCCTTAAAAAAAAGAAAACAAAAAATCCTGCATCATTATTTTTCCATCTTAACAAGGATCACCTGTGTTGGAGTTATTTTAACTTAGTGTGGACTTTGAGATGACCAAATTGAGATATCACCTGCACTGTGACAACCTTGAAACCATTCTATCAAACTTTCATAAAGACTACATGTATCTTGTTTATTCATTAGCAACAACGGTTGCACTAGAACAGCATAACTGCACACAAAGGGAAAAACTGTTTATTTTAATTAATATTCTACACTTCAATTGCTGGTCTGGATCACTGTTAAGAATTTCATTTTCTTTTGTTTTTTTTCAATATTGATTTTGATGAAATGGTAAGAAGACATCAAAATATGAATATTTCATGCAAAAAAAATCTAAAGAGCTTATTTACTAAAGATTTTCTTGCAACATGGGACGTCTTTAATGTTGATATTCTAATGCTTGTTAAAAATTATTATTTACTAGGTGTAATGCAAGCAGCTGGTAAACATATCTAGAGATACCATGTAGCTAAAGGGTTGGTTATAGGCTTAAGTTACTCTGCAGAGCAGAAACTTTGGCAAACATTAATTTAAGAGCTGATAAAAAGCTAAGTTTATTTTGGAAATCCTTCCAAGAGCCTGGTGGATGAAGTGAAGAGATGCTTTGATATTCTATTATTGTTATGGGCCTCCAAACCTGACTAAAGGTAAAATTCTGTAAGACTAGAAGGCCCTACAATGTTTTTAGAATGTTGTGCAATGATGATTCCAAGCAGAAGAGAAGAATGGCAGAGATGAGAATGCTACATGTATGCACAATGCCAGGGTGTGTGCTATGCATGGTGTATTGCCATATGTTATGGCACACAGATACAATATAGGATGATATGAATAAATATATCGTGGCTTAGGCTGCTCTCATTTAAATCGGAAGTTGATTGTCTCGTGTTTAGGACATTTCAAATTTTCATTCCCTCCCCTTGACCAACTTATGTTGGTTTTCCAATGCTTGGTTCAAATGTCTTTTGGTAAAAAGTAAGATTTGAATTCTACCTGCGTCGAACATTTCTTGGTGGAAGGGGGGCCCAGTGGGGGATGCTACGCGGGTGGGGTTAATTCCCCTCCCCCCCTCCTTTTATGTACCAAAAAAAAAAGAGAGAGTAAGATTTGAACAATTCATTATCAAGATATCTACTGATAACCTTGGCACACAATTTTGGTCTGAGTAGTAATACTATTGTTAGGTTAAGGTTGTTGTCATCTTATATCGTATATAGCGTATTTTAAAATCAGGACCCCCCCCCGCCCAACTAAAAAATGTTCTTTTAAGCTTATGTGGCTGTAGTTATACTAATTAGTCTGATAACTACATAATACAATACATTGTGCATGTTTATTAGCTATCAACATGCATGTGCCCAACTAAAAAATGTTCTTTTAAGCTTATGTGGCTGTAGTTATACTAATTAGTCTGATAACTACATAATACAATACATTGTGCATGTTTATTAGCTATCAACATGCATGTTTTGGATAACTTACATTGTAATATTCGTTTAGATGACTCAGAAACTTTATAAAATTACAGAACATGTGGTGGGGAAAGACATATAGAAAGATGGATGGATAGAATGAAAGGAAAACCATATGAAGATTATCTAAGCATGCAGGTTGTGTATATTTTATTTGACACTTATATGTCCATGTTGCTGCATGTACTAGCAAAAATTTGTAGTCCACCAGAACAATTATGATGCACGGTAATTATATCTTTAGTAAAAATTGAAGCGAGAAGAATGAGTTCATTTGATGAAGCATAAGAGTTGCACCAATTGAAGAGAAGGTGAAGACAGGGTAGAAGATCTAAGGTGGCCAAGGTGAGGAGAGGGGCTTGGGTTTGTGTAGAAAGAGAATACCTTGTACCACATGGATAGATCTATGAAAAAGTAGTAGGAAATGCAATTTTAAACAGGAATGAGTTGGAAAGGATTCAAAAACGAACTCCAAATTGTTGGGCTAAATTGTGATGATTATGATGCTTTGCTTCTTTTTTTTAAAAAAATTATTTTTAAATACATACATATGAACATTTCAGTTCCTTTGACCATGCTACTTCTGTTTGTTGAAGTCCAGGCAAAGAGGGTTAAGGTATTGGAAAGTTCATGGAGCTTGTAGCTCTTGAAACTAGCCATCTTAAAAAGGACTTCTATTAAATAGGCACTTTTGAGGTTGCTCCTTTTACTTTTTTCTTTTTCAGAAAATGTGGTTGTGTTACTTGTTCATATCTTCTACTAATGTGTTCCCTATTTATATGAATCATCTGTCATGTTGCTTCATGCCCCTTTTACAGCCCCTGTTGATTTTTTGACTTATTTTGGCATCCTTTTTTTTTTTTGGCAGAGCACCTGGTAGGCAGCTTCGGCTATTTGATGTGCGGCTAAGGCAGACTGAGATTCATGCTTTTGGGTGGAAACAAGAAACCAGTGAATCCCAATCTGCATTGATTAATCAGGCATGGTCTCCCGATGGTCTGTTCTTATCATCTGGTTCAGCTGACCCTGTGATCCATATCTTTGACATCAGATATGATGGGCGTACCCCTTCTCAATCTGTGCAAGCTCACCAGAAGCGAGTATTCAAAGCTGTATGGCACCAATCACTACCACTTCTCACCTCCATATCGTCTGACCTTAACATTGGACTACACAAGATAGTCTAAGAGATTTTGTAGCATGGGCTGTTTTCACCACAAAAAGTCATTATCTAGGGTTTAGCCTCATTATGTTTATTTCATCAAGCGATGCTGTGGCCTTGAGCACTTTAAATTTCTGAAAAAGCATGTTGATCAAGAGATGATCGCATTGCTTAGGGTCTGGGGTGTATTCATTTCCAATGCGGGAGTTTTGATACTTCAGTATGATTGTAGATAATACAATCTATGCTACTGAAGGGGCAAGATATAAATTACTAAATCATTGAAGATACCTTTGAAGTTGTAGGCTTCAGCTGAGCTAATACAAGGGTTCAAATATTACATCTAGAGACGTGCTTTTTTCAGTCTCTGCATCTTGCTAGCAGGTGTATCGTGCTTTCCTGGTACATGAAGAAATATATCTATGCTTTGTGCAAGCAGGTCTAGGTGAACTTGAATCAGGCCTAGAAAAATAAACTGCAAACAGAGTAGCAGTTTCTGAATGTGTTTTTATGCTGACGATGATGCAAATATCCTTAGGAGCACATCGGTTGTAATCTGAATACTTCTTTCCTGTCTTTAGACTTTTACCGGACGTGAGGTAGTGAACAACGGTTGCCAAATGTATGTTGCGCCATGGCTATCTTGCTTCAGAAACAAGGGGCGTATCTAGATAGGCTCCCAGGAGTCTCTAAGCATGATAAAACATTAGATGAAAATCTAATAGTTGTGTCCAATGAGGTTAAGATAGTTTCTAGCAGAGAAAGGGTTATCACCCTGAGAACGGGCCCTTGTTCACCTCTAGGTGAGGGTCTATAGACTACTGCTAGTGACTGCATGTTTTATTTGTGATTATTGAGGTGGGTTCGGTTGATGAGATTTCACTTGCCTTGATGTGTGTAGGTATAGGGTTTGGGTTTTTTCCTTGGGCGCCTCAGTGAAGAGGTTTAAGGGTGTTGTACCCTATACCCTAACTCTTCTCTATAGGTCTATATCGAATTTGAAACAAAGATGTAATAAATCGGAAGAAATCTGAATTACAATGAAAGGAAATATGAATAAAAGTAAATTGCATCTTTCGGAGCAAAGTATGAATCAAGTTTTAGTAGAGCTATCCCATTTAACCAGAATTAAAGCAAAATATAAAAGAAAGTTTGGAAAAGCGGGGAGAGAGATTTGGATCTCTCTTAAGTTAAATCTTGGAAGAGTGGTGTGGGGTAATCAACAAACTAATGGGCTAGATTTAGATCTCTAAGTTGCTTTAATGGTTAAATTGGTGATAGTTGTGTGTGTGTTGTTTGTCCAACACACACACAGAGAGAGAGAGGGTGTGAACTCCATTTCTCCATTTTTCCTGAGTTTCACTTTTTCTCCTACTCCTAATTTCCCAAGATAAGGCTAGAATGAATGAAAGAACTGAAAGTCCACTAAAGTTCTCTCTTAGAGGATAATAGGCTGAGGGGCATGTTAATCAGGGGTTAGATCTAGGGAACGTGTAGGTTTTCTAAGATGTGGTTATCAGATGCCAAGTGACAACATGTGATTAAAGGAGTTTGCTTCCCTTACATCAAGCCAATGAACAGATAAAATTAGACCTAAACAAGCACAAATTGATCCAAATCTAAATTTTAATTTAGTCTACATATTCCTGTTGGATTAGTAAGTCATGTTTGTTTTCTCAAAATTGGATGCATTTAGGACGTCAAACATGGTGAGTTACTTAACTAGCTCCAATTGTAATGCAAATTGAAGGGCCTAGAGAACCAGTTTCTAGCTGAAATTTTGTCGGTGTTTTATGGATGAATAGAAAAGCTTATGGACCAAATATGGATCCGCCTTTGATTTTGGCGGACCAACACTCAAATCTGGTTCAAAATAAGTAAAATTTGGTTGAGATTTGTCTAGGCCTTAAACTTAAAAAAGTTTGTGTAACAATGCACAATTAGGTGGAAGTGGAAATGGTGTTAAAGTAATGTGGATTTTACATAAGACTAAGGTTTGACCTAAATATAATGGTTCGATCTAAGTCTAGAAATGCAATTAGGTGTAAGAGATCACTTACTTAAGCCAAAGAGTCCATCAAGGGATTCCAGGGGGTGGAGAAACTAACCTATGGGCTTCTTATATGTTATTCTTCTTAAATTATGTCATTATTTTGTATTTAGTTGCTTGTCCCATCATGTGCAATAATCTACTCTTACATTAGGTGTATTTAGTTGCTTGTCCATGGTGTTCTTGAATAGGATCCAATGATGGAGGTGATTATAAAAAATTAGCACTCAACTTCATCATATTCTACAATACTTCAGTCTTTCTGTAAATAAAAACATGATGACGATCGCTTTGGTCTGATTTTCATATGAGAAAGGAGCAAAATGAACTAAGACATTTTATTTTTAACAAAATGTAGAAGAGAAGGGAATACATATCAATTAGATTTTATCAAATGAAAAAGTTGCTAATATGTTGATCAAGTTTTCTTTATATTATCAGCTTCTTATATAAAATTGTTTTGGAAATAAATAGCTATATTTAGCTAGAGGGTAACAACTTGTCTCCTTGCTTAGCTTTCTCCCGGTTTTGATTTGCAACGGCTTCATGTTTTCCCTCTTTTATGATTTGGCATGATAGATCTCTTATCCCACTTTGGCCTTGAATGCCTTCACAAATTAACATCCCCTCACAACTTCTAGATACTCTTTGTTTTCAGAAATTCTTGAAATTAATGAAACATTTGAATTTTTGATAATTCATGTTGACCCTAAAGGACTAATTTTGATGACCATAAAATATTTTTGTAATTATTAATGAGTTTATATTGGAGCTAGTAAGTTAGCAAATGATCACCGCCCGCAGATGAAAAGTTGGGCAAGTCTCATAACAATCAATGAGGGTGCCACACTCGAGCATCATAAATTAAGTAAGCTTCCAAAATACCACCGGTCTATTATCTCCATGGGCCTAGCAAGTTTGCCGAGGATCGCTGACCATGAATGAAATATCAAGCGAGTCTCTCAAGGACCACTGATGACCCTATAGATCGTGCGAGCTTTTCAGATGCCACCGATCTGTTATCCCATGCACTGATACTTGTTGAAACTTATTAATATTAGCCCCATTGGTTTCAATTCTATTTCTTTAAAGTTTCTGATATTTTTGAAACACATGCTGTTATCATGATACTCTTAATCTTAATGACCTAAGTTGCCTATAATTTGAAAATAAGGAAAGCTAAATCAAGTTTAATTGTAATGAATAGAGAACACTTGTCTCAAATTATTTAATCTAAAAGTTTCATTGAAAAACTATCAAATTCTGAAACTTTAAATGGAATAATTAATTAAGGGGGAGAGATCATATGGAACTTGATAGCATAAATTAAAGACATCTACAAAAAGGGATAGAAAGAATACTACACATATAAAGAAATGAAAAGTGATCTTAATTCTCTCTAATAAGCCTCATTTGAAATTTATTCTGATACTTCTTGAAGCTTGCTATTTGGTTGTTACATCATGTGCTTCAATCATAAACCAAATTGAAACTCTAATATTTGATATTTTTTAGCACCATTAAAATTAATCTTAAATAGGTCTAATTTAATAAAAAAGAAGAGAGAGAAAGTTAACTATTGCTAAATCTGAAATTTTTGAAACACTTGAACCCCAAGTGGTCTAATATATTAATTTTGAATGTCAAGAGCTTTGAATTATTTTTTTCTCTTTAAGCTCTTCATTTCCCCTAAATATTGATTGGAACAAACTTGAAGTTGCTATATTTCTTTTGATATTTGATAAATTTTAGAATGCAGATTTTTGATAGGATGCTATCAAAAAGGGGAAGAGAGTAAGTTGAGTATATGCTTAATTGAATATATATTAGCTTGGATTAAAATTGAATATTTTATGAAGCATTCATGAAGAATGTTCTTAAGACATATATTTATTTACTTCATATTTTAGATAAATAAACTAATTACATAAATAAATTATTTACTTCATGAAGAAATGTAGAATGTATTTTTGGAGTGATTAATTTGTTGTATAGGGGGCTCAATGAGTTTGAGAGGTTAGAGAAGCATGGAGAAGTTTTTTAAAGAATTTTTGAAAGTTTTTGTAGTGGACGAGTCAACCCTAACATAAATGAGTCAACCCTTGAATGGCTGCAGAAAACAAAAGGAGTAAAAAGTAGCTCTTTCAAGAGTCGATCTCTGAAGATTACGAGTTGACCCTTGAAGAATTCGAGTCGAGCCATCTGCGCCTGATAATAGTAACGGCTAGTTTTTTTGTAAAACCAGAATGACCATATTCACCCTCAATGACTATTTTAGCTTCTCTAATAGATAGAAATGTCTTCCAACCAGTTGTTGAAGATATAAATGCATGGGAACACCCAAAGAAGACAAGAAGAAGAGAGAGGATCAAGAACAGTGAGTGGATAAGGTAAAAAAAAAGAAATGCAAGTCTATCACCACTTCTTGAGCTTCAACTTGAGAATCAATCTGAGAAGCGACCATTTAACTCCTTCACCCACTTCAAAGAAAGCCTCCAAATATTGAGAAAAAATTTCAACTTCCAATCTTCAAGTTCTGTGGCAACATCAAGAGCAAGCAAAAAGGAGAAAGAAGAAATGCTAAACTCTACTCACCAAAATTTCAAATTTCAAAGCAATCAAACTTGAGCTTCAACGACATCAATTCATCCTATGTGGAGGTTATATTGTATGTATTTTTTATTGTGGGATTTTTGGTGGACCAGACATTATAAAAAATCAGCTAGCTTGTAAGGTCTGGTTGAACCCATGAAACAGCTAAGTTGCGATCGATTGTCCTAAAAAATCGACTAAGTTTTGCTAAGCTTAAAAATCATTAAGGAGTTCCTAAGGGTTGGAACTCGAGGTTGGTTTAGTTGTAACAATAATACAGCTTGGTTTTGGTTGATTGCTAGAAAAAATCAACTGGTTTTGGTTATGAGCCCGAAAAATAACTGAGTTGTAATCTTATTTATAGATTATAGTAAAATTTTCAAGAGGAAAGTCTTGGAGAGTGGATGTAGGAGTTGACTTTGGCTCTAAACTACTATAAAATTTTGGTATTTGAAGTGTTTGTGCTTGTTCTTATCTTCTACATCTATGTATCAATCATTTCGCTGTGCATACTTAAACTACAAACTAGCTTTCATTAAGAATTGTTTAAGTTTGTAAAAAGTTTTGAAAAATCCAATTCACCCCTCTCTTAGTTTGTCATCTTGGGCAACAAGTGGTATTAGAGCAAGTACTTTTTATCTTTTGTAAACCTAATTGTCTAGAGCTTAAGATTCATATGGTAACCCTTGGAATACCCTTTGCTGAAGGATAGTCTTTTGTGAGGCCTCCTATTTTCAGTGAGTTTGATCACACCTATTGGAAGATTCGAATAAAAATTTTTATTCGAGCACAAAGTTATAATTTATAGAATATAATAGTACATATGCCACACACACCCACTAAAACTACAAATGAAATTTAGATTTCGAAATGCAAAAGTAAATGGGCTAATAATGAAAAGAGATTAGCTCAACTAAAAGCTAAAGTAATGAATATACTTTATTGTGCACTTAATGAAAACGAATTTAATGGAATTTGTACATATTTTTCTGCTAAGAAAATTTGGGATAAATTAGAAATAATTTATAAAGGAACCAATAATGTGAAAGATTTTTTTTAAAAAAATTAATATGCTAACACAAAACTATGAAATATTTATAATAGAATCATATGAGTCTATTTCTGAAATATTTTCAAAATTTTTAAATATTATTAATGATTTGAAATTATTAAGAAAATCATATACTAATGCCGATCTTATGAAGAAGATTCTTAGATCTTTGCTTAGATCTTAGAAAGCAAAGGTGACAGCTATTCAAGAGGTAAAAAATCTAAATGAGCTATCCTTGGTCGAGCTCTTGGGTGCCCTCATGACCTATGAGCTGAGCATGATGAACCAAGAAGAGGATAGTAATGAAGGAAAGAGAATGTTAGCATTCAAGTCCTCCAATCAGGAAGTTGGCACAATAATTGAGGAATCTAGTGCTGAAGATGAGGACCCTATCCTTAGTCACCAAAAAATTGAAAAACTTTCTGAATAAGAAGAAACTAGAAAAAAGAAGTAAAGCTTCAGCTGAGGGGAGCTGACTAAAGAAAAGAAGAAAAAGATAAGAGGAAAGAAAGCTTTGGCTAAGAAAGAGCCAAGCAAGAAAAAAAAAGAAGAGAACTTGGAGCGACAGAGAAGAATTCAGCTTCAAATAAGAAGAAGAACAAAAGGTAAACAACTTATGCTTTATGGCATGAGAAAATGAGGTAAAACCAAAATTCTATTTTGATTTTATGTCAGATTATTATAAGATGCATTTGAAGATCTTCTTTTTGAATTAAAACAATTAGGAAAGAAAAAAAAGAACTTAAAAAAATAAACTCCAAACTATATAAAGAAAAAGAACTTTTTTCAAAAGAAAAGGACCAATTAACTATGGAAAATAATGATCTGAAATTAAAAGCAGAAGATTTAAATACTGAGCTTTCAAAATTCACACATAAAGAAACGAAATTAGATATAAAAGTAACTAATTCTAATCACTCATTCATAAAATATAATTATTATTGAACAAAAGGATATTTGGCCTATTCATGTTCACTTAGAAACAATACTGTTGGAAAAAAGAAAAATGGGTTCCTAAAGGATCAATAATTACCAGTCAAGAAGGATCTAAAAGAATTTGGATACCCAAATCTAAAACTTGATTTGATCAAACCTAAATCAATACTAGAGTATTCTGATTTGAACTTGAAATTATTGTAAATGATGGAAATTAAATCATGCATATATGAAAGAAACAAAATCCTAAGATTGAACAAAATGAATTCTAAAAAATGAATGAATGAATCTGAATTTGTAAATTAGTAGAATGGATTGATTTTGATATACTTCTTTATGATGCCTAACATGCTTTAATTCATGATATTTGTACTTAATGTCTTAATACATGTTATTATGCATTGATACTTGTTGAAACTCATTAATATTAGCCCCATATTTGGTTTCAATTCTATTTCTATAAAGTTTCTAATATTTTTAAAGCAAATATGCTCTTATCATGATACCCTTAATCTTAATGACCTAAGTTTCCTATAATTTGAAAATAAGAAAAGCTAAATCAAGTTTAATTGTAATGAATAGAGAACATTTGTCTCAAAAAATTTCATCTGAAAGTCTTATTTAAAAACTATTCTCAAATTCTGAAACTTTGAATGGAATAATTAATTAAGGGGGAGAGATCATATGGAACTTGATAGCATAAATTAAAGACTTATACAAAAAAGGGGAGACAGAATGCTAAATATATATAAAAAAATAAAAAGTGATCCTAATTGTCTCCAATAAGCCTTATCTAAAATTTAAATCTAAAATTTATTCTGATACTCTAATGTGCTTCAATCATAAACCAAATTGCAACTCTAATTTTTGATATGTTTTAGCACCACTAAAATGATCTTAAATAGGTCTAATTTAATGAAAAAAAGGAGAGAAGAAAGTTAACTATTGCTAAGTCTAAAATTTTCGAAAGTCTTGAACCCCAAGTGGTGTAATATATTAATTTTGAATGTCAAAAGTTTTGAGTCATTTTTTTCTCTTGAAGCTCTTCGTTTCTCCTAAATATTGAATGGAATAAACTAGAAGTTTTTTGATAGTTGATAAATTTTAGAATGCAGCTTTTTGATGCGATCAAAAAGGAGGAGAGAGTAGGTTGAGTATATGCTTAATTGAATATATATTAGCTTGGATTAATCTAAATATTTTATGAAGCATTCATGAAGTATGTTCTTAAGGCATTTATTTATTTACTTCATATTTTACATAGATAAATTAATTATAAATAAATTCTAGAAACATAATATGCTTTATTTTGCATATACTTAAAGTTTGGTCATCATAAAAAAGGAAGAGATTGCTGACCCAATTGATTGATTTTGGTGAGGACAAAAGATTTGAGTATGATACTAATGATCTTGTGTTTTTGGAGTGATTAATTTATTGTATCAGGAGCTCAATGAGTTTGAGAGGTTAGAGAAGCATAGAGAAGTTTTGTAAAAAAATTTTGAGAGTTTCTGCAGTGGACGAGTCGATCCCTGAATGGCTACAAAAAGAAAACAGAAAGTAGTTAAAAATAGCTCTTTCACAAGTTGACCCCGAAGATCATGAGTCGACTCTTGAGGAATTCGAGTCAACCCATCTATGCCTGACAATAGTATTGACTAGTTTTTTAGAAAAACCAGAACAGGCATATTCACCCCTAACAGATATTTTAGCCTCTCTAACAGCTATAAACATCTTCCAACCAGATGTTGAAGATATAAATGCATGGAAACACCCAAAGAAGACAAGAGGAAGTGAGGGGATCAAGAAAAGTGAGTGGATAAGGCAAAAAAAAGAAATACAAGTCTATCACTACTTCTTGAGACTTGAGGATTAATCTGAGAAGTAAACATTTAACTCCTCCACTTGCTTCATGGAAAGCTTCCAAATATTGAGAGAAAAAAAAGCTTGTCTTAAAGTTACATCCATGGTGATTGAAAACTAGTTTAACCTAGCCCTCTTGAACTATCACTCAACTCTTTCAAGCGACAAAAAGGCCTTGCTCGTAAGTTTCCTTTAGGGAAGTTCTAATTTGCTTAGAATCAATCTTTTTTTTTATTTCATAGTAAAGATGGATGTACGCACGAGGGAAACCTTTTTTTTCTTATTTACTTCCTACGATTGAATATTTGAATAAGCTTTCACATAAAGATTCGACCGAACTCCTCATTCGCTTACTCTATTTTGTGCTTGAATAATTTGGAATAGGGCTGAAATCATATCGGATACTAGTATATCCATATCCATATTTGTTTTGTTTGATGAATACTGTTGCTGAAAATTGGACCCGGGGGCGACCGCTAGGCCAGAAAGGGGGAGCTCCGGTGAGAATCGGCGGTGATCGGCGGCAGTCCGTCGACGCGTGGCGTCCTCCGGGAGACCTGCAAGAAGCCGGTGGGCGGGATTTCCGGCGCCGGCCCTCCGATGCTTAAGTCAGAGAGGGCAAGTGTGAGATTGGAGATAATAGTAGAGAGTCTGGGTTTTTTGCTTTTCTTCCCCCCTTAAAATGGAGGAGTCCCCTTTTATAGAGGGGGCTGGGTTACCTGTGATGTGATGGGGCAAACTGCCTGTCGTACAATCTGGTATGGAGTGGAAATTAATGCCCGATCGTATGAGTCAGCGCTGTTACTGTTGGAGATTAGGTCGAAGTTCTCGAGTCATCGTTGAATCATGTTATCATCAGTTGTCAAGTAGGTTTGCCGTAAGGGGTTCAATGTCCGTAGACGACAGAAGCTATACGCTTTAATTGTTGAGTGAACCGGGGGTCGGAAGAGGTCATACGCTTTGATGGTTGAGTGAACCGGAGATCATCATGGCAAGCCACTCCGGGTAGGGTATCTCCCGGATGAAGCCGGCTTTGAGGAGTTTGTCGACTTCCTCAGCCGCCGCTCGTTGTCGTTCCGGAGCAGCACTCCACTTCTTTTGCCGCACTGGCTTGCAGGTTGGTTTCGTTTGGAGACGGTGGGCCGCAACCTCCGGATCTATTCCTGGCATATCAGCGGGCAACCAGGCAAAGACATCCGCATTGTTTCGCAGGAAGCTGACGAGGCGATCTCTCTCGCGATCATCGAGGCCGGAGCCGACCTGCACGGTTAGCTCGAAAAAATTTTCTTGCAAGGGAATTTGAATGAGTAGCTCACCAGGCTCGACCCGCTGCTTTTGAGGACCGACCCGTGTCTCTAGAGTTTCTGCCGTGGGCTGATCGTCTGCTGTTGAGGTCGACACTTCGGCCGGTTGATTGGTTGCGTGGGTCGCCATGTAGCACCGTCTTGCTACTGCCTGGTCCCCACGGGCTTCGCCGACTCCTTGGCTGGTGGGAAAACGCACAAGTAGGTGGCGGGTTGAGACTACGGCGCAAAGGGCGTTAAGCCCTGGTCGTCCGAGGATGGCGTTATAGGCCGAGGGCAAACGCACCACGAGAAAATTCATCTTTACGGTACTTTCCGTGGGGGCGAGTCCGACTGTGACTAGGAGGTCGATCTCGCCCTCTACTGGAACCGAGTCTCCAGTAAATCCGACCAACGGAGCGTTCATTCTCCGTAGCTGCTTTTCTGCCATCCCTATTCTAGAGTATGCCTCAAAATACAAAACATTCGCCGAGCTTTCATTATCAACTAGGACACGTTTTACATCAAACCTATTTACGACCATAGAGATGACCACAACGTCATCATGGGGAGTTTTGACTCCCTTCAGGTCCTCGTTTGAAAAGGAGATGACTTCAGAATTGTGGGGGCGCTTTGGTGGAAGCCCTTCTTTAGCTGGTTCCCCAGCTGGGGCTCCTCTTTCTATGGTGTTGATAGTGCCAACAATGGGCTTGTTGGCGTTCGGTTCTCCATGTTGTGCGGCGCCCTCTACTGGCCTCTTCTCTTCACGCCGGTTCTGCACGAACCGGTTAAGCACTCCTCGGCGGATGAGCGCCTCGATCTCGTCTCGGAGCTGGAAGTAGTCTTCCGTATCATGGCCGTGATCCCGGTGGAAGCGGCAGTACTTCTTGGGATTGCGCCAGGCCCCGGGGTCCCGCATTGGTGGCGGAGGCCGAAAATAATCCTGGCTCTGGATCTCCATGAGGATCTCAGTTCGAGGAGTGTTAAGGGGAGTGTAGTTCTCGTACCTCCCATTGGATATGCGGGGACGCGGTGGGGATCTCGGACGCGGCGGGGACCGAAGTCGGGGCGGTCCCCGCAGCCGAGGCGGACTCTTCGGGCGAGGCGAGTTTTTTGCTCGGCGTGGAGACGGGCTTTTGGGGCGGCCGCGCTCCTCGCGATGCCTCTTTTGCTTTTTGGAGGCCTGCTCGGCCCCACCTCGTCTAGAAGCAAGAGCTTCTTCAGCCTTCGCTTATTTCCGCGCCCGGACTAGCATCTCGGTGAAGTCGGCTGGGAAATTCTTCTCGATGGAGAAGAGAAACCTGTAAGACCGGGCTCCAGTCTTGAGTGTCGACATGGCTATTAACTGGTCAAGCTCACGGACCTCCCAAGTTGCGGCAGTGAAACGATCCAAGTATTCCCTCAGCGACCCCCCTCCCCTTGCTTTATATCGAGGAGGGAGTCCGAAGTCCGCCGTTGGGGTCGGCTGGCCGCAAAGTTTGCAGCGAACTGCCTGTCGAGCTGCTCAAAAGAGGAGACTGTGCTGGGTTTCAGCCCGGTGAACCAAAGCCGAGCTGCTCCTCGAAGCGTTGCTGGAAAAGCCTTGCAGAGCATGGCCTTCGAGGATCCTTGGAGTGCCATCAAGGCCCGGTAACTTTCCAGATGGTCGAGGGGGTCGGTCTTGCCATTGTAGGGCTCCACCTGTGGCATCTTGAACCTCGGCGGGACCGGCTCCTCCTCGATCTGGTGAGAGAAAGGGGACTTCGTGGTAAACTCGTAGTCGCCCTCACCTCTCCCCCTCTTCCCATTGAGCGCTTCAATCTGGAGCTCTAGCTTCTCGACTTTTTTGGCGAGTTCATCATTCCGAGGGATTGCCACGGTGGTCTGTTCGGGTGCGGGTTGTTCTAGGACTGATTCAACCTTTGACGGTTGTGGCCAGTCGCCTGGACCCCTCGCTAGGGGCTCCCTCCAGGAGAATGGCCGGGGGGAACCCTGGTAGCGGCACCGCTCTTCACCGTTGGCCCTTGAAGAGGCGTGGAGATCGCAGCCTTGGGGGGCCGGTCCACTTGGAGGGGGCACCGGTTGGACCAGGGCCTGAGGAAGCGGTGCTGCTGGGACGCCCTCGGGTTGCAAGTTTTGGACAGCGGTGGCCAAAGCCTGTACCTGTTGCACTAGGGCATCAAACTGCTCCGGCCGAACTTGCGGGGTCGAATTGGCCGGAGGTGGCGAGTTCTGGACAGAATGTCCAGCACTAGTTGGAGGACGTCGGGAGACATTTGAAGCTCCCTTACTTCTCAGCTTCATGGCCGCGACTCGGGCCCTTCCTCTAGCGCTATCTGTTGCGGGGACGGCATTCTGCCGGAGCCTCACACAACAGCTTAGCCCACATTAAGCTAGCAGAGAAAGAGGACCGCGTTCCTCCCGAGGTATTGTCCGCTTTGGGGGTCGAACGTACCCGGAGCCCTCCTCACGGTTTTGTCCCACAAAAGGGCCCTCGAGAGGAAAGGATTTCCACCCCCCATTTAAGGCACGGAACCTTTCCGCTACTAGCCGATGTGGGACTAAATTCAAGGCCCCTCCCCCCCACAACAAATACAAATACAGATGTTAGTCGGATGCAAAAATTTATATCCATATTCATTTTATACGAATACGGATACAAATCGGATATTGGAATTATGGATATAAATACGGATATAAAGTGGATAATTAAATTTTATGACCATAAATTAAAGTTATTACTACATAGATGATAAATCAAATTAATAGCATATTAATATAGCCATTTATTTTTCTTAAAAATTTTAAATGCTATATAAAATTAAATAAAGTTATAAATGAAATTAGATTTTCGGATACAGATAGAATACTTATCTATCTATATCTATATATATTTTTCTTTGACGGTATGGATATTAATCAAATACTTAAATTTCTATTTATATTTAAATAGTTTTATATATAAAAATAAATTTGGATAGATATTATTGGTTTACTTTTATTTCTATTTGGAGGCCAATATCACTTCAATTTGGTCAGGTTCGTTGGAAACCTGAACCAAATGGCAGCTGGGCATGCGAGGGCTTTCGGCTCTCCATCGATCTGGCCCTCACGCCTCTTATCTTATTATCCATCCGCTCGCGTACCTACGTCCCCTGCGGCACGCAAGGCACCGCGGACGCGAGGCAAATATTCGCAACCCACCCTAAAGAGGAGGCCCAGTTCCGCCGCATCGGCCGAAGTACACCCCCCACCCCCACCCCCACCCCCACCCCCCAGAAGAAAATTTCGCGGCTTGGGTTGAGGAGCTCTGGAGGGGAACATCTCTCTGTGGCCTCTTCCCTCCCTTCCCACGAATCCAATCAACTTTTGTTGCAAATAAAGATCATGTCTTCGGGAAATCAAGGTTTTGTGCTGCAAAATCTCATCTGTTTCCTCTATTATTTTTCTCTTTTTTTATGGGATTTGACGAATTTCTTATTTTCTTTTGTTTCTCTGTGTCATTTGTTCCCCAATTTATGTTCTTTGCTTACGGTTCACGATTTTGGAGACATCCACTTGGCGGGCCATGGAAATATTATCGTTTTCTTGCAGTGTAGAACATGAGATCAAGATGAAATTGGATGTTATGGTTAGAAAGAGAAATATGGATTATACGGATAGCTTAATCTAATGTCTGTGAGATGCCTGAGAGATAATACAAAGGGGAAGTTACTGTTGAGTCTGACTGGAAGATGATAAATAGAATGTTAATAGTCAAGATAGATTATGTGGTTGAGCCCACGGGGTTTTTAACTAAGGAATTCCGGTATTATCTGATGCATTGGACAAAAGCTACATGCTGTGGAGCCATTTTCTTTATTTATAGCATGATATGTTTCTTTACCTAGTTTAGGGAGTATAAGGGATATTTCACACAGGCTTCAAAGAGGCCATCTGGCAGGTTGGGTCAAGGTGGCCCAAAAATAATAAATTATGAAAACAAAAAAAAATAATGAAAATTTTTGAAAAATTCAGAGATGATAAATTATAAAAAACATAAAATTCATTGAGAAATCCTAAAGAAGTGGCTATAATTCAACAAATAAAACATGATGCATCAAATAAGATGTATTAATTAACCGGTAAGTATCAATTTGGCAATATCCAGTTGTTGCCGTTGGGGACCGGTTTGTCCTATGTGCCGAGAGGAGAGATGCTGGAGTGCTCAACAACGAGCTGCTCGAGTCGTACAGGGTTGCGATTCAGAGTCGAAGGTTGCAGTCAGAGTCATGGTCTGCAATTGAGCTCCGACCTGAAGCAGCAAAGGCGAAGAAATTCTCTTGCTACAGTTTGTCTAGCAAGGATCCTCCGATGCTTGAGTCAGGACGATACACAGAGAACAGAGGAGGTTCTCAGTGGTTTGTCAGGGCACACGAGCACTTACTTGGAAGGTCCCTTGAGAGTGGATTGTATAGACGAAGGTGAGTGCTTATCGCCTAAGATTTCGGGTATGTGGGTTGGCCGAGGTTGGCAGGCCTCCACATGTTTCGGAAATTAGGCGCTAGCATTTTGCACGCGGATTGTGTCGTGCCCATTTAGCTGGCGTAATTTCAGAAGCCACACGAAATTATGGCCGAGGTGGCGTCAGCTGTAGGGGTTTTTTGAAATTCGAAATTAGCCGCATGTTTTTAGGTTTGCCACATGGCGGGCTCGTGTCAGGCTATGGTTGGTTGGCCCTTTGTGTGAGCTGTGGTCGGTTTTGAAGCACATCACTTGCCCCCCTTCCATTGTCGAGCCAAGCCTGTTGGCTCGGGCTGAGGAAGAAGTTTCGTTAGTAGGGCCGACCAACGCAGATTGCTTGCAACACCAGGTGATGATCAGGGCCATTTTTTCGTAGCCGTTCTTTCAATATCAGCATAAAGATTTCTCATATTTTATATTTATGAGAGGTGTGGCCGTTCTTGTCATTTCGAAAGCGTCGTAATTATAGAAGGGATGTCTGCAGGTTGAATAGGCATTTGAAGTTCGATGATTATCTGGAAGGTCGCTCGAGGGTGAACATATGGACGACATCCGAAGTTGGTGAGGTGCCGTATCGGTATGGGTCACCGAAGTCTTCTATAAATAGAACGGGCGACTGCTACAACCCTTCTACCTTTTTTTTTGGCTCCAAAACTTAGAGAGAAAAAGGGCAAGCATAGGGTTTGTGCGGCTGTTCCTTTTGTGCTTCCGTACCGAAATCTCTCTTCTTCATTCTCTACCCAGGCTTTTCTATGGTTTTCAGGTTCTGCACTTTTGATTTGTTTTGAGTCTTCTACTTTTCTCTCACTTTCTTTTATCCTTCTTTTGCTTGTTGTTCATGTTTTCATCCGTTGGAGGTTGGTCTTCCAATGCCAAAGTGATGAGTTAGGATTTGCCCGATCGGACCTCTGTGGCCTTAGGAGGAACTCATACCAAGGAGGCCTCAGGTCCAGATACTGAAATGAGCATTTTGGGGGAATCCGACCTTGATTGGATTTGAACTATTTTCTATTTCTTAAAATTTTACTATTGAGCTGCCTGGTCCTTTGGATCGGGTGACTTCGATTGGGGAGAATCAGATCGCTTTGTATGAGGAATCTCTGAAGGTGGGGCTGAGGCTTCCGATCCCATTGGTTATTGCCGAGTTAGCTCAATATCAACTCATCCTGGCTCAGCTCATGCCCAATGTCTGGAGGATGATAGTCAGTTTTTCTTACTTCGTTCGCTTTCAAGGAATTGTCCCTACTGTGGGGATGTTCTGAGCTTTTTTTTCAAGTGAAGGCTTACCCTCGAAATCAAGGGTGGTGGTACCTTTTCTATAGGAAGAGTTACAATATCCTTCCTTCGGATCTTTTGTTCTTTCATGGTTGGAAGGGCCAATTTTTTTTAATGACCTTTGCGACTTTCTGGGGCTTCTCAACACGGTGGAGGATATTCGGGAAGCGGGCATTAACCTTTTTCCTTTCTTATTGGATGAAGAGCAGGAGTCGATTGACACCTTTTCTTCTCTACAGTGATCGCATTTTTTAGGTGAGCGATCCCCTTGGCCTTCCTCTTGACGTGGGCTCCTTCCTCATTGACGGCCTGCTGCATCCCTTGGAGCCATGCCGCCCTTGCGCCCAGCGCGGCCTCGGTGGATTCAGCCCTAGCTCTGAGGAGGCAAGCCCCTATCTCCACCTCTCTCTTCTCCGCCATTGCATGCTCCTTGGCGCTGGCCTGTTCCGCTGGTTGGCGACCTCCGATCTTCGTTGGTAGGAGTGGATGACCTCGATGAGCACCCAACTGGCGTACATCCCTTGTGTATATGAAGAGAAAAACAATCATTCCTAAAAAGAAAGAGAGAAGGGAGGATAGGGTCAACCTCATTACCTTGGTGGCAGTTTGGCATGATGAGGTGAGCACTTTCTCCAGCGGCCTTTTGCGCAACTCGTCTTCGTCCTCAAGGAGCATGAACCCCTGGATCGTATCCCACATGATGCGGGGATCGCCCCGACGAAGTTCTGAATTGGAGGTTCTCATGGACCAATTTGGGCAGAAGACCTTAGCTTCGCTCTCCGCGGGGCAGGCTGTAATCAAGACATATACGCTTGAGTGCCCTCGTGGCCAGGGCAAGTGAGGAGCAGCAGCATTTGGGGTAGGTACAAAAACAAGAGGCCCTTTAGGATGGGCCACCGAAGGGGGGTTTGCATCCGTCGCAGTCAATGAAGTAGGGAAAGCTTTCGGAGATGTTGCAAAAATCAGAGCAGTAGCAAGGGTGACCACCAGAGTGGACTCAGAGATATCGGTGGGGAGAGCTCCCTGGTCAGCCCTCGTGGCCGGAGACTGCATAGAGACGGAAGGGACATCGATCACCTCCACCCCTGGCGATCCTCCTCTAGTGGGCCTCTTGGCTCTAGCGAGAGAACTCGATGTGACAGAGGGTCCAGCCTTGACGGCAAATGAGCCTGCCGTCGCCCTCCTCTTGCTCGAGGAGGGACTGACCTCTTCAGACCTCTTCCTCAAAGAACTGAAAAGCTCATTCACCTCAAGCTTCATTGTTGCAAGCACGAAGAAAGATCAAGTCAATCAATAGAACAACATCAATAAAAGACAAAGTGAGGCAACTAAGTCAATCAGTAAAGCGACATGATGACATCGATAAAAGACAGTAAGGCAAGGAAGTATATCGATTGTGGAAGCAGGGCTCAAGCCGGCATTTACCAAAGCCGACTCCTGGAGCAGCTCGGTCAAAGTTGGGGTCCTCAATTGGTGAAGAGTGTTAAACGACTCCTGCTTTTCATCTGAAAAGAAAGGGAAAAGGCTTAACACCCGCTTTTCGAGTATCCTCCATTGTGTTAGGAAGCCCCAGGAAGTTGCAGAGGTTACAAAGAAAAGTTGGCCCTTCCAACTGTGAATTGATGAAGGACCTGAAGGAAGGACATTGCAACCCTTTCTATAGGAAAGATATCACCACCCTTTATTTTGAGGGTGAGCTTTTACTTGGAAAGAAAGCTCGGAACATCCTCGCAGTAGGGACGATTCTTAGGAGTCGAGTGAAGCAAAAGAAACTATTATCCTCTAAGCATTGGGGACGAGCTGAGCCGGAACGAGTTGATATTGAGCCAACAACTTGGCAATAACCAATGGGATTGGGAGCCTCAGCCCTGCCTTTAGAGATTCCTTGTATAAGGCGATCTAATTCTCTCCGGACGAAGTCATCCCATCCAAGGGACCAGGCGGCTCAAGAGTAAAATTTTGAGGAATAGAAAACATAGTTTGAATTCGATCAAGGTTGGATTTTCCCAAGATGCTCTTTTCGGTATCCGAACCTAGGCCTCCTCGGGTTGGGTTTCTTCGAGGCCACAGAGGCCGGTCGGACAGACCAGAGGCCAGTCGGACAGACCCTGACCTACCCCTTTGGCATTGGAAGACCAGCTTCTGGCGAATGAATCCATGAGCAACAAGCAAAAGAAGGATAAAAGGAGGCGAGAGGAAGGGAGAAGACTCAAAACAAATTGAAAGTGTAGAACTACCCACTGAGAACTAGATAAAAGCCCGGGCAGAGAACAAAGAAGAGAGATCTTGGTACAGGAGGCACAAAAGGAGTGGCCGCACAAACCCTACACTTCTCTTTTTCTTTAAGTTTTGGATTTGGAAGGGATGAGGTATAAGGGTTGTGGCAACCCCCCACTCTATTTATAGAAGACTTAGGCGACCCATACCGATACGACGCCTTAGCAACTTTGGCTAGGTGTCGTCCATTTGTTCGCCCTCAGGCAACCTCCCAGATAGTCGTCGGACCTCAAATGTCTATTCAGCTTGCAGAAATCCCTTCCATAATTACGACGCTTCGGAAACGACAAGAATGACCACACCTCTCATAAATATAAAATTTAGAAAATCTCCGCACTGATATTGAAAGAATGACTAAGGAAAAGCGGTCCCGATGATCACCTGGCATTGCGAGCAATCTGCATTGTCAACCCTACTGACGAACTACTTCGCAACCCGAGCCAGCGGGCTTGGCTCGGCTATGGAAGTGGGGGGCAAGTTGTGTTTCGAAACCGGCCATAGCTCACACGAAGGGCCGGCCAACCATACCCTGCCATGAATTGATAACTAAAGCCCGTCATGTGGCAAACCTAAAAGCGTGCGGTTGACTTCAAATTTCAAAAAACCTCTACAGCTGGTGACACCTCGGCCGTAATTTCGAGAGACTTCTGAAATCACACCAGCTAAACAGGCAAAATACAATCTGCATGCGAAACTCCAGCACTTGATTTTTGGAACGTGCGGAGGCTTGCCAATCCCGGCCGACCCTCGTGCCCAAATTTTTAGGCGACAGGCTCTCACCTTCGCCTATACAATCTACTCTCAGGAGGACCTTCCAGGTAAGTGCTCGCATACCTTGACAGACCACTAAGAATGTTCTCTGTTCCTTGGGTATCATCTTGATTTAGGCATCGGAGGGTCGCCCGCCAGATACACTCTGGTAAGAGAACTTCTTCGTCTTTGCTGTTTCAGGTCGGAGCTTGATCACAGATCAGGATCCTGGCTGCAACCTTCCACTTTGAATCGCAACCTTGCATGACTCGAGTAGCTCCTCACCGAGCACTCTAGCATCTCTCTCGCTTGGCACCTGGGATAGGCCGGTCCTCAGTGGCAAAGCCAGTAATAATTTATAAATCAATCTCATCTTTGGCAGCCAAACATGATGCAAAATTTTAATATAGGTGCCTCGGTAACGCTGCATAAGCAGGTTGTTTTGGGGGGTTTCTTTAAAACAGTGGTTTGCATAAATTATTCTGAATATATTGGAGAGTATAGGAAGCAGGGATGCAAATGGGCAAAATCAGCTGTTTCACTGGAACAAATGAATATATAATTTGACCTTTAATCCGACTCAAGTTATAGAGAACTTATTTGATTGAGAGAGAGGTAGGTTTTTTGGAAGTCGGTTTTGAAGGAAGAATTTATGGTTTATAACGTTAACTGAAATTTCAAACTTTGATGGGCCAAGTCTGGATGTGATTATCAAGTCTTGAACTTTCTTTGCTCACCTTTTTTTTGGAATGTGTAGGTTTAAGATAGAAATATTTTGGCAGAAATGTTTTGGAGTTTTAATGTGGATCCTAGTTGTCATGCAAAGCAAGCTCCACACTAGGTACATGCTCTATACATTTTATCTGCAGAATGGGTTTTACTCAAATCTGAAACTTGGGCGCTGAAACATTGACCCCATAGATTTTCAGACTCTTTGGTTATATATAATGACAATTTACTATGAAGCTGAGCACAACCTAATTATACCTCTTGTTTTTAGAAAATAGGAGTGCCATTGGAAGATGAGGCGAGGAGTGATGGATTATTGCACCATTGCTGCTGTTCATAATTTGGGCAATGCAGAGTCAGATAGGAGTTGGGTATCTAAATTATGCCCACTAAGTTTGCAGGTCTATGTACTTTATTTTTTGGCTTGACTTGGTGTGCCACAATCATTAAAGACCTCTCCTTTTTCTTATGTGTCTTACCATAACTTATGGACTAAGCCTTTGGCACTGCTTGTGGGTAGTGGGAGTTGTGACTCATTGGTGGTTGTTTGATGCAACCTAATTTCTGCAAAGCTCTTTTTTTTTTAAAGAAAAAAATGGAAATCTGATATTATTGCACTCTCTGGTAGATTTTCCTAAACATTGTGATTATTGAATAATCTAAAATTATACCTTTTGTGTAATTTTTAAATTCTAAAATAGTATTTTCTTGTTGTACGCCCATGTGTTTGATGGGATTTTTTCCTTCCTTTGGAGCTTTGCTTTCTGGCTTCATTGTCTGTGCTCTCCTTTGCCACTTGCATTCTATTGTGTAACTTTGTCTTCAAATTTTATGTGACACAAAACACTTCTCCAAATGAAAAATTGCAAAAGAAAAAGGGAAAGAAAGAGGGATCACTATCTTTCCAATGGATAACTCCTATAGTTTGGACACTGATAAAATTTGTTGGTTGTTATAGTCAGGTCAATTTTGTATGATGAACTAGAATGTCCAGTCGTTGATTTTAACTTTCCACTGTTCTACTTCTTCCAGATGACAAATCTAGTTCAGGTGAAAACAAAAGCTCCAAAACTGAAGCATCATCTGCCTCGCAGCAACCAGGACGTCACAGGACTGCTTCAACAGGAACAGCTGGGCTCCCCACAAATCCTTTTGACCTGTCTACAATGACTGATCTGCTTAATGTAATTATCTTTACAAAACAAGCTTTTGGTTGGACTAGTTCACATTAGACCACTTAGAGATATGTCAAGTAGTGTATAGTGATGAAAGTGTTCTATAATAAACTGTATTTTTTGCACTTATTGAAGCATAATGGTAATTGTTATTTGATAGATGATCATTCTTGGTGGCAAGATGGTTTAGAATGTCTACATGTTTACCAAGGAATTAGTAATAAAAAAAATAATATGGATGGAAAATGGTTTGTCGATTATTAGGGTGAGAAAGTGGCTGGAGCCCATAAGAGATAAAAAGGGGGTGGCCAGCTGGCAACTCTCTTACGAGGGTATTGTCCATGGATAGAGGAAGAAGGGAAAGAGAAGGTTTTATAAGTTGGACGGAATTAATCCTTTTCAATCAAAATAGACTAGTTTTGATGAGGACCAATCTGTAATTTGGGGTGGCAATCGGGTCCGATCGGGTCAGATATGGGTCCGGTTGGATGCAGGTCGGGTCAAGAATTCATCAATCCAAACCCAACTTGTTTATTGAATAGGTCAAAATTTCAAATCTGTATCCGACTTTTTTATTAAATAGGTAAGTCGACCCAACCCATATAACCCATTTATTAAATAGGTTAAATAGGTTAAATGGATTTTTGATGGGTTAAATGGCTTTAAACAGGTTAGATAGGTTAAGCATGTCGGGTTAGACATGTTAGAAACAGGTTAAGTAAGTTTCAAATAGGTTAAATAGGTTTTAAATAGGTTAAACGGGTCGGTTCATAACCCGACTTCATTATTAATTGGGTCAAAACGGGTTAAATGGATCAAACCCATTTATGTCACACCCAAACCTTCTTAAAGTGGTTTGTTCGCGGGTTGGGTTAACAGGTTGGGTCATAAATTGCCACTCTTATTTGTAATGGACCCCTAGTTTGGGTTTCATTCAATTCTCAATAGAAACTAATCATGGATAATTTATTTTTTCCCATATTTTGCCTGTAGGTTTTTGGTTTGTTTCTTGATTTTGTTAAGTTATCTGAGTGAATCTGTTGACTGTGGGCCATCTTTTATATTCTTAAGGATTGTGGCTCACAATAATTTCTTTGTCAATTACTCCTTTTAGTAATTTTTAAGACAATTGTAGCCTTATCAGCTATATTCTTGAGAATACCTAAAGAAATTTATAGATATATATCTTCCTAAGCCGCAGAAAATACTACTTCAGTATATCTATCTATATATATATATATTTGTAATTAATCAAAAACTATTGAGAATACGAAAGAGGGAATGTGAAGGCTATGATTTGCTCATGTAATTGGTTTTACTAAGAAATGTAAGTATGAGATATAAAATGAATTTTTTTATCCCTCCAAAAATCTGGATCGTTAGTTGCATAAAAGTCCTACTTTTAATTCATTAATGACATCTTTAGCCTTAAAGAGTCAATTTACTTTAGGATTAAATATAGACTTGTTGCAACTCTTGAGAACATTGAAAACAATGTTGGAAAACTTAGTCTTTTTCCCAGTAGTTTTGGCGGTTTTCTTTTGATTTTTGGTAGATTTGGTTGAAAACTCTGAGAATAAAAATATCAAGTAAAATTCAAAGAACGAAAAAACAAAGTTGTGAAAATAAATTTGATGTCTTTTAATGTATTTTTGGGCCAAGGTCTGCGGAACCGTCCCGAACCGCTCGGTTCGGGGCATCCTGGGCCATACTGGTGGCGGACCGGGACGGTTCTGCCATTAAAACCGAGATGCCTTACCGGAGGGGAAGGAGGAAAAGAGAGAGAGTGGGGAAGGGAGGCAGAGGCCGGCCGGGGCCTGCCGACGGAGGTCGAGCCTCCGCTTGGAGGAGGTGGAGGCCGGGGAGACGTGGAGGCGGGGCTCCTCCTTCGGGCTCCTTTTATTTTTGCTTTTTTTAAGTTAAAAAAAATTAAGTTGGCAATGGGTTTGCTGACTTCAACTTAAAAAAATCAAAAATAAAAGGGGCGCCATTTGGGCCCTTGTTTCGAACGAAATGTTCGAAATAGGGGCCCGGAGGGGGAGCCTCTCCTCCACGTCTCTCCGGCCTCCGCCTTCGTGTGGAGGCTCTTCGGCTTCCGCCGGCCGTCGCTGGCTGACCTCTGTCTTCCCTCCTCTCCCACTCCCTCCCTCCCTTGCTCTCTTTTCCTCTCTCGTTCTCCCTTTTCCCCGCCGTAGAAAATGTGTCGGTATGGGCTCAACACGGCACAATACGGGCCCATATTGACTCGTCCCGCCGGGCAACTGGTACGGTTCCCAGTATTGGTTCTGCCGTCTTTGATTTGGGCACTTAGATATTTCATTTTATTAGTGTGAGGAGACTCAAAAATATTAGTATAAAATGTAATGTCAAATAAAACGATATAATATATCATTTTATTCTTTGATAGAAAACGTAAATGAATATCAATATTTGGGCTTTAGAATAGCGAAATCTATGTTAGAAACTTTGTTTTCTTCTAAATCTCCTTGCACGTAATATCTTGTAAATTGTTTTTAAAACCCACAAAATCAAAGTTTGTTCTAGATAAAATTTTTCCAAGATTCAAAGAAAATGAAGATTGATTAAGGGTGGCATATATAATTTTTACAATAATTTGGCTCCACAGTTTAAGACTCATCCAAAGATATGAAATGGACTTTAATTTTCTTATTGATTCTGAGTGAAGCCCTAAGATTTTGTTTTTGGAGTTCTGAGCAAAAACTTCAAATCCTGATTAGCTGAATCTACGAGAAGGTTATCCTTTTTTCTTGTTCAAGAGACTTTTTGGGGTTTATGATAGATGCTGTTAGAAGAATAAGGTGAGGTATACACTGAGGAGATCTAGCCTTCCCCTTTCTCATGAGCATTTATAAGATCTGAGCTTGAATTTAAGAGAACTAATCTCAAACATTATGAAAAGCTAAAGGAGCTATAACTAATTGTAGTCTAATTTTCAAAGAGTATAATTTGACATCAAGCTTGCAGTTGTGTGCGTTTCACTCTTACAGGTATTTATGTAATTGTATACTGGATGATTAAATTTATCAAACAATAACAAAATATTTCATACTTTAAATTGATGTGATGCACAAATCCCTTAGCAATTTCATTGGTTTTTAAAATATTTTAAAGGCTTCAACAACTTCAGCCCTTTAGTCTGAGACCCTGAAATATTTATAATACTCAGTTTCTTGGATTGCTTTATTTTTTCCCTATGTTCTATAGATCAAAAATTTCAAACTCAGTTTGGAACTCCAAATCTTGGCATGTTTGACCAAAGTCCAAACCCAAACTCGGTTGTTGAACCTTGCGAAAATGAGGACAGGTATTGGAGAGTAAGAAGCAGATAAAGACAGAAGGGAGGGAGAGAGAAGAAGTGGAAAAGGAGGATAAGTAGGAAAGATAAAAAAATAAATGAAGTGGAAGCGAAAACAATTGGAGAAATAGAGGATATAAAAAACAATTGGTGAAGACATTTATTCAACCTTGGGTTTAGGTGACATTTTTTGAGAGGGAAAGGTGGGTAGTTTTCTTTGCCCATTACTCTTTATGGCTTAAGTTTTATGCCTAGGCTGTTTTCCCTTTATGCTTTTCTCAGCCCGATAGTGACTAGTTAAACAATGGGGATAGTTGTTGAGTTCAAATGAACCCAATAGTGGCTGTCAAAAGACAAGGATTGATGAAAACTATCAAAAGTAATTTGGGTGGTGTTGGAACCCTGAACTTTCATTTGTAACCTGGCCTCGAAATCTACCTAAACTTGGTTGGACATGTTCTAGTATATTGTATCTGGAAATTAAAAATTTTCAACATGTTTAAAATTTTATAGGATCCGACTAATGTTGCTAATCATCTTGATATTTTCACCATTGTAGCCTTACTCAAGAGCCATATGCATACTTTGTTGTTGGTTTAAATGGATCACTAGTAATACATTTCAACTTATCATTTACTCATTCTCTGTTCTCAATCATTCATTTAATTGTCATACAATCAGCTCTTTCGTTATTGCCATTTATAATCTTCCTTGTGCTGTGATCTTTATCTTGACTCTATGGCTACTAATCAATTTGACACATATAACTTATAAATGAATAAATTATAAGTAACGCATATTATGTCTAGTTAATAACTCTCAGTGAGTTGGTGATTGACGATATCTTGTGGCAACTTGTGAGAGGAATGTGAATGATATTTATGTGCATTATTTTGGCAATCTCTTGCTACTACAATTTTGTTCTTATAGTTTTATTGGTTTCTGAAACGATGACTTCAAATCCTCCACATCAACATGCTTAGTCTTGTAATGTCATGGGTAATTCTTCACATTTTATGATGAATGCAGGATCCAACTATAAAAGAAATGGCGGAACAAATTGCAAGGGATCCTGTTTTCAATCAGATGGCTGAACAACTTCAGAAAAGTGTCCATGGTGCAGGGCAAGAGGGTCCTCCCCAGTTCGATCCCCAACAATATATTTCAAACATGCAACAGATCATGCAAAATCCTCAGTTTATGACAATGGCTGAGCAGCTTGGAAGTGCTTTAATGCAGGTAAAATGATATTATACTATATTGTATATGTGGTATGCATAGTAATTCCAAATTTGGTTGTTTGAAGCATGCTATTAGTCAACTGATAACTTGTTTCTGTATATTAACATTTAACAGGATCCTTCTATGACCTCCATGTTTGAAAATTTGACTAATCCATCTCATAAAGAACAAATTGAAGAACGGATGGCACGCATTAAGGATGACCCATCATTGAAGCCAATTCTTGATGAGATAGAGACTGGAGGTCCAGCTACAATGATGAAGTATCCTATGCTAAAAAACCACCGCAAATTGTGTTGGAAATATGTCCACCATTTTCATTAGTATTTATTTGTCATAGGTATTGGAATGATCCTGAAGTTCTACAAAAGCTTGGTCAAGCAATGGGAATTGGATCTTCAGGAGAGACTGCAACTTCTACCGAGCTTTCTGGACCTGAAGAAGCAGAGGAAGAAGGTGGTTATGAAGATGAATCTGCTGTTCATCACATGGCCAGTATTGGTGATGTTGAGGTATTTGAAATTAGTAATGAAAATTTGGAATTTCCTTTTATTTTGTATGGTCTTGGTAAATTTAGAAGACACTGGTCAAAAGCTTGTGAAATAATGATGCATCAAGCTGTTACACATAAGGATACATTTAAATTTTGGGACAGATGTGTTTGGTTTAAACTAACTACATGTATTAAACATTGTAAAGCCAGTGCTTGAATGTTGGAAAAATAGTAGATACTATCAACTTGATTTATTTTGAATTCTTAGTTCTCTTACCTCTTTTTCCTTGTTTTACTTCTATATATTGCAATGCTTTAGTGCTAAAATGCAGAACACCTTATCCAGAATAAGAATTGAGTTTTTTTCCGGTCATATTATACATTGTCTAACATACAAAACCAAGGTTGTATCTTTATTGTGGATAAATTACTTAAAAAGTTTTCATTAATAAGAAAATTGTTAGTCATGATCTTCCAGACCTTTGTTTGAAAGAATTGAAAAATAAGATGTTTTGGCCTAAGATGTGACAAACTGTGTAAGTTGTTCATTTAATTCTGTCATGAATTTTGACATGATAATGTAGTCATGTCATTTATGCTTTGAGAAACAATAAATCCATCCCCATAGAATATAGCATTTTAAATATTGTGTATAATGACCAACAGTGAAGACTCAAAATTTGATAGCCTCTCCTGTTTTTAGGCTCAAATCCTATCAATGGGTTTCTATCCCATGCACTTATGGATGGAAGAGAGAAATAGAGACAGTCCACTCAATTGTATTTCAGATTTTGCTATACCTCTCTTATTCCTATGTATTTGGATGTCAATGTATCTCTAGTTCTTTGGTGCCAAAATGCATGATCTCCATCGAGATTGGTAATTGCCATTGCATCAAGCAATGTCCAGGACAAAATGCTTCACTAACAATTGTTTATTCAAACTACTCTTCATAATTGAAAAAGCAATGAACCACTTAGTGTTGTCCTTGGGTCTAGGTGTTATATGTCATGATGAATCCTTCTCTCTCTCTCTCTCTCTCAGGGAGGCATGCCTATCATATACGAATTAATCTTTATGATGAATTATATGTGTAGGTAAATGCTTCTTTTTTATTTTGAGTGCTATCTTCTTGGGTTTTGTTTGTAAAAAATGAATGTTTATGCCTGTGTGGTGATATATTTATGCATATTTTACATGTATAATATGATCTTACTTTTTATCCATATATTCTGCTATTTTTCTGTATTTTCATTTCTTATTCCAAGCTTCCATTGGATGTTGGCTTGTAATGTACAGAGAACTTTTCTGGCTCATTTCTCTTCATTGAACTAAAATATGCTTTAGTTTAATGCATGAGTCTTGAATATATATTTTTCTTTTCTTTATAGTGCTTGAAGAAAGCCTTGGAAGATGGCGGGGACAAGGATGAAGAAGATTCCGAGGGAAGAAGGGCTCTGCATTTTGCTTGTGGTTACGGTGAGGTATGATGTATATTTTTGATATTTTACCTTATTTATCAGACTAGTACTTCCTAGAAGGGAAAAGCTATGAGGTCCAAACCAGTTACCAGACGGCTTGCCAATCCACGGGTGCTTTACGAATAGCCCAACCTTCTGTCAATTACACCTAACCGCTATGAGTTTCAATACCCTCTCGCCACAGCAGTTTGGGAACCAGTATGATATCTGGTTGGGCCCTGTAGCAAAACTCTTCCTAGATTAAGTTCTTGTATTTGTTCATGGAGTAAATTCTCTTTGTTATTAATGCTCCTAAATTTTGGTGTACAGTGCATTTTGTTTTTTATGTTTCATGCTCGAGCATGTTTGAGTTCTCATATAACCTAGATTCATTATCCTTGCCGAGTTATCATTTTCAGGCACATTTAATAGGCTTGCACTTAAACTTTGGATTCTTCTAATTCTTCCTAATGAAGAACATTAGAGGAAAGAATTCCTGGAACACTAAAACCAATTCTTGAAGACTCCTTTATTGCTGCTTGTGACCACTATATTACAGAAACATTACAAGATATTTGGCATTTAGGTAAAGAGAGGAATTTTATTGATAATTTACATATGCCCTTGGTATCCATATGGATATATATATATTTGATGCATCAGCTGCATGCATAAGGTCAAAGTTCTATTACTTAATAATAATCTGGCATATAAATGGTAATATGCTTTATGGATTCCTCAGAGACCAGTCCATCCGTTAATGTGCATGCGTATGTGTGTCCATGCAGGCACGTGTGGGTGGAAGTGCATGTGTGCTTGTGCGAGTGCATGAGACAAGGCTTTTTATATGACTTAATAATCTAGCAACTTTGTATCAAAAAAAAAAAATCTAGCAACTAAATGATAATGCACTGTGTATTTCTACGAGATCTGTCCCTTGCTTAGAGTATGCTTGTGGGTGTATATGTGGGTGGGTGGGTGCGTGTGTTAGCATGAGAGCACAGGACGAGGCTTCTTTTTTGTGATTTAATCTGTCATATAAATGATAATACACTGTTAGTTTCTATGAGATCTGTCCGTTGGTTAGTATGAGTGACAGATGAAATTTGTTTATATTGATTTTTTGCTTTGATCAATAAATTTGAACTATGTTTATGCATCTATGATCCTATTTATTCACCATGTATTGATGTCAATATTCAAATAGGTTGGAGAGGCTGATTTGTACCCGACATAAGTAATGATGCATCAAATGTTAGGATATCATTTCTTGTTTTGGGGATGATTTAGAGCTTATCCAGCTATGGCTATCCCCTAGTTCATTCAACTAGATATGCTTTTTTGATTACAAGTGGGGCATACAAGCATCTATGTGAACGATTGGATTATTTAGAAAGGATATAGAAGGAAGGGTTAGCAGGATGATATTAATGACTTCTAATATTAAAAGGAAACTTCTCCAGTATCTCTGTTCATGAGGCTCTACTTCATGCACATCCAATTTTCAGTACCTATTTGAATATTCTTTTGTTCCCCCACCTGCATATTTCCAGCACTGCATCTCAGATGCAGTGGTAGCATAGGGTTTATGTTAACCACAAGGTCAAGGGTTCAAACCCCTCCTTTAATGTTTGTTGTTTATTCTTTTTAAAAAAAACATGTGCTTTGCACATCCCACAATCTAGTAATGGAAAAACAAAACAGTGTAATGGTGTTCAAGGTTGAAAGACTGCCATCACTGATGGAGCTCTGAGGAGTGTACAACTCAGAATAAATGAACTAGGAACCAAGGAATTGTAAAATAGAGGATATTCATCACTTTTGAAGATCAGTCATGTTGACAGTTGGTTGAAGCTTTTAATTTTTATTATTTTCTCTGCCCTCATGGATGGAGGACATTTGTTTTTCCCATGCTTTGGGTTTTGGTGTTCAATTTTGCATAGGAAGAGGATTATAAAAACGAGTTCAGGAGGTTGTAAACAATAATAAATGATGGGTCTCCATTTCCAATGCCAGTTGAGCTCATGGACATTTTCAATCTAAGTGATCCGTTGGAGGTATAAGGAAGACTTTATCCTGGATTATATAAGCAGTCAAAATTTGATACCGAATTAGTAAAGGATAATGGTACTGGAGTAGGTGGGGGATTTTTCCTCCAAGTCCTGTAGAACGAGCTAAATTTTCATCCAGCAAGAAAGAATTGCAATATCGGATTTTAGATTGTTTTGTACTTGGCTTCATAATTTTGTCTTTGTTCCTCAGCTTATTTGTGTGATGCAAGCTAGCTGAGGCTGTTGTTTTTTGGTAAGTACTCTGAAAGGTTTCTCTTGGGTGAAAAGATCCATGTGATTGAATTCATTGCTCAGCCCCTAAATGATGCTGTCATCAGAAAGCAATGTAATGCTCTGAGTTCTAATCTCTTTTTCACCTTGCTAGTTCTAAAATCTTAAATTATATAACTACTGGTGCCCATATTTGATTCTTTTAAAGGCAATTTACCAGGGCCATAGTAGTTTGCATCCAATGCACATTTTTTTCTTCTTGTTTCTATTAAGAGTAAGGATAGGGAAACCCACACAATCTATGAAAAAAAAAGGAGAAGAAAGCAGCTTATATCAATAATGGAAAAACAGGCTGAGAGGGAAGCCAACTTCTGCCAAACAAAAAGATAAACAACTTTTTTTTCTAACTATTGCGGAGGATTGGCCAGTCCTAAAAGAGCGAAAAGTTAGAATGCAGAACCACATCTGCTGGACGATTTTTTTTGTTTGTTTGTTTGTTTAAAAAGATTGTCATGTCCCTTTTGTTGGTTTAGACAATCTTAAGCCTGTAAATATGGTTTTCACGTTTCAGGTCAAATGTGCTCAAGTGTTGCTTGAGGCAGGAGCTACGGTGGATGCATTGGACAAAAATAAAAATACTGCACTTCATTATGCTGCTGGTTATGGGCGGAAGGAGTGTGTGGCTCTTCTATTGGACCATGGCGCAGCTGTGTAAGTAAAACAGACTTGTACTTACTGCCATGTCCCTGATCATTATGGTTTACCATCAAGTTCTTCCGGTGCAGCACCCTTCAAAATTTGGACGGGAAGACACCCATTGATGTTGCCAAGCTGAACAAGCAGGAGGAGGTGCTGAAGTTGCTCGAGAAGGATGCGTTTCTATGAAGAGTTGTACTTCAGTTCTTGTGGGCAAGGGGGTGAGAATGTGCTGCAGGTGGCCTGTTTGGGCATCCCCCAGTTCTGCTGCTCTAGGTTTGTTGCTCTCTTCTTTGTGGGTGCTCAGTTGGGGTCTGTTTTCTCCAGTTGAACCATGTGTAGTTTCTGGGAATAAATTGTCTACTCTTTGGATGGATCAGGGGATCGTACTGAATAATATTCATTTCCTGGAGAAGCGAGCCGTGCTTAATAATGTGTCATTTCAAGTTTCTTAGGTTATTTTGGTAAGCATTTAATTTTATGTAAATGAGTGTGGAAGAACGATGTATGTGGAGTTCAAATCGTCTCAAATAATCGAGTCGTTTGCATTTGGTAAATAATTTAGGTAAATAGACCTAAATTTCTCTCCCTTGGAACTGCTCATTTGGCATTTGTCTCGTGCATTTGACGTGTCCGGGGGTTGGCGTGTTACGGGACAAAGGAAGCCTGGGGAGGTGCATTTCCCAGAGGTTGGAAGTCATTATGCTGCGATGTGCTTTCAGTAATTTGTTATGTAATAAATTGTCTAATATAATCTGGAAAATTTTTTACCTACTGGTATGGGGGCTGTTCCCGTCGGGTCTGGGTTTTAAACCCGCTAGACCTATTGAGGTTTTGGGTGGTTTATTAATTGATAGGGTCCAGGCGGGTCTCAGGTAATAAAAATATCATGTGATATATGAAGTCTTTGGATTGGGTTCGAGCACGTCAAAAACCGTGTGGCATCAGGGGTTGGTTGAGTGTGGCTGTTCGGATTGGTGGGGATAGTGTTGGGAACCAAAAAGTGTATTTTGAATAATTATTTAAGTTGAAAACTATTCATCTTTTGTGAAGGTGTGGCTGTACATGCATTTTCATGCTTTAAAAAATAAAGGGCGTTTTTTTGTACATAATGAATAAATTTTCAAAATTAATATTTATAGATATATTCTAATAAAACACTTGTTTTACATGTTTGTTTGTAGATATATGCCTCTACAATCTAAGGCTTTCTTCTATATTTTGATTTCGCTTGTCATATTTTTCATTTTGTGGTAGTCCCCCACTAGGAAAAAATCCTATTTATGCGACAGTGGGATGTAAAGTCCTGGTTCAGCATCAAAATAACAGATACCAAGAAGAACAAAAAGCTTTGGATACGTGAGGAATCTTGAAGCACTATTTCTGCATCTCTCTAACTAAACCCTCCTATAGATATAGAGAGGCCTCTCCTAACTCTACTCCACGCAATTAAGTTTTGTGTAGGTTTGATGTAAGGTTGAGGGTGTGTTCGGTGGTTCCGATAATATAAAGAAATCCATGAAGGCTCTTGGAAGAAGGTTATCAAGGATAGATTCGTTCTCTACCTTTTTCTTCTAGGTACTATCCTTGAGTTTATCTCTGTTTTGCGTTTCATTCAATTCACAATCACAGACGAAACAGAAGGACTTATATTGAAACTATATAAATGCAGTGAACCACAATCAAATCAATTAATAATATATATACAGGGTAAAAAAAATATTTATATGGATATACATATATAGATAACAAAAAGAGTTATAGAAGCTTTCACGAATCATGGGATTATGCTACTTTATTATTCTTCATTTATAATAACTATTATATCTTATTTCATCAAAAACTAGAGCACATATTAGAACATAGAAAGAGATTAAAATCTCTTAAAAGTACACAATAGATTGCAATGATTTAAGTTTTCTTTCTATTGCTATCCTCATAGGTGGATGAACAATATCAATCATCCTCAAGGAAAATCATTGAAGGACTTCAGAATCCTTCAGACTCACTAACAACTTTTGCGGACATGTGATAAAAGGCCACTCTTTATGTTGTGTACCTTAAATAACTTTTTTTAGAGCTTTGTTTTTCCGAAAAAAGAAAAGATCTAGTATCTTGGGCCCATCTTGTCATAACAATTTTAAATCAGCCACCAACCTACATACAAAAAATTTTTCACCTCTAAAAGATAAATATTGCAAATCTCATACATTAAAAAAAGATAAATATTACAAAACTCTTACAACGCTTTTCTTTAAATAATCCATAAAGCTAAAGGCAAGACCTGACCATCTTCATGTAGAAAAGGATATAATGAAGAGAGAATTTTAATAGAAGTGAGAGGGACTCAGATTCGAATGGAGAGAACTCCGACGAATGGAAAAGAGGGAGAAGAGCTGCCTATGATGGAGAATGGAGTTGAGGGGATGGTTTTGATTCCGAACGAAGAAGGAAAAGAGAGGAATCAAGAGAGATCGAAAAATTTCTCAAAGGAGATAAAGATATTAGTTTTCAGCGAAACCTATTAACCTGTTACCCACTTTAGAGGTCAAAAGACAATTTTATAGTTTTAATTAATTTTAATTTAAATAAATGTGATTTTTGCTAATCATATCAGCTGAATCACTAGTCAAAGGTATTCACAGAAAAATAGTGTTTCGTGAAAAATAATCAAGAAGAGCAAAATCAGCAACAACAACAACCTCAAGGTAGACATAATTTACCTAGAGAATGGATGCATGTTCATAACCACCCAAAGAAACTTATCATTGATGATCCTTCATATAGGATAAGAAGATTCTTTATTAGAGATGCATGCAATTACTTAGCCTTTGTATCTCAAATTGAAACTAAAACTATAGAAGAAGCTAAACAAGATCTTAATAGGATAAATGAAAGTGAATCCTAGGTTCTTCGGTGTTAAGCATGTTGATTTTTTTTTTTTTTTTTAAAACCATGGCTGAACCTGATCGGGTTGCCTACGTACCCCTTCATAAGGGGGATCAAGCCATACGTAGTTCTTTTTAAGTTTTAAAATGCAGCGGAAAAACCGAATCAAACAATTTAATTCATGCATGCTTACAAGATCAAATCTAGAAATCAGCACCTTAAGAACACATAGGATTATGCCGGAATCGTTTAAACAATTATGCTAAAACATTCATGCATGATTAACTATCAGATCTGAAAGTTAAACACTCTATTCCGATTAATCTCCGAATATCCATCAAATGGATTCTGGAGATAACTCCGTGAGGAGCTCTAAAGGAGGGTAAAACCTCGGAGAATCAGACCTAGACCCTGACTCCAGAATAAAAAGATTAATATAGAATTAATACCTTTTATGATGGAAGAAACTTATGGATCTGATCTTTGACTTCGTAGCCACGCACACGAATGGCCTCTACGAGAAGTACACGCGAAGCCCTAGGTAGATCGTCTTCCGCGGGAGTGCTAGCTCGCGTAGGAACGTTGCAATGGCTGAAGCTGTCTCCTTCTAAACACTCAACCTTTGATTGTTCTTCAAGGATATGGAGGATGGACGTGAGGAAGAAGGAGAAGAAGGGATGGAGGCCCTCAAAAAAATTTTTCAGAATTTTTTGAAATCTCTAAATATGGTATATCTTGAACCCAAGGCATGGGGGTCTTTTATAGCCAAAAGACCACCCCATGCCTCACACCTAATTTAGCCAACTAATTTGGCTGATAAAATTCCCAAAAAATTCTGGTGGTTTGACAGCTAAGAGGAGATAAACATATCCAAATTTCGTGCATTTTGGATCCCTAAAAGATAGGAATTCATGCGTCCAAAGTTCAGCCGCAGACCACCCTATTTCATGCACCATGCAATCCCTACAAATTAGGAAATTCATCTAAATCTTTCTAGAAAGATTTAAGGCGCCATTTTTATAGGAATTATAGCCCCACGCCTCCTCTCTTCTCACGCCAATTTTTGGCCAAAAATAAAGAGTATAGGCATAGAAAATATTGGGAATAAATTAAGGTGTCATTCTTCTCCAAGAAGATAAGGATGGGTTCCTAAAATTTAGGGATTCTTCTCCTTATCCAATTCTGATTATTTGGACTCATAATCCTCATCAAATAAGGTCTTCTAATTGATTTGGATCAAGCCCAATCCAATTGGGTCAAGTCCCATCAATTGGGTCAAGCTCAATCTACTTGGGTTGAACCCAATCCAATTAGGTCAAACCCTGATGCAGCCCAAATTGAATCCTATTCAATTTGGCTCAACCTAAGCCCAATTTACTCAATCAAATTGAGTTCATTAGCAATCTAATTGCTAATTAGTCCTCCAATAATTTAATAATTATTTTAATGCAACTTTTGCTTAGGATAATTTGTCAATCGAATTGACCAAATTACCCCTGAATGATTCTTAATCATCAATCAGCCATTTGATCAACCTAGAAACTTCTATGCATGTGACCTCATAGGTTCGAACCTAAGCCGGTAGTATAGGAACGTCTTCCTATACTAATCGATGTGACCATCTAGCAATGGTACCCGACGTTTGGATAGGCCGAATATATGCGAAGCAAATATTCTGGAACCCTGGACTATGGTTACTGTATAATTCAATCCCTTTGACTCCTAATGCCAGGATGACTTAGAGCTCACTGTCAACCCTATAGTTAGTACATCCATTATGTGATTAACTTTAGATATCCCGTGACTCCTCACTGGGATTACCCTGGCCAAGGTTTTGCTAAATCACAAGACATTATCTTCTATTTCCAGGAGGGGTCAATTCCATCTTAACTCACAACTGACTATGCAAGTGCTTGACTGCACCCAGTGACCTTCCGTCACTGAATTAGAAATTCAGGTAGTCTGGTACCAAAGTACAGTGAGTTGCTTGCTAGTCACAGGTTGCGGTCTCAGGTCAGAGGGCCAAACTTATACCCATATTCACTCGAAACATCTCTCGACAGTAGAGCATTCCGGAATTGGTCACGTTCAGTGAATGTACTCCTACACTTCACCTGTATGGCATACCAGTGTCTCCACACTCCTTGGTTAAGAGAAAAACCAACGTATATGTCACACAACGACCTAATCTCGATAATGTTGTCGTCCTAGTAACAACATATCATTTGGTCGCGAACAAGTTTAAGGACTCAAAGATAAATCCTCCTTTATCATAACATAAGTCCTAAGGACTTCATCATATAAGAGTTCATTTGAAGATGAAATGATGAATAATGCCAAATAATACTTTATTAATTTGTCAATTCATTTACAAAATTCAATCATCAATATGCTGACGATTGACATTTAGGATACAATTTCCAACAATAAATACTATACAGGAAGAATTAAATCAATTTGAAAAAAATAATGTTTGGATACTTATAAGTAGACCCAAAGATTATCCGGTAATCGGAACAAAATGGGTTTACAGAAATAAATTGGATGCAAATAGAAATATTATTAGATATAAAGCAAGATTAGTCGCTCAAGGCTACAATCGAGAAAAAAGTATTAATTTTGATGAAACAATTGTTTCCTATTGGTAGAGTAGAAGCTATTAGATTTTTACTTTCTTTTGCTTTCTATATGAACTTTAAAATATTTCAAATAGATGCTAAAAGTGGTGTAAAGCAGAAGAAGTTTATGTAGAACAACCACTGATTTTGAAGATCATAAATTTTTAAATTATGTTTTCAGACCAATTAAAGCTTTATATAGTGTAAAGCAAGCTCCTAGAGCTTGTTATGAAAGATTGAGCAAATTTTTGATAGAAAATAAATTTTAAAGAAAAAAGTATAGATAAAACTCTTTTCATGAAAGAAAAAGATGCTAAAGTTTTAATTATTTAAATATATGTCGATGACATTATTTTTGGGGCCTCTAATGAAACTTTATGTCAAAATTTTGCTAAACTCATGCAGAGAGAATTCGAGATGAGCATGATGGGTGAACTCACATTTTTTCTCAGACTCCAAATCAAACAAACTAAAGAAGGGAACTTCATCAGCCAAAGCAAGTATACAAGAAAGATCTAGAAGAAATTTGGCATAAAAAAAGCCAAGCACATTGGTACCCCTATAAGTCCTTTATGTAAATTAGACAAAGATGAGCATGGTAAGAATATAGATTTAAAACTTTACAGAGGCATGATAGATTCCCTATTATATCTTACTGCTAATAGACTAGATATAATATGTAGTGTTTGTATGTATGTTCCATATCAAGCTAATCCTAAAGAATCAAACTTAATAGCTATTAAAAGAATTTTAAAATATCTAAATGGAACACAAAACTTAGACTTATGGTACTCAAAATAATCTTTAATTAGTTTAATTAGATATTCAGATGTAGATTTTGCTAGTTATAGAATTGATAGAAAAAGTACTAGTAAAACTAGCCAATTTTTTAGAGTTAACTTAATCACTTGGTTCAATAAGAAATAAAATTCAGTGGCTTTGTCTAGGATTAAAGCCAAATATATAATAGCCGAAAGTTGTTGTGCCCAAATTTTGTAGATTAAGCAACAACTTGAAGATTATAGCATAAAACTTAATAAAATTTTCATAAGATGTGACAACACAATTGCAATAAATTTAACTAAAAATCCTATACAATGACCGTTTGTATTATATATATATATATTTTAAATTTACAGTTTAATTCTTCAGCATATTTTTAATTATAATCGAAACTATTATATTTTGAAATTGATATTCTCTTTATGTTATGCTTGATTGAGCTAGAGATTGAGGTGACTTCTTGAGCTTGTTAGCTTTCTTTTTTTTTTTGCCTTTTTTTAGATGACAACATGTGGTGTGGATAGGATCTTAGACCGTGAGTGAGAAGACTAGGACTAGAAGCAACATCTTTTCTTTCATAATAACTATCTATGAAATCCACATAAAACTTGTTTAAAAAATAATGTTGGATCTTGAATTATGAATAATTATTATTCTATGAAAGCTTAGTATTTTAGTTTACCTGCATTGATACTATATATAACTTTTTCTTAGGTCCTGCATATCCTATGGGTTACACCTTGTAGGTGTGCGGCTGTCTGTCATGTGCCGCTCAAAGCCTAGGCTTTAAATCCTTAGGATGTAAATTAGGTAATGAAAGTAGGTAGAATGTTAGGATATGAAGTGACATGTTAGAATAATATTTTTTGGGGGGCAAAATAAAACCTTAGTACTTAAATTAGTTTTATTAATTCACAACTTTAAAGATAATTTCTTCTTGTGTGTAGAGGTTGAGATGGCCCCAACCGATACTCAGAAAGTGGATGACCTTACTAAGGGATCCCAAGCAACTAACACTCGCTGCACTATGAGTGCTACCCGAGCAGGATGCGCACCTTGCACCTCTTTTGCCTCTCAGATGGATGATAGCTCGTCGATGAGAAGGCCGAGATGGAAGGTGAACATGAGTCGACCCCTGAGTTACATGTGTCGACCCTTGTACTGCTGGGACCACAACGGGAAGCTATGAATGATTTTTGTCTTCTTCTGTAACAGAAAAAGATTCTCATCAGAACGGGAAGAAAGGAATTCAAATCCCGCCGAAGAATTTGTCCATAAATATGAGGGAACCTCAGAATGGAAAGAACAGGAAAAAGGAAAAAGATTCTAAAGAAAACAAAAGGTTTTCACTGAGAAAAAGAGAAGAAAAGTTTAACAGTTCATCATCCTCACCAGCATCGAATCCAAAACTTTCTCCTGTGAGGAAATCAGTCGAAGTTTCTCACTGCATTCTGAAGAGCTATTGTTTGGACATTGGAACATCCTTCCACAGCCAACTTCTTCATCGGCTTCAGCTTTAACTTTCATTGATTTATTCTTTACATGTTCTGAAGCTTTAAGTTTTCTAGTTACAGCATTCTTTTAGTTGGATTAATTGCTGCTGTAACAGTTTCATTAATCTGAAACATGTAAAGGCTCTTTCAAGCCTAGATTGGAAGTTGCTGAATAGGAAATATTCAGCAAGGGAAAAGTTTTTGGTTGGTTTATCTAAAAACTAACTGGGTTGTTTGTGATCCCGGAAAAACAAACAGTGTAAAATTTTTTGTTGGTTTGTCTGAAAACCAACTGGGTTGTTTGTGATCCCGGAAAACAAAAGGTTTTCGGTTGGTTGCCTGAAAAAACCAACTGGGTTTTGATTGTGAGCCCAGAAAACAATCAGGTTGTAATCTGCTAGGTTATAGTGAAATCTCAAGCTAGGCTTGAAGAGTGGATGTAGGTGTTGAGAGTGCACCGAACCACTATAAATCTTGATGTTTGTAATTGTGCTTCTTCTCTTCTTTTCCTCTGCATATTCCTGACAGTTTTCATAACCTTATTCACTGTCATATTTATGCATTCTTATTTCCGCTGCTGAATCTTTAAGATAAAAGTAACTCATACTCTCTTTACGTTTTAACTTTAACTATTTTTAAAAAGACCCAATTCACCTCTCCCTCTTGGGCTGCACCTCTGGGCAACAATATGTATTGAGATTTGATCATAAATATTATTCCTTCATCTGTATATTATATGTTATATTCTACATGTTGTGTACGCTCTACATATATAAATATTCAATTCTAAAAATATATGATTAAGCATGAAATGATTTATTGCATTAAAAATTTGTATCATTGTTGCATCAGGACATTGTTGATTTTCTTTTATTGCGATGATTTTCTCTCTAGCCTAACTATGATCCCACGGGTCAAGATCTAGTCTCCTTCCAGGCTACACTCACTACAGGAGAACTTACCTTTTCCGACGCTTTTTAGGGCCTGTAGCGACGCTTATAGGCGTCGGCTAAAGATCCGGCAATGCTAATCAAAGCGTTGCAGAAGCGTCGGCGATACCGGAGTGGGAAAACTTATCGCCGGAGTGGAAAAACTTTTTGCCGACGCTACATGAAAGCGTCGGCAAAAATGGTGATTTGCCGACGCTATAAAGCGTCGGAAAAAACCGTCGTGGCACGCGGGTAACGCCCAGGTCGACGATTTTTACCGACGCTTTAAAACGTCGGAAAATGTAATTATTTTAAAAAAATAAAAATATCAAACTTTATAAATTTATATATATCATAAAACACGCATTATACAATATGAACCAAACATTCAAATTACATTGATATTGACACAAACATTCAGATCATTCGAAATATTTATATTGTCATATCTGATTAAATTTACATAAAAAGTTATGAATTACAATGTACTTTTACATATCAAACTCCATAAAAAACAATCTACAAAGTATCAGGGATGGGAATTACAATGCCATTTTAGACGAACTCCCTGCAGAGGAATACCAAGATGCTTGCCTGGGCCGCCACTGCAACGAACGCCAAGAACTGCACTGACTTGAGCTTGCTGCCTTTGTTTGTAGAGAAGCTTGAAGATTGAAAGTAACAGTAGACTTGGCCGAATCACTCGCTAACCAGATTACATGCAATAAGACTGGATGGCTTTGAAGGCTTTAGCATCCTGCACTCTGGCTTTGGATATTAAAAAAGTAATCATCTGCTAACTATATGTGACTAGTAATTCACTAGTCAATTTGGAACAGTTTTTCTTTAAGAGTAATTCACAAGTATTGTTGCTCTAACAGACTCTGATATCCAGTCAATTTGGAATGAAGAAACACCTTCTTTAAGCTTCAGGTCGTTCACTGTTTTATCTAAACAGCTACCTTATCAAAAAAATTTTTTTTACCTCATTCCTGTTTTGGCGTCTCAGTGCTAGTTTCGTAGCTTGCAACTTCTAGGTGATCCTAACAGCTGGAGAACCAGAACTATTTCCCCTCCGTGCATCAAATCCTACATCCATGAAGCTTCATGTTCCGTCCAAATCTTCTCAAAATGAAATGGTGTTTGACCTTTTTGTCTTACGAATCTGCGAAAATTGACAATGGACAATGATCTGAATTGGCTCTTCGTAGATGCTTCAACATAGTTTCAGGGTAGATGTAAGAAATTATCTTCTACAGGCTGCAGAGGAGCTGGGAAACCAAGATAGGAGACTCGGTAATTAGACAACTGAAATTCATGTCTAGTTTTAATAAATAAAATATTGTCTAGAAATTCATGTGGTAATTCAAATTTGATATATTTCTTGAGAACATATTCGTTTGTTGCCCATATTCATTTGGCCCTTCTTAAACTAGAAGACTGTTAAGTGTTTTTCCCTACCTAAGCAATGTGGTAGCCCAATGTGTTTATAAACATTATACTCTTGGTGTTTGCATTGATATGTATAGCAGGGAAACAAAAGTTGCCAATTATTCAAATCTGACCTACCTAATCACAAACAATTACATTTAAACATGATACATCCATAAGGTGTTCATGGGGCATCCAGGAGTTTCCACCTACCCTGGTATCCTAGCATCAAGTTGATAACTTGCTTTAAGCTGAACAACTAGAATTTTAATGAATGTGAATATCCCTACATCCTTATCCACTGAAGATCTGACCCCCCTCCTGTACCTAATAGCCCACCAACATGAGAGAGAATATAAAAAGCCCTATGTTTCTTACCTTTCCCACAAACCAAACAGGAGTAGCTCTTCCTGTTGCAAATTAATTCTTTATTCGCTGAATCCTAGTGAATCTTGACATAATTTGAGAGGGTAACCTGTGCTAATTACAAGCAGATTCTACCTGACCAAGAAGCCAGACCGCTAAGTGAGCACAAATGACAACCTAAAGTATGCCATGCCAACCTAGATCCTTGTAAAACATCTCAAGTTGCCAGAGTATCATTATCACAACAATAACAGTGATGCTGGTCTCCAATACTGATAACACATTCACATGCTAGTTTCCAATTCAATCCTACTCAGAAGCTGTTATCTCTTTCATGCTTAATATGCGCGACGTTAAGTTCAACAAATCATATAAAAAAAAATTATACAGCCATCAATTCTTGCACAGATACCGTAAATTGATTAAATAGAAGCATATTCAAATGACATGTTAGACAAATTAAGAAAAACACGAAAATTCAATTAGACTTACATCTTGTAAGGATCGGCACCAGTGAAACCAGTAGGTTTTGGTATCGAAATCAACACCTGTACACAAAATCAAAAGAAAAACAAACAAATAAAGAACAAATCATGAGGGCGGAAAACCCTAGAACAAAACCAAAGATCTTACCTCCCGATTTAGCAGAGGATACGTCCTAGGAGACACAATTATCGAGAAAACCGAGATAAATTAAAGGCCCTCTCCCCTTCTTCTTGCAGCCATTATTGGAACATCGACGAACAAATAAGAAATCGAGTATTCAGAAAAAGACATCTTATTGTTTTTCAATCATGCAGAAACATGTGAATATCCAGATAGATTGAAGGAAAGCAGGAGAAAGAAGGGTACAAGGGGACCTGTTGCTGGTGTCGAGTGAGCTTGCGGCGTTGGGTCTTGAGGGAGAGGATGGCGCGATCCACGTCCGTGATTTTGGGTTTCTTCACAAATATATTCCCCATCTCCGCACTTCTCCAGAAAAGCCCCAAACCCTAATCCTTGCTCTCCTGTCACAAAAAGAGAGGGGTAAGGAAAATCCAAGGAAGGAAGGAGAGAAGACGAGCTTCCTTTTACGGCTCCTCTCTTGTCTTTTTTTCTTTTGGCTTCGCTGCCCGCCGCTTCTCTCCCTCTCCGTCGGGGTTCCGGAAGCGAAGTGGATCAAGAACGGATCCAGATAAAACGAGGGTTTCAGTTCGAGTTTTTACCCCGTGGTACTGGCCCGCCTTGCTTATTGGCACGATGTCTCCCGGCCTGTAAGCGAGCGAGATCGAGAGTAGAGACGAGATCCAGAAGAAGAAGAGACAACGAACTGGAAAAGCTCTTCGGTCGCCGGCCATGGCCAAGACTCGGACCCAAGTTTTTGGGGGGAGGAAAAGAAGGGAGGAGGAGAGGAGGTCGCTCGGCGCCGGAGAGGAGGGTGAAGGACGGGACAAGGGTCGGCGCCGGAGACGAGGGAGGAGGAGGGGACAAGGGTCGGCTAGCTCTATTTGGCCTTGATCGATCGAGGATAGAGGGAGAAGGGGGGCGGCCACGGGTTTTGATGAGATTTGGTTTTCAACGACGCGCATAAGCGTCGTCTTATCCCAACTCTACGACGACGCTAATAAGCATCGTAATTGGCCGACGCTTTTTACAAGCGTCGTTAAAACCCATATTTCCTGTAGTGACTAATGGGACGATCACTGGCATATGCAGCTGCAAGTATGTTTTTCGTGTGATTTCAGAGTTAGTCTCGAACCAAGCCTCTTGTGGGGCGATCACTGGCCCATGTCAATTTGCTGTATGTTGTAGTCAGAAGCTAGTCTCTTTCCAAGCCTGCCATAGGTCGATCGTGGCTATAGTCGTAAAGGCTATGAGACAATGCAAGTGGTTAAATACATTGATTTGGAATCTTATCTTTGATCGAATGCATTACATATATTTTTTAAAATATGTTAGGCCTTCTCGCCAGCGTGTTATTCAATTTCTATTTAGATTACTTTGATCGTATATTCATCAACCGCTTTCCGCATCTTCCTAAAAAGCGAAAACTATATGTCAATCCTTTTCGATATATTTTTAATTATAATTGAAACTCCTATATTATGAAATTGATACTCCGTTTATATTATGCTTATTTGAACTAGAAATAGAGGTGACTTAATTACTGAATTTTTTAGTTCACTTTTATTTTTTTTGCCTTTCTTTTTCCAATGCCAACATTTAGTGTTGATGGGATCTTGGGCCGTGATCAAGAGGACTAGGGCTAGAAGCAATATCTTTTCTTTGGTAATAAATGTCCATAAAATCCATATAGAACTTATTTGAGAAATAATATTGAGCCTTAAATTATGATAATTGTTATTCTATGAACGCTTAGTATTTTATTTTATCTATTTTGATACTATATGTAACTTTTTTAAAGTCTTCTATATTTTTAGGGTCATACTTTATAAGTATGCAGCTATCTGTCATGTGCTATTTACCATGGCAGATGCTAATAGATACCAGACATGGCAGCTGTCTGTATGTTTTTTAAAATTTAAAAACATGGCGTGGGTTTGTCCGTGGGAGTTTTATTTATTTTACGTTAGTGGATTCGTTGTACAGACATGTCGGCCGATTTCTCGGCTGAGATGATTTTTTTCTTTAAAAGAAAAAAAAAATCCAAAACCCTATCAATTATGGGTTTTCAATCTTCCAGAGATCAGTATCGCATCATCAAGAACCAGGAACAGTCCTAGTTCCCATAACGGCATCCATTTCCTGAATTCTTGTAGCCATAAAGTAGCTTACTACATACGCTGGAGAGAAGCAAAGCAAAGACAAGACACGAAGCTCAAGCAACGCATACATTGAATGTATGGATTATTCATACAAGGACGACGACAGCTCGTGACCAACTAGCTACGGCACCAGAGGGCCAAACAAATGCGAACTGTTGAGACAAAAGACAAACCACTCCTAGATCAAATGCCACGCGGTGCAAGGGAAGGAACAGAAATCCAGCGATATCGGTCGACAGATTATTTCATGATTTAGACAAGTCTGGGGTTGTCGGTCTGCAGCAGCTTGATCGCAACGCCCCCAATCGTGAACTCACCGATTCGAGGGACCAGCGTGACCACCAGCTTCTCGGCGTCCTCGGCGTCGAGGTCTTCCAAAAGGGAGGTAATCCCCAGCTTGAGGGCGCCCTTCCTCTTCTTGCCCTTCCCCTTGTGCGGCAGCCTCACAAACGTCCCCGCAAAGTCCCCGTAGTCGGGCCCGGCCAGGTCGCCGTAGGGCGCCGCGATGTACACGTCGAATCGTGCCGGCCCATCGGTGTCGACCGCGATGTCCTTGATCTGCAGCACCTCCACCTTATCCTCCTTCTCTGCCTTCTTGCGGCTCTTCTTCGGCCTCGATACCATCACTCGGAGCGCCGTCTTGGACAGCTCCCTTGGCTCCGACCCGAACGCTCCCACCCTCACCAGAGACAGCTCCGCCTTCGTCTTCTCCTTGGTCTCCGTGGTCTTCACGCAGTTGAGTTTGTTCATCCATGGTATCGGCACTTCCTCGTACGTGTACCTAAGGTTGTTCGGGTTCAGGCAGTCCCTCACCTGGATTAATTCCCACGTTTTTTTTTTTTTTTTTTTGCGAAAAAAGATATTCATGTCAATATCAATTCTTTGATCTGAACTCTAGATGTACGCACTTATCTGATAAGTACGAACAAAGTCAGCATCAAACTTTAACCATCGGTAGTAAATTACCCTGCATTATCTTTTTAGGTTAAGAATCCGTCGTTATAATGTATACAGCAATGGAAGAAGAAAAGTCCATTATCTTTGCAGCAGTTAAAAAGAAAAAGATTAGCAAAATGGCTCCACGATCTATGCAACTGATTTCTATAAACAATTTTTTTATAGAATATATCAAATTGAAACGAAACGATGGTGGTATAAGTCGTTAATTAAGTAATTACCTTGACTCGGACAACCTGCTCGTTCTCATCGTAGAAGATGAAGGTGGAGTCGAGCCAGTCCGGGTCGTTGAACTCAAGCTTGTTGCCACGGAGGTTTCGGTAGATGTGCCAGAGGCGGTCGACGTTGGCGTGGAGGCTGAAGAAAATGCAGTCCTTGCCGGCAGTGGAGAAGTCGCCCATGTCAATGTGGGGAGATTCTGGCGTGCCCACCCACATGTGGACGGCGTTGTGGATGCTCTCCAGCTGCCCGGGCCCGTTGGAACCGTCGGCCTCCTGCCCGGCCCGCAGCGGGTCCCCCATGAAGAGATCCGCCAGCGGCAGTGACTGCTTGAACGTCTTCTTCATGGTGCACAGGTTGGACAGCACCAGAGCGTCCCCCGTCTCCCCGCTGCCCGCCGTGTTGCCGTAGCTGTACTTGTAGTCGAGGATGGCCGGCGAATAGTGGGAGGTGTCCCGGTTTTCGTTGTAGAGAGGTGACGACGTGTCGGCGGTGAAGATCTCCGGCATCGTCATGCCGTCGTCGGAGTCGAAGTTCCAGAAGGGGAGAGTGAAGGTGTCGTCGTCGATGAGCTTGCCAAGGATGCGCTCGTAGAAGTGGAGGTAGTAGCGGTGCCAGGGGAGGAATAACCAGCTGAAGTGGACCTGGATGGGGACGCTAGGGTTAAGGAAGCCCACCTGGTCGTAGGCCTCGTTGCAGTATGCGCAGTGGATTAGAGCCTGCTGGTAGAAGTTCCAGGGATGGTCGGGCGGCTTCCCCTTCATTAGCCTCACGGCCGTCGTGTACTTCTCCATGTACTCGCTGTCTTTAATCACCTCCTGGGCGGCACGCCGCACCCGGAGCGGCGTATCCGGGAAGGTGTAGTCGGTGATTTCGGCGCTGGTATAAGGAGGGCAGCATTTGAGGTGGTCGCCCAGCCCCGCGGAATTGGCGTCGTGACACTTGGTGAGATCTGGGGGCATGACCGGCGCCGCCAGAGCCAACTTGCCTGCTGCTGCGGCGCCGCCGGTCAGCCCGCCTAATGCGAAAAGCACGTCGCGCCGGTCCATCAGCAGCGATGACGGTGGCGGCTGCGGGGCGTTGCCGTTGCTGTGGCAGGAAACACGGGGCCGGATGACGCGGCGGCACGGGGCAGCGCCGGAGCGGCGGTCGTGGAGGGGACATGCGGAGGGGGCGATGGTGCTCAAGAAGCCTACGCTGGTGGACATTTCTGCTTGTTTGTTTACGTGAAAAATAGGGAGTATGGATGGTTGGGGGGAGAAAGGTAGAGGCTGCAGCTTGGGACCATGATAGTGCAAGCAGCTCCATATATAGACTTCAGCAGCTCACAAGTCTAGCTTGTTAATTGACGACACGAGTGGACACGTGATCGTTTGCACAGGTCTAAGTTTTACTGCCATTAATTGCAAAGTTTATATTCAGACGACGAATAACTGCGCCCCGAAACAGATATAATTATGAATCTATTATTTTTGTATAGTTATTAACTTAATATTTATTAATTCAATATTTATTATAATTAAAAATATTATAAATATTCTTACATAAAATAATGTAGTATGGTTGTTGCGCAAAGAACGTAACAGCAATATCTTTGACATCCACTCATTCATTTATAATATGTTACTTTAGATATTTATTATTTAATATTTATTATAATTAAAAATAAATAGAATATTATTTTTTGATATAAAATAATATTATCATTGTTGAGCATTAAAATAACAAAAAAGGTATTAATTATGTATAAAGTACGGATCTAGCTTTGCTCAGGGATTAAACGTAAAATATTAATTATATGAGGATGAAACCTCAAAAACAGGTATTAAGTTCTCTAATCCATTAGATGGCCGGGCAGCTTTATTAACCATTCCGGGGCAGAGAAAACAAGCGACACAAGGAATCGGCTATGTGGCATGGGGAGTAAACACAAGACGAAATACTTGGCTTATGCTTCTCTGAGTGGAGGACTCGATCTCTTTTTTGTTCTATACTAGCTAGAAGCGACGGAAATGGAAACTATATGAAGGTGAGCTCCATAGCTGCTCGCTAGCTATATGTAAGGAACTCGTCTATATGTCAAGTAAATTCTTGTGGGGGAGATCCCGTGTTTTTACCTCATTTTTTTTTCCTTTTGGCTACAACGGATGATTCATATACTTTTAGTATAAATATATCCAAAGAAATCAAAATACAGCAAATCTCGAAATGCTCTAAGTAACTCCCTCTCTCCAACTCACAGAGCTCCTTTAAGTGGTTAGCCACATACGAGGCCATTCGATCAGCAGCTCTATTAGCTTCTCTAAACACATACTTGACCTAGTAGGCAACGTCTCCACTTACCATAACTTGAATATTCTGAAGAAAAGGATGGCATCCACCCACGCCATCGATGCCCCTGGATCCAACTAATTACCATGGCCGAGTCACCTTCGAGCAAAACTGCGCTGGCCTGCAAAACGTGCCGGGTTTGACACAAACTCGCCCAAGCCGCTCTTAGCTTCGCCCCTGAAATATTGATGTCAAATATCTAGCACCCACTGGCAACCACCATCCTAGAGTTTGGGCCTCTGATGACGAAGTCTGTCCCCCCCTTCTGCCACCGTCTGGCACGTATCCATCAAAGTTGATCTTGAAGAAACTTGAGGGTGGTGGATCCCAGGTGTAAAACATCGTCCGTGGAACTATAAGAGAAGATGTAAAGCCCCAGATGCCCCAAGCTATCAAAGACTTATCCGATGAACCTGCACAGATAATCTCTGCTGCTTGTACTCGAACCCACTCCACGACGAACCTAGATGTAAGGCAGCTCTCTTCAAAAGTTCAGGCATTCGTGGCCAGCCAGATATGGTAAGCAGTATAAGTCGCCATTATGGCCACCTACCAAGTCTGAGGGGCGATAGCCAACCGTCTGAGCACTTGCATTAAGGGGCTCGAATGCCACCAACCATCCGATGGGATATCGTCGATCCTCCAGACCCTCCTACCTCGCTCGCACTAAAATAGAGTGTAGTCTACGGTCTCATCCAACTAGCACCCAGGACACTGAGGTTGGATCCCCAGTTTTCATCCACTCAGCACTGATCTCATCGGCAGCCGGTCTCAAACCACCTTCCAGAGAAATAAGGCCACCCTCGGGTAAAGACCGAACCTCCAGATCCAGGCATAGTCTTGCCTCAGTTGCTATTCACTCTAAAGAAGGCAATAGATATCTTCCACTCCGACTTTGGGATGCAAGACATACGCTAAATCCTCACATTTGGACTAGCAGTCCTCGGAACAGGCAACGATTGAACTCTCTCTGCGTGGAGCTCCCCAAATAAATACCCGATCCGGTTAGTATCCCATCCTGCCCCCTCTGGGCAGAGATGATCGCAAACCAAAAGTCCGTCCGCTCCCTCAACGTTGACCATAGTCGACCAAAACCTCACCGAAAGAGTGCCTACCCAGGGGTCCTCCACCACTTCTACATTATCGACAACCACCTGGTGTTACTCAAGGTAATGGGCACATACCTGCAGATCTCTCGCCAGAGGAAGGAACACCTCTGGCCACCTTGAGCTGCCCCACTCGCCGTTGCCAGTCTATAGAAGGCAATCATCACCTGATCTCAAAAACACTGTGGCTTAAGTACAACTCTCGTTGCATGCCGAGCAATCAACGCTTCTCTCCTCATAAGTAGAAACTGGGCACCCAAGCCTCCCTCACTAGTCGACTAGAAAACCGTCTTCTACACCAGCAAATGCACCCTGTGACCGCCACCATGTGAGCCCCAGATAAAGTTTCGGAGAAGCCACTCAATCCTCATCATTACAGTCTTCAGGACGACAGTGTTGGACATAAGATAAACCGACATGGAGCTCAGAAACAACATTACCATCGCCAGCCTATCCATCATAGATAACGAGGCCACTCTCCAGCTCTCTAGCTGTTCTTGGATGCATTGTACCATGCTAAGATACTCCGACACCCGCAGTCTCCTCTGCATTATAGGGACGCCCAAAAAGCTCCACAGCCCTTCTGCTCCCTTATGCCAAGGAGCCTCCTGATGACCTACTTCACCCACAACTCTGTCTTTGGACTTAAGAAATTGATAGACTTATAAAAGTTCATCCTCTATCCCAATGCCTCACAGTAACTCTCTAGACACCTCTGAAGGCCAGCGCGTCCCTCATTCTCATCTTGACAAGGAGGAGGCAGTTGCTCTCCACCCTCTCACTTGCAAACCTTTCCCTTTCCATTACAAAAATATTTGCTTTCCAAGGTTTCACAACCAAACTCACGGTCTTGTTCCAGGTCTTATGCGTGCTTATTTTGTTTTCGTAAATTTACAGCACAGCTCACTTGAAAATGACAGGAAAAAGAAATGTATTTAAACAACATGGAGTATTCTTCTACTACAGGCAATTTTGGTAGGTGGGATTATAATCATATCCATCAAACAGATGCCCTCCATGTGCCGCGATGGAGAGACCACAATTCGAGGGTGAAAAACGGATACCCTCCATGGAATAAATAAAATGCTAGTAATTTTACATCAATACATTCAACTGTCCATTTGAAATATATAATATATATATCTTCCTCTACACCTTTTGCATGTCAGTTCCCATGTAAATGCTCTATATAGTCCACCTTTGGCCATCCGCGCGATCGTTCTTCCTTTCTTGTGTTCCCTCTACATACAGATGAACAAAATTAGGATTCGGATCCGTATTTTATCTGTGTCTTATCCATATCCAACCTATAAACCTGATCGGCCTTGCTAAATCCATCTACACCACAAATCTCATAATTTAGAATTAACGCCACAATTCTGATCTCCCTCCCTCCCCCTCCTCTCTCTCTCTGTCTCTAAGAGTAGTTTGCAACCCGACTTTTTAGTTTGTATAGTCTAGTGATTCATCCACTCTTACATAGATGGTCCAGTAATTAATAGTGGATGATAAAATAAGGAGAAGATATAGATGATAAAATAAGGAGAAGATATAAATTATTGATGGGTCTTGCTGCTGCTGAGATATGGCTCGACCAAGTGCCGAGTTGATGAGGATGCTGGAGAAGCCGGCTGGTCTGATGTCCCAGTCGAAGAGGTCAGCTTAAATACCGTGGCACATCTCCGACGTGACAAGGATGGAGAAGGTTGCGCTTAGATGGTGGCTCTAATACCTCACTCCAACTCGAAACACCACAAATAGAGAAAGCAGTAGATCAACGATTGACTTGCGAAGAACTGCGTAGGCTGAAGCAATGAGTTTTCTAAAACCATATTTCCAATAATTTAGCTTATCTAGCGTAGTGGGCCGAGATGACAAACATGTGTCTTTAGAGATGAAAATAAGTTGGATATAATCAGATATCAATATATTTATATCCATATTTTTTTTTATTTGATGAGTAAAGATACAGATATAGATATTAATCAGATACAAAAATTTATATCCACATTGTTTTAAAGGGATATAGATGCATATCAATTAATAAGCATGGTATAAAGATGGTCATATGTTGGATACTTAAAGCTTATGACCAATTAAAGATATTGTTGAATGCAAGGTAAATTAAGTTAATGGCATGTTAACAAGGTTAGTTATTTTCGTTAAAATTTCATGACTAACATATAAAATTAATAAGATTATGAATAGATGCAGATATTCAAATACAGTTCAAATAGTTGTCTATCTATATTTATATCTATTTTTTTTATAGATACGGACACAAATAAGAATATTAGCAGAATACTTAAATTTATATCCATATGGATAAATATGGATATAAAAAATAGATTTGGACAAATATTATTTGGTCCACTTTTATCGCTATGTACCTTTTATGTGCATAACTAGAAAGTGTCATGGTACTTTTTCTAACTACGATATACAAAAATATCAAGTTTCAAAATATGTTTGAAAGATAGACTACCTTGGCGAAGAAGGTATATGAATCGAATCAACTAAGTGATAGAGGTATTTTGCCTTTTTGCCCAAAGTCGGTCATTGTTAAGGCTTAACTATTCGGCCTAAGAAAAATGCTATAAGTTGGTAGTTTACCTTTTCCCAATCTATTTAGTCATCCACAGAATTCCTTCCAATGACACCAACTTGTGAAGCATGTGCCTCTTGTGCAACGTTTGACGGTGAATAGAGTGGTAGATAAAGTGGCTTTGCATATTATTAGCCTTTGTCTTCATTTCTTAACGGCCCCTAAATTTTTGCATCCAATCTTCGTTTAATGTTGCTCCACCAGCCACAAAGGTAGAAAACAAAAGAAAGGTGGAAAATGGTTAAAACATATTGTTGAAAGTATTCAACGTTTACTGCTAGCCACTTTTGTGTGATTTGTTTTAGTAGTTAAAAACAGATTAGTTAATGCCATAGCCGCTTGTACATGTTTGACAAGAGGCTAAGCTCAACTTACACAGGTGGCATATTGTCTCAACTTCCATGACTTAATAGGCTCGAGATACCAAGGCAACAATATGGAATATCCACGATTCCAATGAGTCACATAAGATTAAAGTGAGCATAGACATGAATTAAAATGGTCGGATGCAGAAATGCAAGTTTTGAATGCTATCAAGTAGCAAAGGGACAAATCTGGATATATAGTATGAGTTTAGAAAACAAGTGAAGCAATCAACAACAGGCACTACATGAGAAAAACATAACAAATGAAAAAAATGGATAACCATGGCGACTACATGTCGTGAAACCTTTTGCATGCATGGAAGCGATACGATGGCCTCTTTAAAAGTCAGCCTATCGATTTTCTTGAAATAAGCACTACTTCCAAACTTCTACTAGGAGGTCGATGTACAAGTTTTCTAGCAATCAACACTGCTACCAAAAGAGAAATAATTTGGCTTAAAAACTAGAATAACTAACTATTCCATAGCGGAGTAAACATGGTACTTATTGCAGTCTAGGTGGCTTATATCAATTACTTGTAGAGTGTCAAAATTTGGATTAGACTGAACAATATAATAGCTCGTGTTCCGGAAGTTTGTTGGTTAATGTTATGCAGATTGAGCATCATGTGTATGTCTTTGAAATATTTGCAGTATGTATTACAAAGGTGTAGGACTTAATTGGCCGATTGGCCAAAGTGGATATAGCCTGTAAACTCGGAACAAGACAAATTCTCACCACAGATTGTGAATTATATAGGCGGTAGCTGACATATTACATCGTATATAGCCTGTTCAGGCATATTACATCATTGTTCCTGCTTCTTCTTGATTGGTTTTCATAGTTAGAGAATGGTGATAGAATGAAGCTCTTTAATGCCTTAAAAGGCCTCCATGTTTCTGTTGCCTCTTAATATAGTGCTGATATTGCCTTGAGGGAACTCAAAAGGTACCTTGTGATAAAATTTTGCAGGTCGCTGATCGTATTGCTGCCCTCCCCAAGAATCCTAGGTTCTAACTCTCTTGCTCTCCATCCCGTAATTCCGTGATCCAGAAGGATCGATCCCTAAACTCAATGTGAACTACTTTGGCCACTACGAATAGAGCTGGATAGGGTCCAAGGACAAAATTCGCCACATCGAGATGCTGAATCGCAAGCCAAACTTTTAAAAGCTATAACTTGGTTATATGATGTTCGATTAAGATGATCTTTTTAAAAAAAACCGGCCAACTTTTGAGATCTACACCATGATGCCCTTCCCTTTTGGGGCTGGCACCTTTAGTAATTGAGCCCAAATTCCATCATTTGGCGTTTGAAATAGGCCGATAAAACCAAAAAAAAATTTTCAGGTAAGACTTTGACTAGACATATCTTTCAATCCAAAAAGAATTAGGTGGAATAAAAGAAGGTAGAGTTGATGTAGAAGTTAAGATTTACTTTCTAAAATTCTAGCCTTTTCTAGTTTATTTATACTAGTTTTATCTATTATAGAAAAGAGAGTCTTACTAGAATTAGGAAGAAGACTCTGACCCAAACTGTACAAGGGCAAATCTCACAATTATAAACAGAAGTAGTGTACCTCGCTTTTAGATCATCAATTAAAAAAAAAGACTTAAGTCCTACTTTTGTAATTTCTTCATCTTTTTCTAAATTTCTTTTAAGATTCAAATTGAACGGATGAATACAAATCTTCTTTCTCCCCCAATCAGATCATCCCATCTAAGCTATTCGTCAACATCTAAAAAGAACAAGAGAAATAATTGGTAAGCTAGTAGTCTAGTAAGTACCACTACACCTCTTATTGGATCAAGCATATAACAAAATGCAACATATAGATAACAAGGCCAAATAATTGCAACCTTTAAGAGAGAGTTTTACATGCAACATATAAATAATCAACATCAATTTATCGTCCAAAAAATAATTTATGTGGCTAGTGAAGAAATCTCTCATTAAAATTAATTCACCATTTTGCCCTCTCTTAGTCTTACCGACTATGACTACAACTACATCCCCTTGACAAGGCCCAAATGAGACTAGACTTTGAAATATAATATGCTCAAGAGTGGTATACTAGCGATCAACCTCAACTGGCTAGGCTCAAAAGAACTAGCTTTAAATCATGCCAACATATATATCCGGATTAGCACCAACTGGATAGACCTAAATGAAACTAGCTCCTAAAATATAACATTCCAGTGATCGGCATATGCCAATGATGAAAGGTAATTGGCTAGGCTCGAAAGGAACCAATTTTGAATCATATCGATATGCTAAGGATCAACATTGACTCGATAGGCTCGAATCATAGTCAGACTTGAGAATAAATATTTAAAGAACTGAATACTGGAGGAACTCTTATCCTGAGGCTAAGCAAGGCTTAGTCTCGTATTAACCAAGGTCTACTCAGTCAACAACTCCTAAATAGGAGTCATCTTGATGTTGTGCAAGAACTACAAGATTTGCTGCTTAGAGTTAGAGACAATAGGTACTCAGTTGATGCTTTTATTAGGCTCCCTAGAAGGTGTTAAACCCCTAGAGCTGCTCAGACAAAATTAAAAAGAAGTAGCCATTCTAGGGTTGCACTGAAGAAGGACCGCCCTAGACCAGCTGAAATCTTACACAAGTTGAGATGTACCACTAGCCTTGCTCGGTAGGGTGCTCTTGAGGATATAGCTCGCATGGAATAGCTCGATAGTGGACTGTATACTATACACGGACGAAAAAATAAAAAACCAATAATAATCCACCATGCATTGGGAATCAACTCGATGGACACTAACTAGAAACTGTTGAGAAGAAGGACAAAGGGAGAAAATGGAAGCCTCTTCAACCCAGCTTTCGATGTCTCCTCATAAAGGCTAACTTAGGTGCGATAATAGGCATTGGCTCTTTCCTTACCCCAAAGCAGCCCATAGGACAAGCTGGCTAGGACATATTGACTTTTTCAGAATCGATCAAAGTCATTCTAATCCAGAATGCCCTCCTCAGCGCTAAGATTGGAGATCTCTAGTTCGGCATGACCAAAGCTGTTGGAATGCATGTATAAAGTTGACTAGTTCAACTAGCTAGCAAGTAGCTCACTCTCGAATGAAGTAAACATGATAGTAAAAAGAGATAGAGAAGGAAACCAGAAGAAGCCAACCTACGGCAATTCGACAGAAAGAATGACCAACGGAAGGGCACCAGAGAAAGAAGATAAAGAGTCGAAGCTTCTACTAGACAAAGAGCTCTGAGAGATGGAAAGGCACTTACCAAGTGGGGGAACTACCTCAGGCTTTCGTCCCTTTATAGAGCCTCAATCGGTGCTGATCTCATCATCTGTTTGATCATCCATCCATCAACCACCATGTATAAGCTCGGCATTTAGGGTTGTGGGCTCCCACAATCGATCCTTTTCAGGATCATAAGAAGGAATGATGGCGATGGCAAATATCCAGCCCGTATGCACGACGCTTTGAAAATGGAACCCATTATGTTGAAATTATGCCAATCATTAAATGCAGTTTCTAAAAGCACCCAAGACTAATTCAATAGCTCAAATTTAGCTTGGGTAGCTCACTCGATGAATGATTTGACTACTTCCTGTTAGATATATGCCCTAGAAGCCAATCTGGCTGACACATTATTAATTCTAGGGACATAATTTTGTACTTGACTATTTATTATTGAATAAATAAAAGGCATCTTTTCATTCATATTGTTTATGTGTCTATGAATCGTCCAAGGAATTAATAAGATGATGATACATATTCTCAAGAGTTGAGAATTTGAGCCATGTATCATTGGTGATTAATTTCTAAATGCTCCTGATCAATGGATCATCACGAGGACGGTGATCGATCCGATCAGTGCACAGATCACTTTCCTTCTGGATGGACGAGACTTGAGTCCACAGTGTAGGGACACTGAAGTGATAGTGCAGGTGCTTGTTAGAGAACAAGGGTACTGAGCGTGACCAAGACAAGAAGTCACTTGGATGTCTATCCACTCGTCAGTGACTTGCTTGATGTTGCAGTAGTGTGACTGGTCCTTTGACCTGCGGTGCTTCGGCTACTCACAGTGAGGTTATTGTAGTTTGACTGCACACATACATGGTCTCTAGCCATATGGGTCCATGCAGTGTAGATTGGCTGCAGTTGGTTCACTGTAGGAGTAGGGTATGCACCTATAAGGAATCTATCGACCTTGATAGAAAAGGAGTGATCCTATGTGATTTGTTAGACTGAGTTCTAAGACCTTGGCCAGGGCAGTAATATAAAGTGAAAAAGAGTTTTCCACTATCGAACTCAAGTCGAACAAATCTTGACATATGACAGACGATGGGGTTTGACGAGTTGTCCATGACCTCCGTCCTGTAGGGATCCACGATAGTAGGACTGTATCACATGTTAACTGCACCTAGAGGTTCATCATTTCATTCTGCTGGGTAGCCACTACATGCTGCTAGGTATCACTGGTGGATTGTGGGACTCATAGGGATTTATCTTGATGATCGATAAATCCTAATGAGTTGAGTTGGAATCGTTCCAACCCATTGAAAGGAGTTTTCAATGATATAGTGATAGAGATCACAATATATCTCACTACCAGTCAGAATAGAACCTATGGGGTCACACACACTAGAAGTATTGACCGATTCGATGGTTGAAATCGTGATTAGGAATCACAAGAAATCAATTTGATTGATAAGAAGTTGAAGGAACAAAGGGAATTAATTAATTGGACTTGAAACAAGAATCCTACTTCGGGTAGGATACCTAGAGTCCTAATTGGATTAGGACTGGGAATCCTAGTTGGAGTAGGACTGGGATTCCTACTTGGGATAGGATTCCTAAAATCCTAATGAGATTAGAAGTTTTGAATTAAAATTGGATTCCTACTTGGAGTAGGATTCCTAGAGTCCTAATCGGATTAGGACTTCGGATTCAAATAGAGTCCTAATTGGATTAGGACTAAAATTAAACAAATCCTAATTGGATTAGGATTCCTTAAGTCCTAATTAATTATTAATCTAATGAATCAACATGACTCCTAATTGGATTAGGATTGAAGAGTTCAATTGAGTCATGGTTCATTCAAGTCCTAATTGGATTAGGACTAGCATAGATTGAACCCAAATTTGGCCAATCCTAATTAGATTAGGATTAAACCATGAAAGAGGGACCTAATCCTCTTTGGAAGAGGATTAGGCTAACCAAGTAAGAGGGGCATCAGCCCCTCTCCACTTGATTAGGTGCGACATGAAGAGAGAGGGGGCCGGCGCCCCCTCTTGGAAAGTTGTCAAGGGCTCCTAACTTGTAGGAGCCCTTCATCCTTATTAAAGGAGGACTAGGGCCGGCGCCCTAGTTGAGTCTTCTCCTCCTCTTCAAGCCGTGGAAGCCCCCTCTCCTCCTCTTTAGTTGCAGCCGCAAGCAAGGGAGAAGAAACTCCAAGTGTTGGCGGCCTCCTTCCCTTCCCTTCCTTCATCCAACGCAAGGAACAAGAGAAGGCTGCGTAGGGGATCATCTTCTTCCTATTCTTCATCCTTCTTCTTCCTCCTTCTAAGCACAATCAAGAGTTGATTGAGAGGAAGGACATCAGCCATCAAAGCTATCTCTGCAAGGGAGCTAGCACCCCGGTGAGATAAAGAGTTTGGATCGGATCCTGCTTCGTGTGGATACCCGTAGAGACCGGACGTTTGAACGGCTTCAAGCGAACCCTCTTCCAAAACCACGAATTCAGATTTGCGGTGATCATCTACCCGCGCAAGGTGAAGATTTGATCTTCCTAATAGTTTTAAAAGTTTTAATTCTTACCTAATTACGAAAGGTCTCAAAACAACGTTCATGCGATGAACGTCGATCCCGCACATGCCTCTTCCGCTGCCATCTGATTTAATTTTTGAAATATCAGCGGCATGGGCGGGTTCCCAACAGTGGTATCAGATCCAGGCTTCGTAGATTAAGGTAAGAATTAAATATCTAAAGGCATATTAGATCTGAAAATTGAATGATCATGCATGCTGAAAAATTCTGCATGCAGATTTTTCAGGGGTGCTGTTTTTTGCATGCTGATTTTTATGTGATAAAAAGATGATTCTAAATGCATTGTTAATGGGATTACAAAGTTTAGAATCATGATTAGCATGATCAGCGACCTATGTCATGATACAATCAGTTAGTTTTCAGATCTGAAAATTATAATTGTTGCATACGGTGATGATCATAGGATTCAACCCCTTTTGGTATCAAATGTAATGACCTGCGATGTGATCTGCGATGTCATGTAATTTTTCAGATGCTTGCATGCATCTTATTTGATGTTTTGAGAGGCCTGCATGCCTCCTAAAAGGAGATGTAATTTATTTTTATTTTTATTTTACATCTGGTTGTATTTCTGTGATGTGATGTACATCAACGATCAAGTTGAAGCAAAGGCATGAGATGAAAGGTGATCTAAGCGGTTGATGGCGATGGGATCAAGAGTTGATCAAGGATCGAATCAAGGTGGCTTAGAACCAATTCAAGAGTTGAAGACCACTTGATCGATTGATGTGCATGTGCTTGTAATACGACCTAATTAGAATCCATGATCATCACCTATTTAAAGTTTAGCTTTAATTTGATGCTGCGATTATAACTGCCTGTGATGAGCCGTTTGCATGTGATGTGAATGCAAGTCGGGTAGATAGGTTTACATGTGATGTAGCAAACCCAATTGAGACCTAAATCAAAACCTCCTCAATCAAGTCGAGAGTGAACCGACATGAGCAAGTCATATTAGATTAATTGATCTAATTGGTGTCTAGGAAAGCATGAAAGGTGGTTACTTAATTAGGACCTTACTCTCTGAGTAAGGGGAGCCTCCCACCTGCTTACCTGGCCAATTGTTCGATTACCTCTTATGAAGGGCTCAAGTTGCAAACACTAAAACCTGATTAACCAATATTAAGTCAATAGGTCTTTCACTGTAGTAGAGCTGCTAAGGCCTTTCTGATGTTGATTTGTCTCGGCTGGACACAGTGGTCAAGTTGCATCGGGGGGCTGGACCTCTCTATAGACATGAGATGTTGTAGGATAAAGGTGGGGTTGGGCACCAATAACTGTTAGGTGAGGACCCAATGACGACTTTATTCCTACGGTTATACGGTGGGTCTGACTTAACTAAGAAATGGGACCAATAACTGTTAGGTGAGGTCTTCATGGCTTAGAGACCAAGTTACACTGCAACATGCTTGAGAAGCATTGTACAAGAGTTGTACACTCATCCATCTATGTGTCACCAATAACTGTTAGGTGAGGTGGCATGTAAATTGGTGGGACCGCAGTACCCACTAGAAACCCTAGTCGTGTAGGATTTTCGTTTTCCTACCAGGGGAGTGTGAGGAATTCGAGAAAATAGTGGGAGTTACATTTGTTCTAAAAGACCTTAGAACAGATTAGGATCAAGTACAAAAGTCTAACTAGAATCTTTACTCTCTGCAGATACAATGTCAGCTTCAAACCCTTTGACCCGTATTCTTGAGACCAACCGACTGACCGGAACCAATTACAAAGACTGACTTAGAAATCTCAAAATAGTTTTGGACTGTGAGAAGATAGGCTACATACTCGATTCAGATATCCCCACACTACCAGCACGTCCTACTGATGTTCAGCGTGAGTTGCATAAAAAGTGGTTGGATGATGATATTAGAGTAAAATGCTATATGATGGCATCCATGTCTAATGAACTCCAATGCCAGCATGAAAATATAAAGACTGCTAGGGACATACTGGCACACCTGCAAGAGTTGTATGGTGAGCAGAGTCGCACAGCTCGTTTTGAAGTGTCCAAGAGGCTCTTCAAAGCGAAGATGCGCAAGGGGCAGTCTGTCCATGATCACGGTCTGACCATGATCAAGGACCTAGAGGAGCTTGAGAAGCTCGGTATGGACATGCACAAGGAATTACAAGTGGATTTGATCCTACAGTCACTTCCTGATTCATTTGGTCAGTTTATAGTAAACTACCACATGAATAAGATTGAATGCACTAAGACTGAACTAATCAACATGTTGGTAACTGCTGAGGGAGCCTTGAAAGGTTCAAGGGGCAATGTCCTTACTGCTGAGTTGACTTCTGGTTCCAAGAGAAAGTCTACTTGGAAGAAAAAGAAGCCTGCAAAGAAGCAGAAGAAAGACAAGAAGCCAAAGAAGGAAGTTCAAAAGAAAAAGGCTAACGACAAAGGAAAATGTTTCCACTGCAATGTCGAAGGCCACTGGAAGAGAAACTGTCCTTCATACCTCGAGAGCCTGAAGAACAAGAAAGGTGACACACCTTCAGAAGGTATAGACTTGCTCATAATTGAAACTAATCTAACGGTTTCTTCTACTTCTAGTTGGGTTATAGATTCTGGTTCTAGTACTCATCTGTGCACTACCATGCAGGGTCTAAAGAAAAGTAGAAGGCTGGCGGAAGGTGCGGTAACCATTAGGGTTGGCAACGGGGCAAAAGTTGCTGCTGTGGCTGTGGGCACCTACCATCTGCGACTACCGTCTGGATTTAGTTTAATACTTAGAGACTGCTATTATGTACCTGTTGCTAGCAGAAATTTGATTTCTGTTTCATGTCTAGCACAGGAAGGTCATGTTTTTACATTTGACAAAGACTGCTGTTCTATTTATTTGAGAAATAAAATAGTCGCACGTGGTTTTATGATTGACAGTCTCTATCATTTACATATGGATGTATCTGTGAATGTTACCGAGCAAGAAGTGAGTGCCAAAGGATCCAAAAGATCCAGAGATGAGATAAACCAAAGATATTTGTGGCACCTCAGACTTGGCCATATTGGAGAGGATAGGATGAACAAAATGGATAAAGATAGGCTTCTCGGCTCATTGACTTCCGAGTCATATCCAGTTTGCGAGTCCTGTCTTCAAGGAAAAATGGCTAGACTGCCCTTTGTAGGACATGGGGAGAGGACCACTGAAATACTTGCCCTAGTACATACAGATGTATGTGGCCCATTCGATGTGCTTGCCAGGGGACGTTATTCTTACTTCATTACCTTTACCGATGATTATTCACGGTATGGGTATGTGTATCTTATGAGACACAAGTTTGAATCTTTTGAAAAGTTCAAAGAGTTCAAGAATGAAGTAGAAAAACAAACTGGAAAACCTCTTAAGACTCTTCGATCAGATCGAGGAGGAGAATACCTTAGTAGGGAATTCCGGGACTATCTCAAAGAAAACGGCATAGTCTCACAATGGACACCTCCGGGTACACCTCAACTCAACGGGGTGTCAGAGAGGAGGAATCGGACCCTATTGGATATGGTCAGGTCCATGATGAGCTTCACTGATTTACCTATGTTCCTTTGGGGAGATGCCTTACTCACAGCGATTTATTTATTGAATAGAGTTCCCTCTAAATCCGTTCCTACCACACCGTATGAGATATGGCATAGTAAGAAACCAAGTCTGGGTCATCTCAAGATTTGGGGATGTCCGGCCCACGTCAAGAGACTACAGGCGGACAAGTTAGAGGCTAGGACCATAAGTGCTCGTTTTATAGGATATCCTAAAGAGTCATTAGGATACAATTTTTACGTCTCAGAGGATCACAATGTGTTTGTGAGCCGTCATGCCATCTTCTTGGAAAATCAGTTTATCCTTGATAGAGGCAGTGGGAGGAAAATTGAGCTTGAAGAGAAAGTCTCTGAAAAGCAACGAGTCATGGATCCTATTGAACCCATTCATACAGAGCCAGTACACAATGTCCCTCGACCACCTCGTAGATCTAGTAGGGTCTCCCATCCTCCCGATAGATACTTAGGTATACTAGAAGAGGATACCGAGGAAATGTTCCTAGTGGGAGATAGGGATCACATACAGGATCCCAAAACCTACAACGAGGCGATATCTGATATCGATTCCGAGAAATGGCTGGAAGCTATGAAGTCAGAGTTAGACTCCATGCATTCCAACCAAGTCTGGACCTTAGTAGATCCACCAGAAGGTATTGTACCTATTGGATGCAAATGGATCTACAAAAGGAAGATAGGTTCGGATGGAGAGGTAGAGACCTATAAGGTAAGGCTTGTGGCGAAAGGGTATAGTCAGCGCGAAGGCATTGACTATCAGGAGACCTTTTCACCTGTTGCCATGCTAAAATCCATCCGAACATTGCTTGCCATTGCAGCATTTCATGATTATGAAATTTGGCAGATGGATGTGAAAACTGCTTTCCTGAATGGACATCTTGATGAAGATATCTATATGGAACAGCCTTTGGGTTTCACTTCCAGTGATGGAGATCACAAGGTCTGCAAGCTGCAAAGGTCCATCTATGGACTAAAGCAAGCATCTCGGAGTTGGAACACTCGTTTCGATGACGCAATCAAAACGTTTGATTTCATCAAAAACGAAGAGGAACCGTGTGTTTACAAAAAGGTTAGTGGGAGTGCTGTCGTTTTTCTCGTACTGTACGTAGATGACATTCTCCTAATAGGGAATGATATTCCCATGCTAACCTCGGTTAAGGTCTGGTTGTCAAAAGAATTCTCCATGAAAGACCTTGGGGAAGCATCCTATATTTTGGGAATAAAGGTCTATAGAGATAGATCTAAAAGGATGCCTGGCCTGTCACAGAAAATGTACATAGAGGAGGTGCTGAAGAGGTTCAGCATGGAAAACTCCAAGAGGGGTCTCTTACCCCTAAGGCATGGAATTCATCTCTCCAAGAAGATGTGCCCCAACACATCTGAAGAGATTCAACGCATGAGCAAGATACCCTATGCATCGGCAATAGGAAGCCTCATGTATGCCATGCTGTGTACACGACCTGATATAGCTCTTGCTGTGAGTGTCACAAGCAGATATCAGTCAAATCCAGGTGAAGAACACTGGACAGCTGTGAAGAATATTCTTAAGTACTTGAGAAGAACTAAAGATTTATTCTTGGTCTTTGGAGGATCATTAGAGTTAAAGGTAGAAGGGTACACAGATTCAGACTTCATGACTGATGTCGATGACAGGAAGTCAACATCTGGATATGTGTTCTTATGCAATGGTGGTACGGTGAATTGGAAGAGTTCTAAACAACCGATCATTGCTGATTCTACCTTAGAAGCTGAATGTTAAGCCGTATCTAAGGGTGCAGTGGAAACCTTCTGATTAAAAGTTAATTGCAGAGTTAGGTGTAATGTCATTAGATGCCATAACACTTTACTGCGATAACATTGGCACCATAGCACTAGCTATGGAGCCATGGTCTCATCAGAAGTCCAAGCACATAGAGCGGCGCTTCCATTTCATACGCGACTATGATGTAGAGGTGCAGAGAGTAGACTCCGCGGATAACGTGGCAGACCCGTTCACTAAGCAGCTGAGTCAGCAAAAGACTGAAGCCCACCTTGAGAAGATGGGCCTAAGATATATGACCAATTGGCTTTAGTGCAAGTGGGAGATTGTTAGATATATGCCCTAGAAGCCAATCTGGCTGACACATTATTAATTCTAGGGACATAATTTTGTACTTGACTATTTATTATTGAATAAATAAAAGGCATCTTTTCATTCATATTGTTTATGTGTCTATGAATCGTCCAAAGAATTAATAAGATGATGATACATATTCTCAAGAGTTGAGAATTTGAGCCATGTATCATTGGTGATTAATTTCTAAATGCTCCTGATCAATGGATCATCACGAGGATGGTGATCGATCCGATCAGTGCACAGATCACTTTCCTTCTGGATGGACGAGACTTGAGTCCACAGTGTAGGGACACTGAAGTGATAGTGCAGGTGCTTGTTAGAGAACAAGGGTACTGAGCGTGACCAAGACAAGAAGTCACTTGGATGTCTATCCACTCGTCAGTGACTTGCTTGATGTTGCAGTAGTGTGACTGGTCCTTTGACCTGCGGTGCTTCGGCTACTCACAGTGAGGTTATTGTAGTTTGACTGCACACATACATGGTCTCTAGCCATATGGGTCCATGCAGTGTAGATTGGCTGCAGTAGGTTCACTGTAGGAGTAGGGTATGCACCTATAAGGAATCTATCGACCTTGATAGAAAAGGAGTGATCCTATGTGATTTGTTAGATTGAGTTCTAAGACCTTGGCCAGGGCAGTAATATAAAGTGAAAAAGAGTTTTCCACTATCGAACTCAAGTCGAACAAATCTTGACATATGACAGACGATGGGGTTTGACGAGTTGTCCATGACCTCCGTCCTGTAGGGATCCACGATAGTAGGACTGTATCACATGTTAACTGCACCTAGAGGTTCATCATTCCATTCTGCTGGGTAGCCACTACATGCTGCTAGGTGTCACTGGTGGATTGTGGGACTCATAGGGATTTATCTTGATGATCGATAAACCCTAATGAGTTGAGTTGGAATCGTTCCAACCCATTGAAAGGAGTTTTCAATGATATAGTGATAGAGATCACAATATATCTCACTACCAGTCAGAATAGAACCTATGGGGTCACACACACTAGAAGTATTGACCGATCCGATGGTTGAAATCGTGATTAGGAATCACAAGAAATCAATTTGATTGATAAGAAGTTGAAGGAACAAAGGGAATTAATTAATTGGACTTGAAACAAGAATCCTACTTCGGGTAGGATACCTAGAGTCCTAATTGGATTAGGACTGGGAATCCTAGTTGGAGTAGGACTGGGATTCCTACTTGGGATAGGATTCCTAAAATCCTAATGAGATTAGGAGTTTTGAATTAAAATTGGATTCCTACTTGGAGTAGGATTCCTAGAGTCCTAATCGGATTAGGACTTCGGATTCAAATAGAGTCCTAATTGGATTAGGACTAAAATTAAACAAATCCTAATTGGATTAGGATTCCTTAAGTCCTAATTAATTATTAATCTAATGAATCAACATGACTCCTAATTGGATTAGGATTGAAGAGTTCAATTAATTCATGGTTCATTCAAGTCCTAATTGGATTAGGACTAGCATAGATTGAACCCAAATTTGGCCAATCCTAATTAGATTAGGATTAAACCATGAAAGAGGGACCTAATCCTCTTTGGAAGAGGATTAGGCTAACCAAGTAAGAGGGGCATCAGCCCCTCTCCACTTGATTAGGTGCGACATGAAGAGAGAGGGGGCCGGCGCCCCCTCTTGGAAAGTTGTCAAGGGCTCCTAACTTGTAGGAGCCCTTCATCCTTATTAAAGGAGGACTAGGGCCGGCGCCCTAGTTGAGTCTTCTCCTCCTCTTCAAGCCGTGGAAGCCCCCTCTCCTCCTCTTTAGTTGCAGCCGCAAGCAAGGGAGAAGAAACTCCAAGTGTTGGCGGCCTCCTTCCCTTCCCTTCCTTCATCCAACGCAAGGAACAAGAGAAGGCTGCGTAG